>NC_136063.1:1777022739-1777329365 GCF_964261635.1 Lissotriton helveticus
ATCATGATGTAAATCTGGAGACATGGCACGAACAGGAGACATTACCTATCGGGTCTTCTCCATTAATTTAAATGCGTGGAAAATCCCCGGCTATGCTGTGAACGATTTTCATCAGCTATGGTTTCAGAATGTATTTACGTACAACTAACGATTTGGAAATATGTATGTTGTTGAAGGAGACAGTTAAAGCCGCAAAATTAAAGTGCATTTCGAATGGCCAGTCATCAATGCATGTGCTTAAGGCACCTTAAAAGTATTGTGAGATGGTTCACGCTGTTTTTAAACTCAGCCATTGTATGATTTTAAATAAGCAAAATCATGTTTTACAATTATGCCTGCAATAATAATACAATTTGGGCTAACCTGAAATCATTAAGTTGAATATTCAGTGCACTATACATGCTATCACAATTTCTGTGAAACTTTTAGGCAGTCCATTACTATTGCTGTGACACACAATTTTCAACTGTAAATTGTATTTCATTTGCACATTTTGTGTGAATGCAACAAACGCTGTCTTTTACCATCCGCTGCATTTCATCTATGTCTATCATTGAAACAACATATAAGGTGTTAACGGCGCCAACTAGATTGACAAAGGCTGCTACAGCAGCCAAAACGCGTCTCTCTTGGCTTCCCAGAGGAAGGCTAGATGAAATAAAGAAGCCTTAAGTCTTGCAGCCTTGTGTGCATGCTCTCTGTCTGTCTGGAGTGGGAGGTGTTCTGGGAAGGCGGTAGGGAAGACGGTGGCAGAGTCCCCCGATCCGCTGTTCACCTGCAAGCTGTTTAAAATATTTGACTATCAGGCATTGATGCGTGGGGCCATTGGGAGCCAGAAAACGCACTTTTAAGAATTTCGCCGTATTTGTTGACATTTTTAATTTTAACTTCAGTTGCCTAATTTGTCACCCACATTGTTAGTAGTCTCCCTGCATTGCCTGGGCTTGATACTGCAGCCTGCCCGCCCCGGTCCGATTCGGCAATTAGAGCCGTAGAGCGGAGGGCAGACAAGTAAGAGCCAGGCACTTCCGCTAAGAGCAGAGGTTAGCGCTCTAGTGGTCATTCTCAGATGGCTATTTAGGCACGCCCTCGCTCAAAGCGCCAGCAGTTGCGCGCAGAGGTGCGCCTAAGAAAGCGCCTAAGACAAGCCAAAGAGAACCCCGTCTGCGCCCGTCCGCGACCGGACGGGACCAGGGGCCATGGGTTCTACATCTAGGATCCCAGGATTAGCAGGTAGCAATATAATCTCTTATTCAGCACAGGTATTGCGAAGTTTAAATCCAGTTTTATCAGTAGCCTGTAATCGTGACAATTGGCCGTACATCGAAGGCCCTGTCTTTTGTATCATCTTTCGCTTCCAGGCATCCCTTACTCACCCGATCATCGGCAACTGCACTATAGCTCCTACCTCAGCCCCTGCAGAGTTATATTGTTTGAAACCTTCCACGAACCGCTCTATTTGTAGAAATATTGAAGAAAACTCAATACAAACGGGGTTAATTGGGCTAAGAAGTTTCTTGTTAAATATCCGTTCCCTGCCCAAACATTCCCAGGAACTATGGGATCTTATTAATACAGCTATGCCAGATATATGCTTTCTCACGGAGACCTGGTTAAAACCCCACACAGTGCCTGCCACTATGTTGGGGATTCCGGCTGGGTACAAGATTCTCAATTTAGATGGCCCTACCAAAACAGGTGGGGGTATTGCAGTGGTATATAAAGAAGGCCTGGAAGTTTCCATGCTCGTCCGAAGATGTTGCGCTCAAATGGAAGTCATGATCTTTAGGATCTGCTCCTCCTCTAAAACACACTGGAAGGGAGCATTGTTCTATCGACCCCCTGGACCGTGTTCAGGTTTTTCGCTCACTCTTATGGAGCTATTACCCCCTTATTTTAAAGCCAAGGAGAATTTAATCTCCTTGGAGATTTTAATATTCACACTGACCTACCTAATCACCCAGACACAATTTCCCTGCTCTCTGATCTTTTGATATTAGGACTGAAAATCCAGAATAGTGGCCCAACGCACTTGGGTGGACATACTCTGGATCTCATTCTAACTAACTGCCCTAAAATAAAATGCTGTCCGGCCAACCCCTGTTAGTTGGTCTGATCACTACATGGTGGGATTTACCCTACTAGGTCTTCATTTGCCACATCAAAAGCCACTCCCCGCACTATGGCGTAGACAATGGCATAAAATAACCTTTGAAGGACTTCAGAGGGCTTGGAAAGAACCCTCTATCTCTGAGAACGACAATGTCGAAATAGGTCTCATTAAGTTTAATAAAGCTCTTTTAGAGGCAGTGGATTCGCTTGCACCTTTGAAACTACACAAACAGTATCCCAAATGCAAGCAGGAGGTATGGTATTCAGAAGAATTGAGGGTAGAGAAACAGGGTGTAGAAAGTTGGAGAAAGTCTGGAGAAAGACGGTTACACCCAGCAGTAGAAAGTCGTACTTGGAGGCCCTAGCTAAATATCATAAAAATATAAATTGGCTAGGAAAAACAGTCTTGCTTTACAACTAGCAGATGCAGGGAACTCCACCAGAGAACTTTATAAAATTCTCCAATCATTTGTAAAACCTGTGGCCTGCGAAAGCCCTGATGATTTTACACAAATCTTATGCGATATCTCCGCATTTTTCCAGAATGAAATTGAGTCTATATATCAGAAAATAACACAATCTTCAAATTGTAAGAGCAATGTTGACTCTTTTTCTTCTTGGAAACCAAAGAATGAAAGCAGCAGATTTACCACGATCCCGGAGGTTAGTTTGTCTGAGGTCACAGCTTTGTATAGTCAAATTAAATCAGGATCCCCAACCGATCTCCTGCCCACTAAAATTATAGCTTCTCCGGGAAGCCTGCTCTCCCCAGGTTTTCAATCATTAATCAACCTCTCTCTTAAGGAAGGACAAGTGCCCAGTGTCTGGAAAAAGGCGATTGTGAACCCTATTTGTAAATACGCGGCGTTGCCATGGTCAGACTTGAACAACCTCCGCCCGATCTCCCTCTTGCCCCATCTGAGTAAGATGACTGAGAAACATGTCAATACACATGTGTCTAAATACATCGAGGCAGCGGACGGTCTGGACCCTTCTCAATCTGGGTTCAGACCTAATCACAGCACCGAATCAGCTCTCCTCTCCATGACCGATACCATCCGGATGGCACCGGATAGAGGAGGATCCATGATTCTGGTGCTGTTGGATTTGTCCGCTGCCTTTGACACGGTGTCACATGACATTCTTATCAGTCGTCTGAAGAGGGTAGGGATAGGCGGAACTGCTCTGGCATGGCTAGAAAGTTTAATTACTGGCCGCTCACAAAGTGTTCGACTGGGCTCCCATTTTTCCATCTCTAGGGAGCTCACCAAGGGAGTTCCACAGGGCTCATGCCTAAGCCCCACATTGTTCAATGTGTATGTGGCCCCTTGGCTCAAATTGTGAAAGAATATGGGTTCACACCGATATCATACGCAGATGACACCCAGCGGCTGTTCCCTTTTCAGACAATGACGCCAGTAGTCAAAAACTCCTTCGCTACAGGAATGAGAGCTGTATCTCATTGGATGACCTCCAATTGCCTGCAATGTAATGCTTTTCGGAGAGGCCCCGCTCCTATGGTCACCTGAGTGGTGCCCTCCCGACCTAGGCTCTGCCTCTTGTCCCAAAGAGATAGTAAAAAACATGGGGGATCGACTGGATCAATCTTTGACACTCAAAGATCAGGTTAATCAGGTAACGGGATCTTGTCTTAGGGTCATTGGACTCCTGAGAAGGGTGTTCCCCTATCTAGCGGATAGCCATAGGAAGACCTTAGTCCAGGCATTGGTAATCAGTAGACTAGACTACTGTAATGTGTTGCTTATTTCTGCCAATGAGGAGCAACTTGGCAGGCTACAGGTAGCCCAAAATACAGCTGCTAGACTGATCTTGAACATTCCATCTAGATCCCCCTCTCGTCCTCTGTTGAACAAATTACATCGGCGGCCTATTCGCCAGAGGGTGATATTCAAGATATGCTGTACAATTCATAAAAGTCTGTCTGGCATTGGTCCTAAGTACCTATCAGAAATATTTGACCTTATGAGCCAGGTCCCTCTCTGCGCTCTCAGACCCAATTTTTGCTCCAGGTACCACGGATCAAAAAGGAAAGACAGGGAGGCAGAGCTCTCTCTTATAGAGGCCCCACCCTTTGGAACTCCCTGCCCTTCACCCTTAGGCAAAATCCCAATTTTGCCACTTTTAGGAAATGCTTAAAGACTCATTTGTTCCTGACCATGTAGATATTTTCTCTTCCTGCCCTGATTGTCTTTATTTGGATATAGCTCTGGTAAGAACACAAGCGCGGAGATACCCCTTCAGGGGTCGAATTCCTGCGCTATAAAAGCGAATAAATAAATAAATAAATATGTATATTACCAACTGGCAGTCACCAGTAGATAGTTACAGTTAGAACCTAGTTTCTATAGGAAAAGCATTTTTTGATTTGCTAATAACTTTGGCGTCGTTTGACGAATCTTTCTGAAATTCTCCCCAAAAAGCGTATCCAGGTCAGCTCCTATTCTGAAAGTTTGGGGGGTGATTCGTCAAGCGGGGGCTGAGAAAAAAGGGGGGTCCCAAAACGTGTTTTCTCCATGTTAATTTCTATAGGAAATTTTGAGGCGAGCTACAGCCTGAACTGCTGAACTGAATTACCTCAAATTTGGCAGAAAGTTAGAGCTCGGTTCATAAAGGGAAATTTTCTTTAAATGGTGTATATCCAATCAGTAGTTTTTTGAGAAATTCCCAAAATAATCATAGGAAACTTTGTGCAAGGCTACTGCGGAAAATACTGAACGGAAGTACCCCAAATTTGGCAGAAAGGTAATGCTTATATCAGATTTTAAAGGGTGTAAATTCATTCAGTATTTTTCTACGAAAATTGAAAAATAAAAGTTTCGATATCTGGGTGGAGCCTAAGTCCCGAGCACCAGCTTCACTGTGATTGGCTGCCAAAACTGCTAAACCAGGAATGTTGGCAGCCATCTTGTGACTATGTAGAAGTGAGTCACTATAAACAGCCTGAACCTCTCGGTCTGCTTAGGGGGTCCCTGAAGGACCCCCAGGGCCAAAAAAAGCATTACAAAAAAAAATGTTGTTGCAATTGGCGCTGGGGTCGCGGGTTCCCGTGTTTTCTTTTAATGAGGCCCCTGGGTAGGCTAGGTCCCAGGGGTATTTCTTACAAAAAAAAAAAACGGCGGCTCGCTGGGTCACCCGCAGTCCCAGGGCTTCACTTATGTTGGGAGGGGGGTTCAGTAGGCAGTGAAAATTATATTGGGAAAACAACAATGCGCCGTATTTCAGCCTTTCTTCAATATAATGTGTGATAATGTTAACTTACTATGCAGTGTTCACTTTTATCACAGATAGAGTCCCTTTGTTACAGGAAATGTATTAATATGTGGTAGGGAGTGTTCTCTATCCCGGGGGCATTTCTTAAAAAATAATAGCGGGGCCCGCTATGGCCCCCACAGCCCCAAGGCTTCACTCATTTTGGGAGGAGGGTGAAGTAGGCTGTAGAACTTCTATTGTGAATCAATCAATCATGACACTTATAAAGCGCACTGCATACCCGTGAGGGTCTCAAGGCGCTGGGGGGGTGCTGCTAGTGATCGAAGAGCCAGGTCTTGAGGAGTCTTCTGAAGGTCAGCAGGTCTTGGGTCTGACGTAGGTTGGTAGGGAGGGTGTTCCAGGTCTTGGCGGCAAGGTGGGAGAAGGATCTGCCGGCGGCAGTCGTTCTTCGGATGCAGGGGACTGTGGCGAGGGTGAGGCTGGCGGAGCGGAGCTGGTGGATAGGGTGTGTAGAAGTTGAGTCATCTGTTGATGTATGCTCGGCCGGTCTTGAGGAGAGCTTTGTGTGTGTGGATGAGGAGTTTGAAGGTTATCCTCTTGTTGATGGGGAGCCATACAGGTCTCTCAGGTGGGGTGTGACGTAGCTGCGGTGGGGGATGTCGAGTATTAGACAGGCCGAGGCGTTCTGGATACGTTGCAATTGTCTCAGGAGCTTGGCCGACGTTCCTGGATAGAGGGCATTTCCGTAGTCCAGCCTGCTGGTGACGAGGGTCTCAGTAACTGTTCTGCTTGTCTCTGAGGAGATCCACTTGAAGATCCTGCAGATCATTTGGAGGGTGTTGAAGCAGGATGAGGAGAAGGCGTTGACCCGCATAGTCATGGAAAGGGTGTAGTCTAGGATGACCCCTAGGTTGCGTGCATGGTCGGTGGGTGTTGGGGCTGTTCCTAGTGTTGTCGGCCACCATGAGTTTTCACAGGCTGAAGGGGTGGAGCCGAGGATGAGGACCTCTGTCTTGTCCGAGTTCAGCTTCAGTCGGCTGTTCCTCTTCCATTCGGTGACGGCCTTCATTCCTTCGTGGAAGTTGGTTTTAGCGGTGTGAGGGTCTTTGGTGAGGGAGATGATCAGCTGGTTGTCGTCGGCCTAGGAGATGATGTTGAGGTCATGCTGTCGGGCGACGTGGGCGAAGGGTGCCATGTAGATGTTGAACAGCGTTGGGCTGAGGGAAGAGCCCTGGGGTACGCCGCAGATGATTTCGGTGGCAATGGAGCGGAAGGGGGGAGGCGGTCGCTCTGAGTTCTGCCAGAGAGGAAGGATGTGGTCCAGTCCAGGGCCTTTTCTTGGATCCCGGCGTCATGTAGGCATGTTCGTAGTGTGCGGTGGCTTACCATGTCGAAGGCGGCTGATAGTTCCAGGAGGATGAGGGCTGCTGTTTCTCCGTTGTCAAGCAGGGTCCTGATGTCATCAGTGGCGGTGATGAGGGCGGTTTAGGTGCTGTGGTTGCTGCGGAACCCGGACTGGGATGGGTCCAGGATGCTCTTCTCCTCGAGGAAGCGGGTCAGTTGTTTGTGGACAATTTTCTCGGTGACCTTCACCGGGAGCAGGGAGATGGTTTGGAAGTTCTTGAGGTCCTTGGGGTCCGCCTTGGGTTTCTTGAGTAAGGTGTTAATCTCGGCCTGCTTCCAGGTTTTTGGGAAGGTTTCTGTTTTGAAGGAGATGTTGATTACTTTCCGGAGATGGGGTGCGATGGCTGTGCTGGCTTTGTTGAAGATGTGGTGAGGGCATGGGTCTGACGGTGTTCCGGAGTGGATGGTGTTCATGATCTCGCTGGTGTCCTCATCATTGATGCTGGTCCAGGAGAGCAGGCGGTTGGTACAGGTGATGGTCATGGGGGCGGTGGTTGTTGGGCGGTCGTGGCGTTGAAGATGTTGTGGATGTTGGTGATCTTGCGGTGGAAGAAGGTGGCCAGCGAGTCACACAGGTCTTGAGAAGGCGGGATGTCGTTGGTGTTGGAGCTGGGGTTGGAGCGTTCCTTCACGTTGTTGAAGAGCTCTTTGCTGTTGTTTGCATTGTTATCCAGGCGGTCTTTGAATGAGGCCCTCGTGGCGGCTTTTATGAGTTGATGGTGTCTGCGGGTGGCCTTCTTGTGGGCTGCGTAGCTGTCCGGTGTTTGTTTGCGGAGCCAGTTCTTCTCCCGTTTTCAGCATGTTCGTTTGGAGGCCTGGAGGTCTTTGGTGAACCAGGTGGCTTTCTTCTTGGTGTGGCTATTGGAGGGTGTCTTGAGCAGGGCAATGGTGTTGGCACAGTCGTTGATCCATTGTCTGAGGTTGTAGGTGGCGGTGTCGGGGTCGGTGGAGTTGGTGGGGGCTCTGGGCAAGGGTGTTGGTTAGCTGGTCTTCTGTGACATTGCTCCAGCAGCGTCAAGGCATCTGTTGGGTGCGGTGGTGCGTGGTGGGCTTCCTGAAGGAGAAGTGGATGCGGTGGTGGTTGGTCCAGTGGGGTTCGGTGCTGTGGTTGAAGGAGATGTGGGGGCTTGCGGTGAAGATGGGTCGAGCGTTCTGCCGGCGGCATGGGTTGGTGTTGTCATGAGCTGTCTGAGTCCGAGGTTGGCGAGGTTGTCGATCAGGGTGGTGATATAATATGATATGATCAAAATTATTTATAGAATGCAAGTGCACCAGCGGTTTCATGGCGCTTGGGTGGAGGGGCTTAAGACTGAGGCAGTGTGTAGGAGTTAGTTGTATGCCTGGGAAAAAAGCCAAGTTTTAAGCAATTTACTGAATTCTGAATAGGAGGGTATGTGGCGCAGTTCCGGAGGGAGACAATTCCAGAGAAGTGGTGCTTGGGTCGAGAATCTCAGACCACTGTGTTTTTTTCATTTGAATATGCAAGGGGACAAGAGGTTCAGACTGGAGGAGTGTGGTGGAGTTGGTGTTGTTGTTCTCAAGGTGGAAGTTCAGGTCCCCGAGGAGGATATAGTCCATGGAGGTGGGTGCGTGTGTGCTGATGAAGTCGGCGATGGAGTTGCTGAACTCTGGTCAGAGTCCTGGGGGTCTGTAGATGAGGGTTCCTCTGAGGGTGGTGCTGGGGTCGGTGTGGATCTGGAAGTGCATGTGTTCAGCGGTGCTGAGGGTGTCATCGGTGTTGGTCGAGACTTTGAGGGTGTTCCTGTGGACAATGGTGATTCCTCCTCCTACGTGTTGGTACGGTCCCTGCAGCTGGTCTTGTAGCCTTCCGGGAGGGCTATTGTGATGTTGGGAGCTGAGGCGGGGTTCAGCCAGGACTCCATCAGGAAGGCGACGTCTGGGGAGGTAGAGTCGAGAAGGTCCCAGAGTTTAACGGCATGTTTGCGGGCAGAGTGGGTGTTGAGGAGGATGCATCTGAGGTAGTTGGGTTCTTTGGTTGGCGGTTTGGCAGGCCGGATGCTGGTGAAGCTGCAGTTCCGGCAGGTGTGTTCTTCTCTGGGGTGAGTGCGTGGAGGGTGCTGGCATCATAGCAGGGTCAGACGTTATGGTGTTCGCTGGGGCCAGGGGTTCTGGTGCTGGGCAGTGTCCAGGCATGGATGGGCGAAGACAGGCTTGCCTTAGGCTCGCCTTCGGCGTGCCAGCGGTGCAACAGCGCTGCGCCCGCCATAAGAAGGGGAGGTGGGAGGGAGCAGCAGCAGGGAGGGAGGAGCGAGCAAATGGGAGCAGGGGGCAGGGCCGCAGGGGATGCAGCAGCGGGAAGCGGGCCCGGGAACTGACCCAGAGCGAGCACAGAGGGACGTAGGGAGAGCAGATACAGTAAGCAAACAATACTAAACACCAGGAGTACAGGAAAACAGGCACAGGTGCAAGCAAGTGCGGCAATAAAGGGCAGTAAACACACCTGAGGGAGAGCAGAACCAGTAAGTAAATAATGCTAAATACCGGGGCACAAAAAACATGCACAATAAAGAGGGCACACGCCCAAGGCAAGCGCGGCAAGAGCGGCAGTGAGCAAACCTAATGCCTACCACTGGCAGCCGCGGGCCGTGGAGGGAGTTACGGTGGGTCAGGGAGGCAGGGAGGGGGAGAGGCGGGGTGGAGGGTGCGAAAAACAGGCATATGGATCATTGCAGGTAAGTACACAATTTAATTAATAAAACGAAATTCGTAGCGAGCACAGCATTGCTTTTTGCCATGCAGTGCGCGCTACGAATTTCGTTTTATTAATTAAATTGTGTACTTACCTGCAATGATCCATATGCCTGTTTTTCGCACCCTCCACCCCTCCCCATCCCCACCTCCCTGCCCCACCGTAACTCCCTCCACGGCCCGTGGCTGACCACTGGCCACCAGGGATGAGGCACAGGTGGTAGCCTGCTGGTGGAGGCGGGCCTTGATCTTCCAGCAGCAGCTTGGCTCGGACACAGGCACAGGCTGGTGGTGCTGGGTGGCGTGGGGAGGCGACCTGCCTGGGTCATGGTCAACAGAAAACAACAATGCGCCGTATTGCGGCCTTCCTTTAATATATAATGCAGAATAATGTTTACTTATTATGCAGTGTTCACTTTTGAACTATTGAAAGTGGAAGTGTTGCTAGGTATTCCCTTCTCATCCGCGGAGTAGGAGGGACATCTGATTGAATTACGTGTTCTAAGGAGGAGCTTCCAGAGCTTCATGTTGGTTGGTTGTGAACTATTGAAAGTAGAAGTTTTGCCAGCCATTCACATCCCCTCCGCAGACTATGAGGGATATCTGATTGGCTGCTGTGTTCCAAGAAGGACTTTCCTAAGCTTAATGTTGATTGGCTGTAAACCATTGAAAGTAGAAGTGTTGTCAGCGATTCCTTACCTGCCGCTGAGTATTAGGGACATCTCATTGGGTAACGTGTTCCAAGTGTGACCTTCCCAAGCTTAATGTTCATTGGCTGTGAAGCATTAAAAGTAGAAGTGTTGGCAGTCATTCCCTCCTCCTCTGTCGAACAACATGGACATTTTATTGGCTAAAGTGTTCCGTGTACAAGTTTGCCCCTTATTGGGTGGGAACGGTTCACTGTTGTCAGCCATTTTGTGATGCACTTCTAAAGGAGTAAGGGGAAAACAAAGTAGTAGAGGGGAGGGTAGGAACACTATTATCTCTGTACAGTGGTCACAAGGTGGTGGAGAGGGATTGTGAAGGTAAAAATAGTTTTTTATATATTTTAAAGACCATTTATATAATTGTTGTGGGGTGTGAAAACCATGGCAGAAAAATAAGAGAGTGTCTTGCTGTCTTTTTATCAAGTCTGCGGGTGGGATACTTCCCGGGAGCACTATTAACTTATAATGAGGTGTTTATTTTTCTCACGGGGAGGTGTGGTAGCGCAGCAAAAATTTCTATCTTGGTTTCAAACAGTTTTTATTTAGCAACTACAAATGAACTTTCTTCAGAAACTGATGCTGTATATCTCAAAGAGGTGACAAATAAAAATAGAATTTAATAAAATATCAGTTGCGGTGTAGCAACACCCTCCTTTTTTCTGCTATAGTTTGTAAAATTGTTGCCCCATGTTCTTGATAATATAAGAAGGTATCAGTTCCTTTTAGATAAAGTAGAAAAGAAGTGCTACAAAAAAAACTCCTGCACTACATTATCTGAGATCAGAAGAACATTCATATTAGATACAAATATATGCATTATCATTTTTCAAATTTGTATTCTGTAGAATTCAGGAACATTCTGTCGTAGTGCTTAGAGGTCGCACACTGTACCGCTAACAAATCACTCACTCATTTAAAAAAATGTAGTATAATACCATTATAATATACAATACTGGTCCTATATATTCTATAGGGAGAAGGTGAATACAAATTGCAAGTGAGAAAAATAGAAATTAGAAAATAACATTCAGAAATGTAGGGTTTATCAAATATTTAAAGTAATAAAGTATGTATGAAAGCTACATTGTTTTAGACTGCAATTTCGTAAAATCTGCTCGCTGAAAAAATATCTGATCAAGTAAGATATAAAGGTTTGTAAGCTGTATTTCAGATGGCGCAGACAAATCTCCAATTCCGCTACTGTAGCAATAGGACAGTCTATTACAATATAATGAATGACACCATTGTGACAGTAAAAAGAAAAGGAAAATAAAGTTAGGAACAGAACAGAAGATCAATAACGAAATACTTTCGAGCAGTGATTATTTTCAGAGCTTTTTTTCTCCAGGACATCGAAAAGTTTAAAGTTCGTGGCAAAGGGTCATAAACTCCTCTGCTATAATTATGACTGTGAAAATTATAATATACATATTCACAGTATATGATCAAAAGGAGGGGACTAAAAACCCAAATCTGGTGATGTTGCTTATTTATCTTTACTCTTTGTGCCGACGAGTCATAAACTCCTCTGAGATCACCATGACTGTTGATATTATAATATATATATTGACAGTATGTGATCCCCAGGGAAAAAAGACTAACAGCTGGAAGCTGGTGACGTTAATTATAAATCTTAACCATTGTTAAATTATGAGTAGGGTTCCTTGTTTTCTGTTTTTACTGCTTTTTGCAGATAAATACAGACAGAAAAGTATTTGTTTTCCTCTCTGTATTTTTTTTAAAATGTGGATAAAAACGGAAACTTGGTTATTTTTTGAGCCATTCTAAATGCTGTCAATCATGACTACCAGGCCAATAGGTCTGTAGTTCTAAAAGTAAAAGGGTTAAAACAATAAAAGAATTTTTAGTAAAGAGCCTTAAAGAGCAATATATATGCTCATATAAGAAAACATGTACATTTTAAAATAAAGGTTGTGCATATTTTATCATCTGAGAGTGTTTATGTGACTGAAAATGGTCAGTCCTTCAGGCATGAGTGCACATTTATCAGTCAAATAAATGCGGAAATATACTCATTTCAAATTTATTTTTTCACAAAACCCAAAATATATATGGATAACTACAGATACAATTATTAAAAAAATATGGATAAATACAGACTATACAGACTGAAATGCCTAAAAATTAAATACCATAAAACCAGGAGACATAATTATAAGTTATAAAAAACTACTATTAGGTTATTTTTCACTATAAAATGTATACACGTCTTATTAAAATTTACTTGAAATCATTATAGGTGATAGGGACATTGTAGTTAGAAATCAGCATTAAAAAACCTTTGAAATTCACTGAAAAAACAATTGGGTTTACAGAAGTTATAGTTAGACATTTTCATTTAAAGAAATTCACTGAAAAAATCATAGGTTTCAGGCACGTTATAGTTAGCTGGAGATTTCACTCTTACAACACCATAGAAATTCCACTGTTATAGTTAGTTCAGCTAACTATAACTCGCTCCCCCGCAATACACTGCTCATGACGTCACATATTACATCATTCATGGGATGGTCAGTGACATCACTGATGACATCACTGATAACATTTCAAATGACATCACTGTTGACATCATCCACGTGAAAATCCGATGCACCTCCTCACACCCTAATATAACCTCTGATACACCCATTCGAAAATACAGAGTACCATTTTTGAAACCATAGAGACACCAATACCAGTTACTACTTACCCACTCACTGATTCTTAGGTCTACATACACATCCACTCATTCACCCATACAATCACTTATACATGCAGTCACTCCTCTATACAACTCTATCATATGCAGTCATACACCTATTAAGACAGTTACATACCGCTACTCATCAATGGAGTTACTCACAGACCTAGATAGTCATGTAAAGAATCAATCACAGTCCCATTTACCCACCTATACCGTTAAACACACAACACCAACACCTAACTAATTCATACAGATAGTAGTGCATACTTAATTTCTTATATAATCAGTGATAGAAGTACACAATCATCCATACAGCCACTCTCGTAATCACGCACTGCCACATATATATACACCATCACTCACATAAAATGCCTTTTACATATGAAGCTACTTACATGTACCACTGAGATCTCCATTCACTAACAAACACACCCATACACATGTTCACCCAGTCATAGAGTTGTTTCGACATCTACTCTTGAACCCATACAGTCAGTGAATCAATTAGTCACAGATCTATGCAGAGTCACACACTTCCAACCTACCGACACACACAGGCACCGGTAAAAATACTCAGGCAAACAATCAATGACCCATGTAAACTGTCATGTAGCTACTGACTAACCCATGTACTAGCTTACACAACAACAGACACACTGATACAGACATTCACACACTTTAGTCACTAATGCATGCATTCAGTAAGACAGGTTTAAACAGTGACTTATACAATCAGTCACACACCTCGTAAATCCTTCGTCCAGACACTTATACACCCACTGATTCTTCAATACACCTTGGCATATTTATAAAACATATTTAAACTTTACCGAACCACACAGTCACTGGATGATGTCATTTGAGATGTCACCAGTGATGTCACTGACCATTCCATGAATGATGTAATATGTGACCTCATGAGCAGTGCATTGCTGGGGCTCGTGTTATAGTTAGCTGAACTAACTATAACAGCGGAATTTCTGTGGTTTTGTACAAGTGAAATGTCCAACTAACTATAACGCCCATGAAACCTATGGTTTTTTTGGTGAATTTCTAAGATTTTTTAAATGCAAATTTCTAACTATAACTTCTGTAACACCTAAGTTTTTTCAGTGTATATATATGTGTATACAATATATATATATTTTTAATATATTTTATATTTGTAAAATTTAATATTTTTGTTTATTTTGTCTGATACATTTTTACATTTAAATTTGCTTTTGCTCAGGCTGGTTATGTTATGTTATGTTATGTTATGTTAAGGGAAGTTTGTATAGCGCACTGTCACCGGAGGTATCATGGCGCTGAAAGGGTGCTGAGGAAACAGAGGGGATTTAACAGGATTGTGGGAAGAGCCAGGTTTTTAGTGATTTGCGGAATTGGATGAGAGTGCCGGAGGTCCTAACTGGGAGGGGGAGAGAGTTCCAGAGTTTGGGGCCGAGGAAGGCGAATCTTCGACCCCCAGATCTACAGAGTTTAAAGGAGGGGACCACCAAGAGATGTAGGTGAAGTGATCTAAAGTTACGTGATGGACAGTAGGGTCGGATAAGAGATTTCAGAAAAGCGGGGCAAGAACCAGAAAGAGACTTAAAGATCAGACAGCCAACCTTAAAGGCGGCCCTTAGGCTGACCGGGAGCCAATGTAGTTTGACAAGGAGGGGTTTGGCGGAATGCCACTTCGGAATCCCGAGGGCCAGTCTCGCCGCCTGGTTTTGAATGATTTGCAGCCTATTGATGGAACATTTGGGCAAACCATGATAGATGGAATTTGACAAATCCAGGCGGGAGAGAACAAGGGCCATGATGACTTGTAGCAGGGCATCTGGAGTGAGGAGGTAGGCCACCTTCCTGATCCTGCGTAGTTGGAACATGCAGGAGGAGACCACCGTCCCCACCTGCGGCCCGAGAGAGAGCCCAGCGTCAATAGTGACCCCAAGGCTTTTCACCGAGGCTACCGGGGTATGAGGGGAGCCAAGCTCTGTCGGCCAGAAGTGTGGGCCCCAGTAGACGGCGCTCTTACCCGGCAGGAGGAGCTCCGTCTTTCCTGGGTTCAATTTCAGCTGGTTCTGACACATCCACTGAAAGATATGGGACATAACTGCCTGAAAGGTGGGAATAGCAGAGGGAGAGTTTAGAGAGAAAATGAGTTGTAGGTCGTCCGCGTAGTTGAAAATGGTGGTATGGGACTAGTAACACTGACCACTCACCAGTCCAAAACTCTCTCTACTCTTGCTAAGTTTGACGTGGAAATATTAAATCTGACCCCTTCAAACTCTAACACTTTCACTGCTGTTGCTTATATTGTAGTGGGAATAGTACATATGTCTCCTCCAATGTCCAACACTTTCCCTGATGTTGCTTAGGTTGTAGTGGCAGTGGCAAATTTAATTCTACTACTTAAATTTTTTTATGTGAATTCTTCTTTAATTTTAAACTTACATATTATTGTGCTTCAATTTTGAAATGTACTTTAATTTACAATACATTAATTATATTTTTGGTGTTATTTTATTATAATCTTCGAATTTTAACAATAATTATGTGGTATATGTTTGTATACCTTTTTGTACCAAGAGTGTGTGTAAATGTTATTAAATGTTCTTGGTATTTTATGTTAATATTTATGTGTATTTAATAGTTGTATGTCCTTAACCCGTTGGCTGCTTTCGCTTTTTTGCGGCAGTGCCGCCGTTTTAAAAAACGGGCGTGGTCGCGTCGGCCATTGGCCGTCGGCAGCACCAGCGAGGTAGTGCTGCCGTCGGCCAATGGCCGACGGCAGCAGCCAACGGGTTAAACATCTGTTTATTGTTTGCATTCATTATAAAGTACATATAGTATTTATATCCGAGTTTCTTTTGTTGGCTGGCGAGACTCGTTGCAGCGCAATTCGAAAGCGGCATTTCTAGTATTTATATTATATGTGCACTTTTTTCAATTAAATATTTTTTTAATTATTAATCTACTTTTTTAAAAGTTAATATTATGCCAATAACTACCTTTTTAATGATGATAGTAATGGTTTCTACAAAATGTTGTATTGTAATATTTTTGTTAGCGCTATTCATTGTGTCATACAATCAAGAAATGTTACCCCCTTCAGTGTGTGAAGCCTAGCCTTTCCCCTATGGTATACCATGAGACACTCTCTAATGTGTGGTACCAACTTACCTTCCCTAACTTCTCTCAAGAGGTGTTAGACTTCTGCTGCCTAAGCCATGAGATATTTGAACAGCCAGTAAGCTTCATGAAACACAACTTCCTCGGGCCACAGTAGTGAAATATGTCAAGATTTCGAGTAGATATAATCCGTCCACCTAAACTCTAGTTTACTTAAATATAAGAAGAGCGCTTTAATTGAAATGCTTCCCCTCGAAATCCAAGGCCCTGCCACAAGCCAGGCACCCACACCAACAGGCATGACCAAACTTTGCTGAACAGCACTAAGTGGATATTCAGGTCCATGCACACTACCTAATGGGAGCTTCCAGCAACCTCCTTTGCTAATGTCTAATTGAAGGGAGGGATCGGAGATAAGAGATGATCTGTGTATGCCTAGCTGCTTAAATTCTGTGGCGCTGACTGCATCTCAAGTCATCTCCAAGATTACATGTTTGTACTAAATAAACTCGTACTAGAAGTCTGCCTTGATACATATTATGTCAGCTTTTTTTTATTTCAAATCATTTTTATTCAAATTTCAAGAAAAAAAACAAGAACATAGATGCATATAAAGAAAATCACAAATTGGCATGAGTTGAAGCACAGCTAAGAATGTGATTGTAAATGATAATAACAAATACATTGACAGAAAGAAATACAAAAGACAAGTCTGAGAAAAAAATATAACGGCCTTTGTGTTTTCTAGAATTTAATTCTGCCTACCCCAGAACCACAGCACCCTTTCCTACAATATCATGTATACGTTTCTATAAACGTGGAGATCACTTTTATAATTACATAGAGTCATCGAATTCGATCTTTGAGGGCTTTGGACTTATATTTATGATATGAAATAATTCACTTTGTAATTAATATCTGAACCATATGCTCCACTGCCACACGATGTCTGCCCTCCTATCTGGTAAGGAAGGGTCAAAAACTGCACTTTTATTAAGAAAGCAGCGTTGCGATTCGTTATGAAAACAGTCTCACGGTTACAAAATAAAGCGATGATTGAAGAAATCACCCCGTTGTGAGTTTTGCATCCACTTTATTGACATCGCCGCCCGTTGGATGTAATCTGCTGTAACAGCAGAACATATCCAATAACACAATTATGCTTCACTTCCTTTATTATCATTGGCATGTTTCGGTTTCAGAAAGTACAATAGAGGTCTATTGAAAGCTGATTCGGCAATAAATATACACTGGGGCAAAAATGACCTTGGCTTTGAAATAATTTGATGGCCATTCAATTGTGTTTGTGACCCTGCAGTGATTCACATTTAAGTAGTATTCACTTCATTTAAAATGTTAAAGACATTGGGGCAGATTTATGTCGGACTTGCGCCACGTTTACCCCGCTGTTGCGTCACGCAACAGCGGCGTAAACGTGGCGCATCCCTGTGACCCATTTACAACGTGACGCATCTAGGCAGATGCGTCACGTTGTAAAGCCCTGCGCCACATGTTGGCGTTCCGGCGCAGGGTGGGCGTTCCGGGGCAGGTGCACCTCGCAAAAGTGCCTGCGTGAAATCTACAAGATTTCACGCAGGCACTTATAGGCAAATGCTGCGTCAAAACCCTCCGCCTGCTTGAAGCTGGCGTAAGACTTGCCGCCGCATTGGACAGATAGGGCCCCCCCAGAGCATTGCTGGAGCTGCGTTGCGCTTGCTACGCAACTCCAGCAATGCGTCGCCTTTACGGCACAGATGCGTCACGCATCTGTGCCGTTTTTGCCCCATGGTGCGCCGCATTGTAAATGCGGCGCACCATGGGTAGCGGAGCTGCGTCGAACAGTAACTGGCGCATCCCTGGGGATGCGCCAGTTATTGTAAATCTGCCCCGAAATGCACATATATTCAGAGCTTAGCCATCTCAAATCATATCAGCGAATGCTAAAACAGAGTTTGAGTAGGTGTTTCATTTGAACTTATTCTACAAACACGAATGAGTATATTCTGAAATACATGAGCGGAATGCTACGGTCAGAAAGGGTCGATGCATGATTGAACAAGTCATCCCAGTTATTTTTATGGTTAAAGGAAAACTGTATATTTATTTATGAATGCATGCATTTATTTATACATGTTTTCAGTAAGTTTGTACTTCATATGAGAAATGTTGTACCTCATAGGAAATTTCGCCGAAATACATTTTATCAACCCTACTGGTTCAGTCTCAACTTTCAGTTAATGCGAGTCCGAATTTTTATTTTGAGCTAATGGTAGCAATTCTGAGTTACAAGGTATGATGAACGGGCCTGACTTTCCTTGCAGGGAGGGTTGTATGAGGTTCCTAGAGTGGCCTGACTCTGGATCATTGGTCTCATTGAGTGCGTTGATTTTCACTAACATTTTTGGAAGACTGGACACCATTGGAGAACTCACAAACTTTTTCTCAGGGGCCAAAAATACAGTCAGCAAAATTGTCAGATTTCAGATTGTCGCAATTTCGTTGCATGCACTGCATCCCCAAATGCGATGCAGTGAGCGCAACAAAATTCGTTTTATTTATTTATGTGTTTACTTACCTGTAAAGCATCGTAATCCATAAATTAATACCCCCCACCCTGCCCCTGCCCCTCCCCACGTCACCGCCCGTCAGGTACACCCACTACCAACCGCGGCTGACCAGAATACTGTATTTCAAAAGCAGATGCTTCAACAAAGAGACAGACTGTATGACTTTTAAGAGCTATACACACTTTAAAAAACACATTCATTGACATTTTGATAATACATTTTTATTGTCAGGGAATAGCATTCTTAAGAGGTATTCCATGGTAATTCACCTTAATCAGATATTCAGCACAGGCCCTTGGGAAGTACAGGTTTAACTAATTCCGAAAAATAAGTAGGTTAAAGACGGATATACTAGGAACTCAATTTACACTACATGTCTCCTATTAGTGTCTTGTAATCCGGTACTATGTCTGAAATGGCAAGCCTAAAGACCTGATCCAAATGTTAGTCTGTAAATTTATTTCTTAGTTTACTCTCCAACACTCCCATCTTGGAAAATTTACTTTCACGAACATATGTTGACCCAAACATACAAATTACTTTCTGGGCCACCATTAAAAGATCAAATTTATTAGGCATCATTTTCCAGAATTCTTCCAGTGCCCAAACGAAAAAAATATAATTTGAGGGCTAAATTGTGCTACATGTCAATCAGTGCTATTTCTGCTTATGCCCCTTTCATGCCAATAAGTTCTACAACTTCAGGATTTGGAGTACTCACCATCCAGAGGTTTTCAATCAGCCTGAAAACAGGGGCAAGAGCTCTCAATTGAGAAAAGTGCCTTTTGATTGCACCAGAAATTTCCTTAAGATATACACAAAGATTTAGCATTGTCAGCATTTTTTGTGCATTTAGAAGCCTTTGAGTCAAAGCCAACAATTTTGGAAAGTGGGTGAAATGAACATCATCCAGTTGTTCTTTGAATAGAAGAAGCTTGCTTTCAAATGAGTAACTACCAGTCATCATGGAGAACACAAGCTATTATTTGCCTTGCAGTGTCAAACTGAAAGCATGAAACATTATAAGACATTTCACATCCTTTAGTTCTGGGCATGATTGCAGGAGTGGCCCATGCACGTAAGAGCAGTGGGTCGGGGTAGAGAGAGACTCGACAGACGATGATGAGGGAAAATTAAATTAATGAAAATAAAGCCAATTCAGCTGCATCGCCAAGTCAGTAATGTGGCGAGATCAAGGAAAGTGGTTTTCTTTTTTTTATTTAATTTTCCCTCATCACCTATTGACTGCCTTACCTCACCGCTCTTACCTACATGAGCCACCCCTGAATGTTTAACCTACAAAATGTTAAATTTAGGAGTCAAAAAGACGAAACACTCTAGAACTTTCCCTTTGCTTAGCCGTTACACTTCATTGTGTCGCAAGAGGGTTGTATATTCAGCTTTAGAAGCCTGCAGCGTAGCTTTCAAAAGTCTATGGTTAAGGGCTTTAACACTAATAAAAATAACAATTTACATTGCAAGTTTTAAGACATTTTTCAGTTCCCATTGCTTTAATTTTGCCCACAGATGTTCTTGATGCATGTGGCAGTGGTAGTCTATGACAGTCTGTCTGATTAGATTCTTTTTGAACAGAGATGCAAAGCCTATTTCATGGCCTACAATGGCAGGAGGTTCATTTGTGGCAAAGCTCTCAAGAGTGTTTAATGGTATGAGATATGTTTAAAAAAAGGTGCAGATGATGTTCAGTATATCTTCTCCTCTTCTGTGTCCTTGCAGTGGTAAATGGCACAGGAGGTCTTCTTTTTGATGAATTTATTGGTCCAAATAACTCACCAAAACTAGTAACTGGGTCACATCACCTTTATCAGTTGACTCATCTAATACTGAAGAATAGTGACTGCTCTGATCACCTGCTCCTGGACATTTTCACCCATTGCTTCTATTCTGCACACACAAGTGAAATGGTATAGCTGTAGTATGCAGATTTCTTTTAAAATGCTGACTTTATTACTTTAGTTTTCAAATACAATTTTGGCTGCCGAAAGAAAACATTTCTTCACTAGCTGTGCCTCCCTGAATGGTTTCTTATGTGTGGCCAGCAAGTAGCATATTTTGAACAATGTTTTTGTAACAGTCTCAGATTCCTTCATTTGACAAAGGAACAGCTTCTGTCGGGAAACAAAATATTGCTTTAATGATGCCACTTTTGCAGAACATAGTTTTGAGTTCAACATGATGTTTTCTGTATATATCTGTATATCCTGAGTGTCGGGATTTGCAGTGCCCCTCTAGGTCATATATTTTAAGAAGATTTGTTTTCTCTTTGCAAAGCAAACAGATGGCTTTCTCCTCTGGACATTGAATAAAAAGTACTCTTCTTCCTGTGCTGCCTGAAATGCCCTGTGTTCACTGTGTATTGATCTTAGTCCTTTGCAAAGCTTGGTAATAGGACTATAGGCCTTAATTTCGATGGTATAGAATATCGATGTCCAAAATATCGACAGACAGAATATCGTTTTTTTTAAGGTATGTATGTTACTAATATCGAAAATATCGAAATTTACTAATATCGAAATTTTGTTTAGTGTTATGTATTTTATTATTTTGTTTATATGGTTGTTAAATATCTTTTGTAATGTATGTTTGAAAATTAGTAAATTTGTTTACATTTTGCGTTTTAGTATCAGAGCGGGTTGTGGGTTTATAGGGGAATAGGGTGGGAAGTAATTTAATAATAATTAATTAATTAATTAATATATTTTTGTAAACATTTTTTATTAATAATTAATTGGTAATTAATTTATATTAATTAGTTAATTACATTAATTAGAGTTAATGTTTTAATATATATACATTTTTGTTATTGTTAATTAATTCATTGGTAATTAAATAATATTAATTAGTAAATTAAATTAATTAGAGTTAATGTGCTAATATATTTAATGTATTGTTATTGTTAATTAATAATTAATTGGTAATTAAATATTATTAATTATTTAATTAAATTAATTAGAGTTAATGTGCTAATATATTTAATGTTTTTGTTATTGTTAATTAATAATTAATTTGTAATTAATAATTATTAAGTGATTAAATGATGTGATGTATTTATGTGTAGTGGGTTGTGTGTTTATAGGGGGATAGGGTGTGATATAATTAAGTTTAATTAATTAAAGAGATCGTATTTATTTGTTGGTATTTATTGTTAATTAATTAGTAATTAATATGTGTTAATTAGTTCATTTATAATTACATCAATTTATTAATATTAATTGTTAATAATTGATTAATAGAAATGTATATTAATTTAGTTTTTTTGTATGTGTAGTGTGTTGTGTGTTAAAGGGGGAGTAGTGTGGGAAGTAATTTTTACCCCCATGCTATCCAACGCTTTCCCTACTTTTGCACCCTCTGGAGTGGGAATAGTAATTTTAACCCCTACGCTATCCAACACTTTCCCTACTGTTGCACTCTCTGGAGTGGGAATAGTAAATTTTACCCCTACGCTATCCAACGCTTTCCCTATTGTTGCACCCTTTGGAGTGGGAATAGTAATTTTTACCCTTACGCTATCCAACGCTTTCCCTACTGTTGCACCCTCTGGAGTGGGAATAGTATTTTTTACCCCTACGCTATCCAACGCTTTCCCTACTGTTGCACCCTCTGGAGTGGGAATAGTAATTTAAACCCCTACGCTATCCAACGCTTTCCCTACTGTTGTACCCTCTGGAGTGGGAATAGTAATTTTTACCCCTACACTATCCAACGCTTTCCCTACTGTTGCACCCTCTGGAGTGGGAATAGCAATTTTAACCCCTACGCTATCCAACGCTTTCCCTACTGTTGCACTCTCTGGAGTGGGAATAGTAAATGTTACCCCTACGCTATCCAACGCTTTCCCTAATGTCGCACCCTTTGGAGTGGGAATAGTAATTTTTACCCCTACGCTATCCAACGCTTTCCCTACTGTTGCACCCTTTGGAGTGGGAATAGTAATTTTTACCCCTACGCTATCCAGCGCTTTCCCTACTGTTGCACCCTCTGGAGTGGGAATAGTAATTTTTACCCCTACGCTATCCAACGCTTTCCCTACTGTTGCACCCTCTGGAGTGGGAATAGTAATTTTTACCCCTACGCTATCCAACGCTTTCCCTACTGTTGCACCCTCTGGAGTGGGAATAGTAATTTTTACCCCTACGCTATCCAACGCTTTCCCTACTGTTGCACACTCTGGAGTGGGAATAGTAATTTTTACCCCTACGCTATCCAACGCTTTCCCTACTGTTGCACCCTCTGGAGTGGGAATAGTAATTTAAACCCCTATGCTATCCAACGCTTTCCCTACTGTTGCACTCTCTGGAGTGTGAATAGTAATTTTTACTCCTACGCTATCCAACGCTTTCCCTACTGTTGCACCCTCTGGAGTGGGAATAGTAATTTTTACCCCAACGCTATCCAACGCTTTCCCTACTGTTGCACCCTCAGGAGTGGGAATAGTAATTTAAACCCCCTACGCTATCCAACGCTTTCCCTACTGTTCCACCCTTTGGAGTGGGAATAGTAATTTTTACCCCTACGCTATCCAACGCTTTCCCTACTGTTGCACCCTGTTGAGTGGGAATAGTAAATTTTACCCCTACGCTATCCAACGATTTTCCTACTGTTGCAATATGTGGAGTTTGTATATATATTAATTTATATCTAGTTTTTAATTTATTTTAAATGTATATGTATTAGTTATAATTTTTTAAATATGTTTTAATGTTTTTATTTAATATTTGTAAAATTATATTTATTTTTAAACTATTTTTACAGTATTATTAATACATTTAAAAAAACGATATTTTTACTTTCGATATTTTTGTACTACGATATTAAATTTTCGATATTTTTGTACTTACCTTTATGAAGATATAACTCCGATATTTTTGTATCAATATTTTTGTAGGTAGATATTCTGTCTGTCGATATTATGTCATAGATTCCAGCTGGTCTATTACTGTGCATTGAGTAAAAAGACACCAGGAATTAGATTTTCCGCTCATGACTGATGGACAGACACTGCCTTACTACCGATGGAGCAGCACCGCCTCATTATCGGTTGACCAACACCATTTCATTGTAAAGTCATTGGTTCTAGGCCCACATACTTTGAAAAGGTTGGATGCAGACACAGGTTGTATGGTGCTTAGAACTGAACGTGAGAACCTGACCATTGACGCCTGTGTTGGATGGGTGTGGGGTGGATTGTATTGGAAAGGCCTCATGGGAGCGTCTGGTAAAACACTATTCCTCCCAAACTTCATTAAAAACAAAAATAAATCCAACATGTGGGAAGGAATTAAACATGACTAAAACAACCTAGGGGTCCATTAGGATGGCGGACGGATCGCCACCGCCATGCAGGCGGTGGCGATTCATCTGGCATCCCTGCCCGTCCTCCACCTTTCTTCTCCCCGCCATTTCACGATGGCGGGGGGGACTGTGGCGGAGGGGAAGACCGTCCGCCGCTTTTCCCCCGCGGTCGGCTAGCGACCGCGGCGGAAAAGGCCTGATATGGTGGCGGTGTCTATCAGACACCGCTAGCCATATTAGGATGGCCGGTGAGGAATGCCTTCCTACGGTCTTTGTTTTGGGGGCCCGTTGCGGGCCCCCAGAGTGAAGGGGGGCGGGGGGTGCACATGGGGGTTACCTATGGTACCCCCCAGCATTTCAATGTACATCATGTTGTGCATTGAAATGTACAACGTGCATTTTTTGCATTGCGGCGGCCGGTGCTTCAAGCACCGTCCGCCGCAATGTAAAAAATGCGGGATGCACCCGCCACTGTGGCGGATGCATCCTAATTGGGGGCACAGTTCATCCGCCCTTGTGGCAGACGGTACCGGCCCTTGACAGGATGGTGGACGGACTTTGTCCGTCCGCCATCCTAATGGACCCCTTAAGTCTCACAGCTTCAAGAGAGAGTGTGCAGAACATCAGTGGACAGGCGCAGCTGGGAGCAGCCGGGCATCTTGCCACATATCTATAATTTAATCAGGTAACTCTGGACACGAACACGGTGCTGATCACGTAAGGATCCCGTGGTATCGCATCAGTAGGGTGATGGTCCACCCATGTGATGTTGATCAGTCCAGTGTGCTATCGTTGTGATGAAGTTGGTGATTTACAGTTCAAACGTAGTCCATTGTGAATGCTTGACGATGGGGTCACTTGATTCACTGAAGACAGTCTTAGTTTACTTTTGTACCATGTTGAAGCCTCTGTTACACATCCTGGCTACCTCTTAGAATCCATCAGTGGCGCAAAGGCAAGTCCATCTCCAATGTTTGGGGATGGCCCCTTGGTTGAGTTGCCATGGGACTGCCTGTGGGCTGCACTGCATCCAACTCTACATTTGTGTCTGCATCTCGACAGCTGCAGGCCACCTCAGAGCCACTAACTAGCTTCTCATGCAACATCAGGGGGAATGTGTCCAGGTCAGAACATGCTCTTGCTATTGGTATCAACATGCAATGGCCTTCAGATCATCACTGGTATCTCTTGTCAGTTTGTATGGCAATGGTGCAGAACATCAGTTGTGTTACTTGATGCTCCTGGTGTGGTGTTGAATCACATGGCAATGATGGAATAGTCACCACCAAATGACCTGTATGACTTGTGGCAATGATTTGCAGGGAGTAAAGGTGACTGGAGGGACTTTGCAGCCATGTAGCTTATTGTATACTTGGTGTAGTTCTTCTTCTTTGGCATGTGCATTTGTAGTCAGGGATGTTATTTGCACTAAGCAGCCAGTGACAGGAGGCTGGATGATCACACTGTGAAGCATCAGGCTGATACACACTTTGAAAATACAGGTGGCTTATGTTTGATGCACCTATTGAGCTGTCTCCCATGATGGTCTCTGCACCCCGGTGGCTGGCTTTTATTAACAGGTGCACACAGGTAGTCGTAAAAATGTTTCTCTAATGAAAACTAGATACAAATATCTGGTTTAATTTAAAAATATGTTTGCAAACATTTACAACATTGTATTATTTTTTTAATGCACACATATGAACTCAGTGAGAGTAAGGAGATGACAGACTCAAAGGTTCCAACCATTTCCAGACCATGGCACCATGGAACAACAGAATTTTATCAAAAGATTCAGATTAGCTAGGCAAATTCTTCCCAATTTATATCATCAGTTGCAGCCAGATCTTCCTCCTCACAATAGTAATCCAACCATTAATAACACTAATGGTCAAAAAAACATTGCAGTACTCTATTTTGTGGTCATAGTATCATTCAAGTACACTGTGGCAGCAGCATGTGATGAAATGGCACAGCCAACTTTCAGTGGTATGCTACAAGAAGTTCTTTTTTCAACGATGAGACACATCAACAGCTTCATTCAGTTTCCTACATACCAGGATTTTGCCCATCTGAAGGCTGATTATTATGCTGTGAGCTGCCTACCACATGTGGATGGAGCAATGGATGGTACACATATTGCTTTAGTGCCACCCACATACCAGAGAACAAGTGTACCACAATCAAAAGAACTTCCATGGAGTCAATGTACATGTTGTCTGCTTACTGGATTTGTATATCACATGTGTGCACATTTTCCTGGAGCAACCCATGATTCCTTTGTACTACAGAACAGCAGCATACCCCTGCAATTGTGATCACCTGGACCTGAGAGGGCCTGGCTTGTTGGTAAGTATTATTTGTCATTATATTATGTGGTACATACTAAATGTAATGATCTATAATTGCATTACATTCTTTGGCTCATTTGTTTTCATCCCATATGCTAACCGATCATGATTGTTAGCACCTCCGAGGAAAGTAACAACAGCAGGAGAAGTATTCTTCATTGAGGCCCATGGAAGAACATTAAGGCCAGTAGACTGGGCTTTTGAGCTCCTTATGGCCAGATTTCAATGCCTGTACAAGACTGGTGGAGCTGTAAATATTGAAAAAGTTGATGATGATATAGGCAAAGATACTTACGTATATGAAAACGAGATTGCATCCTTGTTGTCGGAATCACTCGATATGACCCCAAGTCAGATATACGTGATCACACAGGCTTTGCAATCTAGGCCTGAGGGAACTGATTGATAGATCACAGGTGGGCTGACACATAGCCAGCAGAACAAAGGCACAAACAGAAAAAACCCAGGTCAATCCCCCAGGTAAGCAGCAACACCACAATGGTCCGGGGAGTCTGGCCCCAATAAAGCACACATGGCCAAAGGGCTGCGCATTCCCAAAACACCATAAAGTTAGATGCCAAATGAAGTTAGGAACACCAGCCAATCAGGCCACAGCACACTCAGTGACCATGTTCTTCCCATGCCAGACATCTGTATCGGTAACCCACTGGCCTTCATTGTGTCCAAGTAAGGTCAAGACCCACCTGTATTTGTTGTAAGGTGGTAGTAACTTATGACACCATGATAGGCCCACCTTCCTCTTCCTAAAAAGAATCTCTGAATTGTTTTATGTTGCTTGAAAAAAAATATATATAATGGTGCTCAGATCGATTGTACTTTGAGACAGTCCTCAGTCCCTGACAATGAAACTGTTCTCCCGGCAGAAGAGTTTGATTAAACCAACTGTTCCTGTTTTGCCAAATGCCTTTTGTCTTTTGTTTTATCAAGGAAAATTTACATTCGAGCAACAGACCCCTTCTCTACTCACCCAATAAGGTGTGCAAAATCACCATGCCAAGTTGCCTTTTAAACAACACAGCCCTGTGGCGGGACATCCCAATCATTAAAGATGAATAAGACCATGAAGAGTTACTGGACGAGGATGTGGAAATGCCAAATGAAGAAGAAAGTGGTAAAGAGTAAGGCACTGACGCACGTCAAGATGACATTGACAACTTCTTCACATGAGTGTAAGTAAATAGGTTAATTTTATTAAATGAAATGTTCAACCAACTTTTAATGTAATAAGGATAAAAGCCTGTGCTGGACATTTTTTAGAAAAGCCAAGTAAAGTGACATATAGGGAAAGAAGTTTGTGGATCAAAGTTTTGACACATTGACTACTGTTTTCATCTGCACTGTTCATCTTTGATTCTTCCTTGAAATTGTGCCTTCAAATATATCAATTTGTAAGGTGGCTATTTTGTAATTTAATTTAACGAACCTTTTTATTTTAATCTATTGTAGGGCTCTTAACCATGTCATCTTCATTTGGACATTTCAAATGTATGATATTTGCAGCTATATGCTGCTGATGTGAAGTGCAAAGAGAACATGGGTTGATTCTGTGGAATAAACACACAGACATTAGGTTTCCATATCCTGTACTGAGACAACTTGCACAGTGATCAAAACAAAGTTTTTAAAATTGCACAATACTTATTTTCTGTTGAATGTTGGCACCAAGCCAATATGTGCTGCTGGAATTGTTCTAATCACTTATGGTAGTCAATACACATCATAGTGGTATCCCTTCACATTGGCAACATTTTTTTCTTGTGTTAAATGTATGATGCTGTTGATGTCTCTTATCCCTGTAGAAAGAACATCTTGTAGCACACCACTTAAAGTTGTTTTTGATATTCCCACACATACTGCAACAACATATTGGAATCATCCTGTGGCCACAAAATTTAGCACTTCCAGGATTTATGATTCTTGGTGCTACTGTTGCGCAAATCCTAATGTGAGGCAGATGATCTGGCTCAGGTTGATGAGATATTCAAATCATATATTGCCTATTGAATCTAATTGTTTTGATTAGACCCCCTTCCTCTATGGTGGCAAGGTGTGGAACTGGAAATGTAAAAATGGCATTGAGTATTTATATTATGTATGGTTTGTTATGTTTAAGAAAAAATCAACATATCAAACTTTTTCACATTTAATAAATTACTAGTTGATGAGTTTTTGGTATTTGTATTTTGTGGTCATGGTAGAAATCAGCGAGGAATATTGGCTGCTTGCAATTCATATATAAACAAAAATGTGATTGTTTATATTTTAAAATATATGACAGGAGGAAAAAAATGAATAAATGCAGACAAGAACTACATCTGTCTTTGACTTTGTTTGTTTTGCTTTTATTAAACAAAAATAGGATAAAAACCAAAAAGCAAACAAACATTTAAAAGTCAGTAATGGTGAATAAAACCATTATTCTAGGGGCAAAATTGTTTGAAGTTTAATGTCCAAAATACAACAATCAGAAAGGTAAATGTGTCAAGAAAATAATGAACATAGTGAATGGTAGTCACACACTGGAGGAAATTAGGCACTGTGTCTCTTGGTGGTGGTCTTACTATCCTATGCTGATGGTCCGGATGAACGTGTGCTCCTGCGGGGAATAGTGGATCCACAATTGCATGGACCGAGGTGGGTGCAAGTATTGCCTCTAATGGCAGGGCCTCCAATTTATGGCTGAGGTAGATATAGTAGGTCCAGATCTTGCTGGACCTACTATATCTAAAAGGGGATGATGGTGCTGGATAAGCCCTGCACATATGTGTGCAAATGTCATGCATTTCAGATTCTCTGTCTGTACATTGTGCTTCTCAGAATGGCTTCAAATCCTGGAGCACTTTAAGGACCTAGTCCATCATGTCTTGGGACTGATGGAATATTGCTGGCCCACATATTCCCTCCCATGGCCTCTCCCCCACTATCCTATGCCCTTTGAAGAAATAGAAACCTCCTAAGGGGTTCACCGACACACCTGGTTCTTTTAAACCAACAAAGAAGAGATTGGCACAGGAGCTGTAATATCAAGAAAACATATTTATTAACCTCAGATGAGGGAGACTACGTCACACAGTACCCTCAGGGCACTGTAGGAGGCATTCTAAGGAGTACAGAGAACAAGGGCCTTATATATGCATAGGTTTACATAGTCAGCATGAAACCAAGGGGAGGTCCTGGAACATGTAAGCATGACTAACATGGGTATACAAAATTTGCGTACTCAACAAAGTGGGAGGAGAGACATTTCTCCTTACATTAGCAAGAATAGTCTGACAGTTATATACTAGGAGCAGGTGCATTCTACCAGCTATGCTCATCTGTGCATGTGTACGGCTCTGGAAGAGGGAAAAAGCACATGGCAAGCACATGGCTAATTAAGATGGCTGCCAAGTACAAAATGGCTTTCAGCTCATGCTAACAGCGATCCCTCCAATCTGTAACACCTTGACCCAGTGTGCCCCACCCCACTGGGTCCTGGCTGAACTGTCGGTGGAGGTGCTATTGTCTCAAGATTGGTGTGATGTTGGTTTGGCCACAGGAAGTGAAGATATCCATTAGCTGAGAAATTGTAACAGGTGGAGTGAGACTCCTAGGTTTGGGCCATGTGAGATTCGCTGGAGCCATTTGCCCAGGCAGACCAGAGTGACCAGGCCACTCCTCTTTATCCAGACGTGAAGTCTTACCTGGAGATTTGATCTTTGGCTGAAATTGAGGTTTCCTCAGTGACAGATGTTTGGCCACGTAATCTGACAATTGGAACTAATATGAATGTAAAATAATAAATACATTGTAAACGTGTGGATTACACATCCAATCAGTGTTAAGCAAAACATGTAGTAACCTAAAATGAAAAAGCAATTGAATATCATGATTAAAACTTTCAGTGCTATTGTACTTCATTACACAAACAGTTTACATTTCAGACAAACTACTTCAAATAAATAGGTAGGAAGGTGTCCTGAAATGAAAATAAAATATATTAGTAACTATACATGAAATGTACCAACAGTAGGGAGGATAACTATGAAATTAACCATTTCCAAGGAGTAGCAGGTTAAAAAAGAGACATTTACACAACTTAGAAGGATGTGCAGCATTTGTCATCATACGAACAGTGCAGAATAAATGTTTCACATATACCACTTATATTCAACATGTAAATGTACATGCCTTAGCATTTGTAGGTCAACAAACTTTGACATGTGAAACTAATGATATCAATTCAATTACATGCAAGAAACGTTCAACATTCAATACTTACAATGTTCACAAAAGAACATTGACAAGAGATTGATCAATAAATGACAATTTACCATATGTGAAAATACGATAGAAAAGAAATAATGAGCACATTTACATTGCAATATGATTTTCACAAAACAGAAACAAGGAATCATGGTAGTTGTAGTTTTTTCAATGAAACATTCAGTGCACTTGCAAAATTGTAACTTGAATATGCCTACTGCAAACCCGCACTAAAAAAGAGAACAGACATTCAGTATATGAAACACATATGTGTCATTTGTTATCAGGTGTACAAACACTTATAAGCACCATCACATCATGTGAAATGTAATGGAGATTATGTACCAAAGAAAAGTGGCTCCATTTTGCCCACATTACACTTACGTTGATGGTGAAATAGCCACTGAAAAAATATAGACAAAAAAGTTCAGATTTTTCGCCATAGATTATATCAACCCTGCCCCAGGAGAAAGGTAACTGGGTGTCATCTGCATATGACAGAGTTCTTAATCAAGGCCCAAGTCGCTGACGTTGGAGAGGAGAGTGAGCTCGCGCGCCCCCAGGTGATGTGGATCACCACCTGGGGTGGAGTGCGGGCCCGGAGGGACACACTCTTGGCTTCTCGCTTCAATCAGATGCAAGAGCCTGTTGCTTCGGATCAGATCCCGGCCCGTGCTGACCCAAGGAGGGGCAGTACTGGGTCGGGAGTGGGAAGCAGTACTTTTGTGTCATCATTGATCCATAGCGGGACTGTTAATGGAGCACCTAAACTGTCGTATTACACATTGCCTTATTGCTTGTAACAAATTATCGAACTGTTGTATGACGCCTGACCTCTGTTGCACAGTACAAGAGAATATCGTTACGCATTGCAGTATTTGTTTTCTTTTGCAACAAGTGTGATTCTAGCAATACGACTGGCCTAACCTTTTGGAAACGGTTAAAAGGGAACTTAATTGTTGGTTAAAAGCAGTGGTTGGGATTGAACCTACCAACCCACTGGAAAGAATACTACCAATTCTTATATGTTGATTGTGTATTGTGTGGTCATATTGCATAACTTCTTATATAAGGTTTAGACTCATTTAATAAAAACACCTGCGGAGTCTATTTGTGGTGACATCATTGGGTTACTGTTAGCTGGGTTGCCCATGTTGTAGACTTGTGCCTTGGAGATAATCCTGGCTGCTCGTGCCAAGCTACCTCAGACGGTGTCCTTACTTAGCCTAACGTTGAAGGGAGGGGTCGGGGTCTCACACCTCCAGCATTTGGTGGCAGCGGTAAGCGACAAGGACGCCCACTTCCAACAATCACCAACAGCTAACTTCAAAGCAAATAGGACATTTAGGTTTGTTGACCCAATGCAAAGTATTACTTACCAGCCTCCACTCAAGCCTTCAGAATGTAGGATCTGTAAGACCTTCTCGTGGCAGGGAAAGAGTTGTAATGAGGAGCTAGGAGAACCACCACCAGTCTACAGGGCCTCCTGGTGATGATTGGAGGCCAGGGAACACACTCCCCCTACCAGTCAAGCCACCTCTTCAAAATTTCCTCCTGTGTGCACAGATTGCTTGCTACAGCATTCACTCTGTCAATTGTTCTGGCCCACTATTGCCTTTTCTGAGATATGGTTGTATTTTTAACTTGGGCTCTACTTTTCTTATTTCATCCACCATGACAGACAATTCGCCTCTGCACAGCGAGGACTTCTCTTCCCTGCTATTATAATGAAATGAAATGTAATTAATTTGTGAACCCACAAGTAGAAGAACAATAAAAAGAAAAATGCACCGGAAACCGAGAGAGCAACAACAATAACCTGAACTTCTTCTGCAAAATGTTGTGGTGTGAAGGAATGGCAAATGATCATGATCTGAAATGATTTGTGCTTAATAGTGTGGTACATAGGTGCAAACAATCAGGTGTGTGAGACAAGCATCCATTCTACAGCTGCAGGAATAGTTTAATGTTTAACATGTCACGAGACAGAATCACTCTATCTGCAACTCACCACTAGAATACCACCAGCACAACTGTGAAATCTAAATGGTCTCAGCACAATCCCGCCACCCTGACAGCAATGGAGTATTGTTAGCCAGCAGGTAAGCCCGCTGCGTCTGCAGCAGCGAACTGTTTACGTGACAGTAAGCACTCTGTCAACACGGATGGGGATCAGCCTGCATATATCTAAGTAGGGCATGCAACATTCCATGCATACTTGGAAATTATGCCACGGAGTGACAACAATAGTTCCACCAAGGTCTAAATCAGGCCCTAAGCCTAAGTCTAAGTCTAAGCAGCATTTGTAGTCCACAAGGTAGGGTACCTATTAGTTGAAAGTGAGACATGTAGAAAGGTAATGTTGGCATGTCCATATAGTGACAAGCCATCATAAACTGTTTTCAATGTGGAATGTTCTGTCTGTTTTATGAGGAAAATTAGGGTGTAGATCAATATTTTAATTCTGCTATTTCAGGTTTGGGACACACTAGAGAAATGGTTCAACCATTATTTTAAATATTCATTACAAATTAAATTATTGGTGCGATAATAATTATCTTAGGAATAGAAAGATTTGGAAAATTACCTTCTCCCTACTTTAAGCTCCTGAAGGCTAATTTGCGTTTGCCTGCCAGATGCAGCCCTGCCAGTGTAGACCTTAAAAGGTGGAAAAACTGCTCTCAAAGCAGGACAATGACTTAGGCTTGATGACAGGATGAGCTGGGTGTGAGGTATGTGACACCTGTCAGACCAGGAAGACCAGTAGGGAGACATTAGGATTCTAATATACTTCAAAGAGTCAAGGGTTTGGTTTGTCCATTCACATGTAAGTGTAAGGAGAGATACAAGGTCTTCTTTAAGCCCACAGACAGTCAACACCAAGCCAGTGGGAGGGGAGTTGGCCCTAGAACTGTGTTGGTGTAGGTGAGGAGAATGTGGGAGCTCATTTTCCTAAAGACTACACTGACTGTCCCACAGGCTCGCTTCAGGAGAAGAAGGCCTGGGCAATATTGGCTTCTCCAAGGTAATTGCATACTGGGCCAATTAGAATTAAAGAAAAAGAAGGTGATGCAAGTGTGTGTAGGGTTGCCCCTAGGAACCTCTTCCTAATTGGTTAGGGAGTGTCAAACAATCACTCAGCTGTACAAAAGTGGACCTTAGTATATGCACCTCAGAATACTTTCTGGACCTGCAGAAGAATAGAAAAAGAGCTGGGCCGTCTGTTTGTGACCTTTGAGGATACCTAAAAGGCTGGACTAGCTCACACATGTACCAAGGACAAAGAAGTGGCTTCAACGGTCAGTTAGCTGATATCCCAAGTGGCTACAGGGACATCAGAAGCAACAACAGACCTTTTATTTCTTAAATGATCATTTGCAAGAATTTGCTGGTGCTTTCTGCTGGAGTGATTCCAGGCCCCTAAGGGCTGTTCCTAATGCCCTTGGAACCTAAGAGGTGCCCGGAAGGACTTATTGTGAAATGTCTGAAAAAATAAGATATAGAAACCTTTTGTGGATCTCTTGTGGATCATGGCCAATCTCCCTAGTGAATCCTTTACTCCCAGTGCACAATGTTACTCAGCAAGAAAATCCACATTGGTCTCACAGGGTGGTTTTGTCACCTTAACATCCAGTTTTTTGGACCCTGGCAGCAAACCTATCCAACTCCAGCTTGACTTTCCCAGATAAAGTGTGCTGCTTTGCCCCATTGGAGGAATCTGATCTCCAAAACCAGATTATGTCCAAAGGTAGAAACCCTCACCAGGTAAAGAAACCAAAAGTTTCCTCTGATGAATGTACTTAAAATATGACTTTTTGCCACTATAAACTCTCCTCCAAAACCAACAAATTCTGTGTGCTGTTCCTCATACTTTGATTGCACCTAGCCAGATACAGCTTGCTGCCTTGCCACACAGATGGGTTCTGAATTCCAATACAGAGTCTATGACAGAATGTGAGAACTTAGACTGGGAGAAAAATATGTTGCTGTCATCCTGAGTTCAAATCTAGGACCCTATAGCACCTGAACAGTACTTGACATTGTAGCTTTACTTTTGTTTTGTACTTACTTTTTGTTTCATATCTCTGGTTCCCTTATTGGATTTGTGTTCATTTGGTGTCATTTAGTTTATGACATTGTTCTCTATCTCTCGTGAAATAGTCTTCACCCTTTCTTTCATGAAATAGGAGGGTGGGGTGCACTTTCAAATACTTGCACTTATGATAATATGCCTAAAAGTCTCAGAAAAAGCTGGTATAGTAAGAGGCAGACAATTGTTGAGGAAGGAATTTTTTTTAAGAGCAACATTTTCCATGTATAGGAAAAATGAACAAAACAAGTATGTATAACGTTTTCAGATTTCATAACTGTTTTTAAGGGTTTTCAAGATTTACAACTTCCCCTATGCCTGGCTCATTCAGACATGCATTAGAAGACTTCGAGCAGACCTCCTCGCACTCAACCCCGGAAGAAACAACAACTGCGAGCTGTCCACGCCAAAAACCTTCATGGCCAGTTCACCTGCCATCACTGAGCCAGACCCAGACCTTCACTACCCTCTGCACTACCACATGCCCCACCCCCACACCAGACACTAACCCCACCTAATCCCTAAAGTGCATCTACCTCAACATGCTCTCCCTGCACCGACATGCGGTAGAGATCTAAACCTCCTTGACACCCTCTCGCCAGATGTGGCCTTCTTCAAGGATACCTGGACCAACGCCTCCTCCACACTGGACATCGCAATGGCCATCCCTGATGGATACCAGATCCAGAGAAAATACCGCCCGACCACTCAGGAGGATGACTCGCCATCGCACACAAGAGCTCTCTTCACCACCCTCCCCAATTCCACAGGTTCAACCCCCATGCCAGACATGAATCAGCACCTCCTCTACGAGCAATCACCACCGAGCAGCTCCACCGAGCCGCACACTCACCTACAGACCCCTGGACCGTGCACCGCATTCTCCACCTCGAATACCTCAAAGAACCCAACTCCTCCACCCTCCTAGACAACCTTGCGAACCTTGGACTGAAACAGCTCGTCACCACCCCAACTCACAGGGCAGGGCACACCCTCAAACCCCATCTTCGCAAGAGGTAACAACATCCACTTCAGCCACACTGCGCACCCCCCTGGATGGACCACCACTACGTACACTTCCATGTCAACAAACCCACCACCCCCCAACCTGGACGCCACTAACAGCAAAGGAACTGGAGCAAGGTCACGTAGGAGCACCTCAACTCCATCCTCATCTGTGACGCCACCTCATCCTCGACCAACACCAACCCCGCAGCCAAACAACTACACAGCTGGATCTCCAACTGCGCAGATTAACTCAAACCCCTCCACAACATCGACCGACAATGCCCCAGGAAGGACACCTGGTTCACCACCTATCTCCAAGTATCCAGGCACACATGAGGATGTCTCAAAAAGATTTGGCAAAACAACAAAGTGCTGGAAAAATGCACCACACACAAGAACGCCATGACAGAATACCACCATCTCATCAGATCAACCAAAAGAACTTTCATCCAGAACAACATCTCCGCTAATGCCGGCAACTCAAAGGAACTCTTCAGCATCATCCAAGAATTTACCAAACCCCCCAGCAAGTCCACAGACATCACCCCTTCCCAGGTCCTCTGCAACAAGCTTAGCTCCTATTTCCATCTGAAAATCAAGGCCCTCTACGACAACTTCAATGAACGAACATCGGACTCCGTTATCACTCCCTCCTCCAACAGCACCAGCCAACCCACCATCTCCGCCTGGGCTCCAGCCACCACCAAAGAACGAATCAACCATGAAAGGCATCCACTCAGGAGCATCTACAGACCCCTGCACTCTGCACATCTTCCACAGAGCTTTCGCACAGGAAGTACAGAGCACCATCAAAACCACCCTCAAAACCGACAACTGGAAACTGTAGAAGTCAAGCCCCTACTCAAGAAACCCTCGGCAGACCCCTCGGACCTCAAGAACTACTGACTCATCTCCCTCCTTCCTTCATGGCCAAAGTCACTGAGAAGACTGTCAACACCCAACTAACGACATTCATTGAAAATAATTTCATCTTCAACCCCTCCCATTCTGGCTTCTGAAGCAACCACAGCACTCAGACTGTCCTTCTCACCACCACAGATTACAGCCGCACCCCTCTTGACAAAGGTGTAGTGTAGTTCCTATATTCCCAATAGGCTCTGCGCATTGGAATATCATCAACAGCAGTTTAGACGTAGGACTGAGGTCATCTAGGGGTCTACTGACTATGTTAGACTTAATTAGGTTTGCCAGCTAGCTCAGAGGTCACTAGAAACTTTCTCGAGTGAACAGGAAGGGGTTAACTTTCCTGAATAGACAAGGGATTAGTTTCTGACAACCGCATAAACATATTATAAAGAATCTGGTGATTGCCACACCCACAACAGTGCCGTCGCACTCTTTGAGTAGCCATCGCGCTCCTCCGCCATTGCAGCATCAGAGTCCCGGCATAACTTTCTCATTATCGAACATTGTTCTGAATAACCGGGCTTATCAGACCCGCCGACTAAGCAAACGCGCAACCGCCAGATCTATCGATCAAGCAATCCGGGGAGTGAGTTCCTCACAACCAGCTTTTCATTTTTATGAATAAATGTAATTGAAAGGCATTATATATTGCTCTTGTTCAAGACAACAATAGTGTCAACTCTTGTCCTGATGATGATGCCTCCACCCTTATAGGCATCGAAACGTCGTCGACTTTTAAACCCCATATGCGAATTATTTATGTCAAAATTCACAAAATGCAATGGAGTGTTTTTCTGTAATTTGTGCCTGCCTTACTGAAGTACAAGTACGCAGACTGATTCTTTTGCCTTGTTTACATTGCTTTTCTGATGTTTTGTCTTGTATGTTGAGGGTCACGGCTGGGCCCACTTGACATCTTTTCTAAAAAATACCTCATCTTTGCATCTAATGCTAAAATAAACCCTGTCCGGATGGACAGAAGACATATTACCTATCAAGTATATGATTATGTTGTACTGTATATTAATTGTACATAGGGACCACTGTTCTTTATAATATGTAATGCCCAAGGTCCCTACGCTATACCTTAAGGGTTCCCTTGTTTTTTGAAACACAACCGCATAAACATGACAAGTTTGCTCCCTCAGAATAAAGATTATATCTCTAGAGTCGTGTGAAAACAATAGACAGTTACTTCGCTCAGTCAATCGTGCATGCTTAATTTCACCAGGAGTGCAGAGAAATAGGGAGACGGGCGTTTTCAATAAAAGGTGTTATTTATTGAGCAGTCTTCTTTCTCATGCAAGAGAAATGAGTTACCACAATTGCAATACTTATCATAAAGTAAAGTGCGACAGTAAAAGGAGTATTATGAAATAATACTATAAAAGCATTGATATGGTTTCTTAGCCAATTGATACTTTAAAACGGATAAAATATATACATACATAAAAACATTGACTAACGTACTCAACTGGTGCTTCTAAGATACGCCTACCCCGGTGTACTTGACCTAAGCCTAATACGTGGGAAGGAGTAAGTAAGTTGCAGTTTAAGTTAAGTTGTTTTTTTGCCAAGAATCTGAATCAAGAATTCTCTTAAGGGTTTAGTCAGCTCCGTACCTTGGTAATAGAATGTAGGAGGTCTTGTATCTCTCTCTCAGGACTCGATCTCCCAGCAACCCGCAAGGGTGACTGGAAACACCGGAGCTGGATTTCTCGGCAGGAGAAAAGACAGGGTCTCTCTCAGTGCGTCAAATGGGAGGGTCAGCTACCTTCGGCACTCGCATCAGCTGGGCGTCGGGCAAGTAGATAGCCGCTCTGCTCCAAACCACCGTGTGTTTGCTTAAGGCAACTGTTGGTATATTTATACCTGAAAGGTGCCGAGTTTGATGTAAGGTTGGACATAAGACGTCACTAAGAACTAACAGTTCTTTCTGGACTCCAGGAGTTCTTGTGCAAATCAAAACAAAAGCAGGGGGATTTCCCGGGCTGCTGGAGGCTTGGTTTGTTTAAAGAACGCGTTGTACTTTCTAGGAGTCTATGGGAGTAGCCTTGCCGTATTTGGACTGCATGGGCTATGACTAGATATGGACATGATTCATATGCCTTTATAAGGATATGTTTTGTTATAACCACATAAGGGCATGAATCGGGGATATCTTGATTAGGGTCCTAGATAGATTCACAACACCCACTTCACGTTTAATGTCCATCATTACTAAATACTAAGCAATACTAAACATATAACGATGCATGTGTTTTCCAACCCACCCCAAAATACATAAATTGCATTTGAAATGGTGTATGGTACATACACGAAAATGAGTATTTATACTGTATGTTTTTCAAGCAGTGTTATCATTCAGGAAATGCATATATAAATATTGGCTGAATGAATTGCGAAAATTACATTTATGAAATGGCTCTGAATACAGAAAAGAAGGTCGAGACCATTCCATCACATATTTATACAATATTGTACATGTGCTAGAGGTTGAGGTAAAATATTGTCTCTAGTATCTCTAAAAATAGAAGCTCTGTTCTCTAAGAATAGTTCTACTTTAAGCAGAGTACCATGTGCCAGGAAAAAAGTTTATATTTTGAAAGTGGAAAAAATAATTTCGCTTTCAGGGGAAAAAATAGTTCCAAATGTTTTCAGTAGTGTTGTTTATCAAAACAGAAGGCCGAATTCAGAGTTCAGGGAACGCTGTGTGCTCGTTGTTTTAAAAGTTATTCTCGTTGTTAGGAGAGAACATCATATCAGACAGGGTTGCGAAAAAATGGTCTACAACATCAGGTGAAAGTTCGACCAAGGTCGAAAAAGCTGAAATAGTGCATATGTGAGAATGATTGCTATCATCGATGTCTGGATCAGCAATGCTCACAGAAGGTTGTACCTGTGTGGTGCTGCTTTCATCTCGTACTTCACCGCCACCTACTCGTAATGGTGAAGTCTCAACGAATGCCGTCATCAGAATAGGTAGCCGCAGGGGGCAACACGTTGCATGAGTCATTACCGGACCGAGCAAAGTATCGATATCCATTGGTACTGCTGATGGTAGTGTAAGACAGACGTCCAACACGCATTCTTCTCCGCATAGCAGACATCGAAGCACAGGTAAGATGCAATATTGCCAGATTGGTCTGAATGAAAGAAACCAGGTAGTACTCAGATCTCTTAGCCGGGCAAAGCTGAGGACTTTAATGATTCGGTCTCGGTAGCGAATTGCTAAGATCGTTTCTTCCATTGTAGCTGGAGTTTTGTCTGTGGCTTGGCTTGCCATATCAAAGCAGAAGGATCAAAAATAAAATTCCTGCTACGAGTCCCAAAAGAAGAGGCAGGCCGCCGAATAAAGAATGCACAAAATTCGGAAAAATGCCCGGAACTGTTTCAAAGGGTGCTAACAGTCCTGAAAAAATTGTCTTAAATACTTGTGCGATGCCACTTGTATCAGACATGTTTAAGATTGGACCTAACATTTCCACGAAATCTATGGGGCAATTTGTCGATAATAGGGAATGTATCTCTGCCACTGTCCTTGCAACTTGCAGATCATACGTCTCTTTGGACGAGGTTAAAGGCATAGTTGTCTGTAAAAGAATAGACGTTATTCTGCTTAAAGTATCAATTCGAATAGAAGAGATATTCAAAGAAGGCCATATTGCCGCCTCCATGTCTGGATTGCTGTTTGGATACAATACTTGCATACAGCAAGTGACCATGGAAGTAACGCTCATGAGATAGACTTTTCCTGGCACCATGCCACAACAGCTGTGGTCACTTATTAGAACTTAGCTGCCGTTGGAAAGCTGTCTGAAAAATAGCTCTATCTGTGTTGCAGGAGTGCCATGCAGGTGACATGAAAGGTTATTTGATGAACCTTCGCAGGCTCCATGTAAGTTAATACCTTGACACAGAAGTGTACCGCTTAGTGATGTATTACAATTGTTACCACTAAGAAATACCTCCTTTTTTCCATCACTATAACATTTGTGTGTATAAGGTAAAGTCCATGTTGACTTGATGTATCCTTTACCCAACCTTTCATACAGGCCTGCTGGTATATATTTTTGGCAATACTTAAACTGGAAAGTTGTTATCGGAATTGTAATTATTCCGTGTATTATCCATTCAATGACAGGTCTCTCTGACATTGTCAATGGTAATCTCTCAAATTTTTCAATGCTCAGAATCGTATAGTCTGCTCCTTTTTGTTCCAAACGGATTTGTTTATCAGTAAGGTTAAAGATAGAAAATAATGACGTTATGTTGATTAGACGCCATATACGTAGCCTGAACGCAGGTTTTGCAACGTCCAGCCAAGTTGTACAATAGAACGCAATTGGGACTGACCATGTTGTAACATTAGCAAGTCCTGCTCTATTATATCAATAGCAGATGATACAATGCTGTCCAGTGAATATTTTCTGGAGGACAGAGTCGTTAACCCATTGTCCACTAAAGAAAGTGATTTTTCCAAATTTATACGATCAATTTCTCGTATTTTGTCTGCAGTTTCAATTTGTGTTACTTTCCAAGCTTCGTTGTAAGCAGCGTATATACCGGCGTATATGAAACGTTTTTGACGCTGTTTGCGTGGTCCCAGTATGAAATCACGCAAGTCAGCACTGTCTTTAAGTAAAGATCAGTGTTGCTTAATTTCAGCCAGTGTGGATTTATTGTAGCCATTGGAGGCATAGTTTCCCTACACTGTATATTGTAACTATCCCTGGATGTTGTCTCTGGGGGTATCTTGGGTCTGGCCTGTTCTGTTTTAACCCCTGTAATTTGTTCAGGAATCTATCTGGACAGTTATTTGTGTCTGTGGGCCAGATCAACCATTTTTTCCAATCAGGATTTGTTCTGTTTTGGTGTAAAATAAGGGATACGTCTATCTCCACATCTGTAGTACTATTACTATCAGGTATGGGCTTCGGAATATATGGTTTATTTAAATCTTTTATCTTGGCTAAACCAAGACAGGTTGTTTGCTGAATGGTGTCATTCAGGAATATTATCTGTTCTGGGATCATGCAGGCTCTAAATAATGCTTCTAGACCTTGTACCTGCCAGTCTTTTGAACCCCAGATGGTTTTTGTTTCAATGTTGTTTTTCCAAAATTCTAAACCAAATGTAACCGTTTTTTCATAAAATGTTTCAGAATAAATCAATTTAGTATTTGTCAACATTGGTTTCATTCCTGTCTTATTTAAGATTTTAAAATAAAACATTTCTGGATCACTGTTATTAAACCCTGAGAAGTATTGGAATTTCTCATAAAATGTTTTCGAGCTGCCTTTTAGTGGAGTTGGACAATGTTCCCATTGATTATAATTAAAAACATTTCTAGGTTGAGCAGATTTATGCAAATAGTGATGACCAAAATGATTATAGAAATACAATTCTTCATAATTTGATGAACCCTGTAAATAATCATGTTCTGTGAATTTAGCTGACATTACTAAATCTGACATCATATTATTAATATTTTCAAAGTCCCAATCATCAGAGAAAGTACTTGGTGTCACAAAGTCACTTAATGAAACCTTGAACTGATGTGGATATTTCAAGAGCTTCATCGGGCCATAGATTTCATAATCAGTTTTGTCCCATGGTACCCCACCGGGTATTGGATTGTCTGTGATGTTCACTGATGACAGTTCTCTTTTCTCGATGTGAGAGGATCTGTGAGGCTGTAGGACCAAGTTGATGTTCTGACTTGCTGTGTCCATTGTACTATATTTTCCTTCAATTAATTTTCCCAAACATAGAACCATGATGAGCCAAAGTAGGAGGAAAAGTACACCTAACACAATCCAAAATTCAATCCATGGTGAAATCAGATATGTTTCTTTTAGTTGATGAAAAAGTTCAGTCATTTTTTCTTTGAAAGTTTTTGTTGCTGGTGTTTCTTCATGCTCACTTGGATCATTAGAAAAGTCATCGAAATTGATGAAGTAGCCAGATGCAATTCTGTCAATTGTTGGAATTGCTTCCGGATTCTCATTTGTCTTTGCATTTTTCTTTGTTTCATTAGCATAGTCTGAGGCTACATCATTGTAGACAGGTGTTTCTTGACGAACTGTTGCAATTTGGGTTTAAGAGGCACAAGTTCCATGGCTTTGTTGCATAATCCTTTTTTATTCACTGCAGGTTTATCAAAAGTGATTAGTCTCTCAGTTTGAACCTCTTGGATTGTAGCAAGATTTGGTCTTCTGCTATTTCTTGGGCCTAATACTTCTTATTGGCCACATGATTGTTGTTTTACCAGGTCGATTGATACAACTCTGTTCTCCTTTTTACCAGCAAGTGGCGGTAGTACTACTGATCTTGTTCTGCTGACAGCTAAGACAGGTACTGCTTTTCTGTAAGAAGGCCCAAATTCCTTCTTGACCGCGATCTGTTCTCTGACCAGATCCCCAATCTTTGGAATCCAGACAGGTCTTGCTGGGACAGGTGGTTTTTCTTCAGTGGCTGTTGGCTTTAACTTTATGTTACTTAGACTTCTTCTTGTTTCATTTAAGTCCTGTAAAACAGCCAAACAGTCTTTGATATCAAAGGATTTTTCATTCACCACTGAAGTCTGACAATCTAAATCCTGGATGTGCATTCTAGTACCAAACAAAAGTTTGCATGGAGTGATACCTTTTAGAGAATTTCTTGGCAGATTGTTAAGACTACGTTGGACACTTGTTAAATGTTTGACCCACCCATCACCCGAACCTAATACCCTCACCGTTATAGATTGCTTCATGTCACGTTTTTTTCTTTTCACTACCGCATTTCCCTCAGGATGGAAGCAAGAAGAGTACCGCAATGCAATGCCCATGCTGGTCATGGCCGCTTTGTAAGCTCGAGAGCTAAACGCAGGACCCTGGTCAGAATGTAGCATGCCAATTGCGTATGTGCCGATAAAGACTCGCAAATCTTTTATAACAAGTCTGGCGTTAGCCGAGCGCTGGGGCCTACATCTTAAGTGAATCTAGTCTTAATAATTATGGGACCGCCTTTTTCCTTCTGGATTTTTGCGTATAGATAGCCTGATGCTTTCTAATAAGGGTATCTGGGCTGGTGTCACGTCTGGTTCCCCACTGCAATCTCTATTGCAGTTCTGACAATTAGTTGCAAAGTTGTAAATTTGCACGCACATTCCCGGCCACCAGTATTGTGATTGTAATTCTATTACAGATGTCAAGATCTCTTGGTGCCTCAGACCCTGTCCCATATGTGCTTCTTGAATCAAGTAAGCCCTCCGGTTCGTGTTTGGAATTACTCTACCCCCACTCCAGAGATATGAGCAAAAGGAACAGAGTTTGCATCAATTATGTATTTATTTCCGAGTGGATAATTTAGAGGTAACGCCGCGTAGTTGCCTGTCATTGAGGCTTTTACTGCTAGTAGCGTTACACCATCTATTTGTTTTTTAGTACGCTTTTTTCGGACTACGGAAGCCGGTTGAACCTCTGCCACTGTGGCTCTGTTAGCCAATGAATTCCCTGCAACGTGAACGCCATCACGTTGATGACTCAGTGTATGTATCACGTGAGTCTTTTCATAGTTCTTTCTGCAAAAGAACTACTTGTTCCCATAGCTTTTTATGCTTTTTTGTGGCACCTGTGTCATCTTTGTAACCGTTTTGAATCCAGGTCTGCATGCTCTTATTGTAAGACTGGATGCAGTAATGCGAATCGCACACTATTAGTGTGGGGAATTCGCGATCGGCATTTTCAAGCGCCATCTTTAAAGATCTTATTTCAGCTCGCTGAGCTGTACAGTTTCTGAGTGAATCAGTTTTGGTGATTATCGGTCTGAATTTAACAAAGCGCCAGCGACCTTTAACAATCGCGCACGCTGCATTGTAGGACTTTTTATCCACATCGTAGTGTTGTGCAAATCTGTCCATGTAGATTACACAGCTGTACTGTTCTAGAGGCAGAATTTCGATTGACAGAGGGTATTCTCGTTCGTATTCTAGATTTTCTAGTTTTTTAATTTTCGGGTCAAAATAGTGTTTCACGTCTTCTGCAGCAAGAGAATTTTCCGATTGTATCCATTTTTGGATCTAATGCCACAGTTTTCAGATTGCGTGGACTTGTTAATGCCTCAAGTGCTGATTCTGCTGTTAAAACAGATATCCTTTTGCCTTGAGTTAGGGCTCTTTCTTTTGCTACAGCAGTTTGAACCGCAGTTAGAATTTTTTCAGTAGAACTGAATTTCATTTCAGCTTGTGTGTACAAATGTGATTTGTAAGCTATTGGTACCGTTTCTACCTCATTAGAGGTCAGGTACGTGAATCCGCATCTTCCTGGGATCACTCGGATTACAAGGTTGTGTTCGTTTACGCGTATTTGCAGTTTTGTTTTAGTTTACATGTCTGTTTGTAATGATCTTAAAATTTCTGTGTGTTTCTGAGTCCAACTAATTGGTTTGAAATCAGGTTTTATTAATTCATAGAGAGGTTTAACCCTCTCTGCATAATTTAGAATGTATGTTCTTCCGAAATTCAGGAAACCTAGTATTGATTGTAAGTTCTTCAGCGTTTTTGGTGCTTGGAGTACAGCACATTTCTCTAAGAGATTGTCTGCTAGGCGTTTGCCTTCACTTGATAATTCATATCCTAAAAACAGGACAGTTAGGTGAGCAATTCGTGACCTTTTAAAGTTGAATTTGTACCCTTCAGCTGCGAACCCAAGTATTATGGTGTTCACTCTTTTTAAGGGAGTCTCCAGGTCATCATCTGTTAGATAGATGTCATCGACATAAGACAATGCCTCATCATCATATATTTGTAGTAACTCTGTTACCCTTGCTGAGAATAATCCTGGGCTATTCTTGAATCCCTGTGGGAGTCAACAGAATTGTTTTTGCGACCCCATTGTTGAGAAAGCGGTCAAATACCTACTTTCAGGTGCAATGTTTTGACAAAAGAATCCATTAGAGATATCTAATGTCGTTTTATATTTTTTGCGCACGATGTTATTCATTAGTGCTGCACTGTGTGAGTTTTGTACTGCAAATGTTTTGCAACAGGAGTTTAAGTGTCTGTAGTCCAAAACTAGACGATATGAATTGTCTTGGAGACAGGAAACAAAGGATTGTTCATTTGTGAGGTGCATGTTTCAATCACCCCCTGATATTCAAGTTGATCTAAGATCTCCCTGACTTGCTTTTTAGCTTCTTGTTTAACAGGATACTGCAGTTGTGCAGTCGGTTGACTTTTTAACTGGATTTTGTGGAGAGGAGAATCCTCATCCCGTCCTACATGATGATTTTTATATAATGCAGGAGCTTGGGCCACTGCCCATTTTCTTGCAAATTTGTATTTTTCATGAATTGGAATATGATTTGAGAAGGCAGGCATAATCATTTCTTCGCCATGAGGGCACTCCCTGACAAACTCTGGTGGCCAGTCTTTTTCAGCTAACAGGATATCATAGACTTTAGATAAGTTATCCCAAAAGAGACCCCTTATTTTCCTAGTTTTGTACCCCTCTATATGCAATGTTATCTCGTATAATTTATGGGGTTTGCTAACTCTGGTGTCTGCAGTTTCCACCTGAATGTATTCATTCGTGTCCACTGTCTCCAGAAGATTCATCAGGCTCTTGCGAACTATGGTTACTTCTGCTGCGCTGTCTAGCCCTGTCTTGGCCCACTCTCCGTTTTTCAGTTGTGTCCTCAGTATACTCGGCATGTTTTATTTTAATACTGGCTACCTTCTTTCTTGGAAATTGTAATTTTTTACTTTGATGAGCAGGTTCCTTGTCTTTGGACTTGACGTGCTCTTCCTTGTGTTCTGACCGTCCTCTTCTTTCCGATTTCTGTGAGGAAGTCTGAAAAGATCGAGAGGGACGTGTATCAATATCTTGATATCTGTCAGGTTTTCTCAATTTATCCCTATCTCTAAGGTTGTATCTTTTCTCTGAGGGCTCCCTTTGGGGAGACTTGCTTCCTCTTTCTGGAGATCTATCTCTCCGTTGAGGAGACCTTCCTCTGGATTGAAAACGTTTTTCTCTGGGAGTGGATTGTTTATTACCATCCCAACTCTTTTTTGGAGTATTCAGATTATTTTTAATAAAAGTTTTTTCAGGATTTTCAATTAGTTGGGGTTTCAGTGGTTTCCCACCCAAACTATCTTTTCCTAGTTCTTCATAGGATTTTTCTCTGATTCTGGCAAGTTCAAAAGGTTGTTCTGCTATATGTTTCTTTCAATTTCTCGAGATATTTTGTATTGTCAATTGCCAATTGAACTAATCCTCTATATGCCTTTGTTAATTCTTTTAGTTTAACAAAAATTTCTTCGCTTGACATTTTGTTAATGTAGGGATCTGGTGTGTAGCTGGCTAGAACTGGCCACGTGGCTCCTGGTCTACCTAGTGGACCGAGCCTTGTAATTTGATTTTGATGTTTTAGGGCGCCATTAAACCAGAGCAGGTGCTCTTGGTAAGTTAGTGGATTTTCAACGTCCTCGAAAGGAGCATATTCATTCGGAGGTTCCTCTATTTTGTAATAGTGGAATTTGTGTGTCACAGCATGTGCTGCTGGAAAATGTATCCATGAATAGAATACCTCTGTCTGCCGATATTCATGGGCCTCTACCACAAATATGACTGTACCACCTCTCGCTGATAGTCCATTTTCTATAAGTTTAATAGTTATAGTTTTTCTTACATTCACCTGAATGATTATAGCATTCGGGTCATCATTTTGGAGACTTGTGTCTTCCGTTAAAAGTTGAGTTGCTATTCTAGCTTTCTCCTTTTCGTCTTCACTATCTGACAGAAAGTTTTTTGTTGCAGATCAATTTTCAAGGAAACAAAGATTAGGTGCACAATATTTTGGAACACTGTATTCTTCAATGTTGACTAAACCAAAAACTAATACATAGGAATCTCTTCCTACTAAGTTCCGGCGGATATTAACCTTTTACCCACTCCAGACGTCTTTTGGAGTTTTTACGGGAAAAAGGGGTCTGTGTGAAAAGCACGACTGAGTTACTCTAATGTCTTGCGTTAGATTATCGCCTTACCAAACGTTGGGCGCCATCTAGTGTAGTTCCTATATTCCCAATAGGCTCTGCGCATTGGAATAACATAAACAGCAGTTTAGACGTAGGACTGAGGTCATCTAGGTCTCTACTGACTATGTTAGACTTAATTAGTTTTGCCAGCTAGCTCAGAGGTCACTAGGAACTCTCTCGAGTGAACAGGAAGGGGTTAACTTTCCTGAATAGACAAGAAGGGATTAGTTTCTGACAACCGCATAAACATGACAACTTTGCTCACTCAGAATAAAGAGTATATCTCTAGAGTCGTGTGAAAACAATAGACAGTTATTTCACTCAGTCAATCGTGCATGCTTAATTTCACCAGGAGTGCAGAGAAATAGAGAGACGGGCGTTTTCAATAAAAGGTGTTATTTATTGAGCAGTCTTCTTTCTCATGCAAGAGAAATGAGTTGCCACAATTGCAATACTTATCATAAAGTAAAGTGCGTACAGTAAAAGGAGTATTATGAAATAATACTGTAAAAGCATTGATATGGTTTCTTAGCCATATGATACTTTAAAACGGATAAAATATATACATACATAAAAACATTGACTAACGTACTCAACTGGTGCTTCTAAGATACGCCTACCCCTGTGTACCTGACCAAAGCCTAATACGTGGCAAGGAGTAAGTAAGTTGCAGTTTAAGTTAAGTTGTTTTTTTGCCAAGAATCTGAATCAAGAATAGGAGGTCTTGTATCTCTCTCTCAGGACTCGATCTCCCAGCAACCCGCAAGGGTGTTTGGGAACACCGGAGCTGGATTTCTCGGCAGGAGAAAAGACAGCGTCTCTCTCAGTGCGTCAAATGGGAGGGTCAGCTTCCTTCGGCACTCGCATCAGCTGGGCGTCGGGCAAGTAGATAGCCGCTCTGCTCCAAACCACCGTGTGTTTGCTTAAGGCAACTGTTGGTATGAAAGGTGCCGAGTTTGACGTAAGGTTGGACATAAGACGTCACTAAGAACTAACAGTTCTTTTTGGACTCCAGGAGTTCTTGTGCAAATCAAAACAAAAGGAGGCTTGGTTTGTTTAATGAATGCGTTGTACTTTCTAGGAGTCTATGGGAGTAGCATTGCCGTATTTGGACTGCATGGGCTATGACTAGATATGGACATGATTCCTATGCCTTTATAAGGATATGTTTTGTTATAACCACATAAGGGCATGAATCGGGGATATCTTGATTAGGGTCCTAGATAGATTCACAACAAAGGCAACACCGCAGCTTTGATTCTACTCAACCTCTCTGCAGCATTTGACACCGTCTCCCACTGCACACTCACCGCGAGACTCCACGACGCCAGCATTTGGGGAACCACCCTTGAATCGCTCCGCTACTGTCTCACCAGCAGGACCCAAAGAACCGGACTACCACCTTTCCTCTCTGAACCCACAGACATCAACTACGGAGTGCCCCAGGGAATGTCACTCAGCCCCAAGCTCTTCAACATCTCCATGGCCCCCTCACTGCCATTGTCAGACCACACGGACTCAACATAGTCTCCTACGGTGACGACAAGCAGCTTATCCTCTCCCTCACCAAGGACTCCGTCAGCACCAGATTCAGCTTTTAGGAAGGAATGAAGGATGTCGCAACCTGGATGAGCAGCAGCTGCCTGTAACTCAACTCGGAGAAGGCAGAGGTCCTCATCCTTGGACCCTCCCCCACTGCATGGGACACCAGCCCACCCACCCACACCGACCACGCCGGGAACCTCAGCATCATACTTGACTCCTTCCTCTCCATGACCAGACAGGTCAATGCCATTGCCTCCACCTGCTTCAACAACCTTAGCATCCTTAGCAAAACCTTCAAATGGATCCCTCTTGAATCAAGAAAAACGTCACCCATGCACTCATAACTAGCAGACTGGACTATGAAAACTCCCTCTTTGCTGGAATCAACATGTCTCTGCTCCGCAAGTTTCAGACCATACAGAACTCAGCAGCCAGACTCGTCCTCTACATCCCCCGATAAGAACACATCACCCAATACCAGTGAAACCTCCACTGGCTCCCCGTCGAGAAGAGAGTAACCTTCAAGATACTCCCCCATACCTTCAAATGCCTCCACAGCACTGGACCCCAATACCTCAATGAGAGAATCTTCTTACACACACCCAAGAGAATCCTCCGATCCGCCAACCTCACTAAAACCCTGCACATCCGCTGAGCCAGAACAGGCAGAAGGGCGTTCTCCTACATCACATCCAAGGCCGGGAACGAGCTCCCGATTGACATCAGATGAGCCCCTCTCTAAACATCTTCAGGAAGACACTCAAGACCTGTCTCTACAACTGATCTGAACTGCTTACCCTCCCAGGGCTTTGAGACCCACTTGTGTGACTAGCGGGCTTACAATTCTCTGATTGATTGATTGAGTATATGATCCTCTGGAACCTCCCTAACATATTCATTAGGATTAGAACCCCCCCCTCAATCCTACACATCTTTTTCAGAATGCAGGTTTCAGTGTCTCATGTCTGTAATGGTATGGCCTTGTCTTACATTGCTTATGACATCGCAAATGACATTACTGAAGAAAACAGTGATGATGTCACTAATTACATCACATGGTACATTACTGATGACATCCGTCATGACCTCATTAGGGACATAAGAGGCATTATTATTGACAGCACCAATAACATCAGTCACAGTATTCATTTTAATAAGTGCCTTTTAAGTGTTGTTTGTCTTACAGGTGCTCTTTAGGAAAGTGCTAAACACATTTGTAAAGATTATGCCTGTAGATTTCCTGTACAACAGTGGTATTCTTATTCTGTGATGGGAATTATGTATCTATGTGATGTTGGATGTGAAGGAAAACATTGCTGTTTGTGTGGCTACATACTGAGGTGGGGATTTGGATGTGTGGTGGAAGCAGTGCGGTTGCATGATGGTGTAGGTGCTGCAAGTTGGTGGATAATACAGTGTGTGATGCTCGATGTTAATGTGGTTGTTGCAGCTTTACTGAGTCCGTCAGCCAGTCAAAGTAATGTTTATATAGACACTTGGTCTTTAAACAGTGCAAATACATGTATGTACTGTCTCCTTATATACATTTATGAATGTATACTAATCTAATGTGATAAATAATTTCATCATAGTTTATGGCTAAAACAATATCACTTAAAAATATGTCAATTTATAGACAAGGCACTTTATTGCACGTACTCAATAAAGTAAAGATTTAAAATTCCTACATGCTTTCTGTATCTAAATTTCTTCTACGAGGGATAAAATAAAATGATATATCATTAGTAAAAGGCCCTACTTATTTTTATGTACTTCATTCCACGCTAATGCTTCCAATTCATAAGTATATAGTTTAACATGTCTCTCCAAGCAAGTCCTGTCTTTACAGCGGTCATGAACCTTCCAATAGCTATCAAGATACAGGTTACGCATATCAACAAGGAGTTCTACAGCTTGGGCATGGTTATTAATTCCATATTTTAAGAAAACGGGGTGTAGGATCAATTTCCACAATCCACTAATATGTGCAGAAATCACATTTTGTGTCCAGCTTACATGTACATTTCCCACCGGGATGAGTCATTTCAGTTTTGTATTCTCCCATTTATTACAAAGGGGTTAATACCAATTCATATTCTTAGTAGTTAACACCTGGGGCAATGATTTTTTTAATATATCCAAATATGGGAACCAGATTTCCTTCTTCCAAGAATTTAGCGTAAATTGCACAGATTGTTTTACCTCTCAGATAAAGCCTGTGACAATTCCTTCCCTAAGGCTCTTAGTTACACCTTTCAGACTTCTACTTGTAATTTCTGTTGGCATACTCTCAGCTTCATATTCCCACATAAAGATTCATATTTCTTTGAGAACTTTTGCCCATTTTATATCACTTTGTTGGACCTCATTCTTGCACCACAGTTTGACTTTCTGTTCCTCTTCCACGCCCAGTATTTCCAAAAATCTTATTAGTGCCACTCGGGCGTATATATTCCACAAGGTCCTACGTATCTCCATTCTTAATGCCTGTATCATGGATGACCTTGGTATGGGGCATTAAGGTCTTTATATACTTCCTTTCCTCAGTGTCCCAACCACTTTTTCTACTGATACAAAGTATCATATTATAATTGTTCGGGTATCATGGCACTAAACGCTTCCATCATAGTTCTGTGTGACATGTCTCCATAGTCACGATTACATTTTTTTAAGCCACTTACCAATGTGAGGACCCCAGCCTTTAGGGCCTCAATATTGGTTTGCCAGTTCAGAGACATTTCAAACCAGACCCCTAGATATTTATATTCATTACTCTTTACAATTTAGTAGGGCCCAGATACCAATTAAACTTATCTACTCCTTTCGAAAATACAATACCTTAGTTTTATCCATATTTACAGTTAGGTGTTTGAACCTACAATATTCACTGAAAGCATCCAGCTTTCTCTGGAGACTTACGTCTGTCTGATCTAAAATTATGAAATCATCTGCGTACAGTAAGCAAGAAAATGTGTTTACCATTCATTCTAGGGCTCGCACTTCTATTCACCCAAAGGGCAGTTGGTGGATCAGCTAAAATTATGTTGATGTGTTGTCACATTTAAAAGTGACTGTTTGGTCATATGACAGTGCGGGCATAGTTATATTGAATAGGTGTGATAATGTTTGAATGTGTGTTATCCTATAATGCCAAGTGTTGTGGAGTACATTATGGTAATTGTTTGGTGTTGTGATGTTAGATGTATGGCAGTTTAAAAGTGGGTGGTTTTGTGCATGTTGTTTCTTGTTAAGTGATTACATTACATTCAATGTCTTTTATATGATGTTGGTTTATTTAGTAAATGATAGTAGGTGTACAACTGTATGATAGTAAGTATGTGTTTGTATTATGGATTAAGGGGTTTTCTAAAGCACACAATTACCCCTGAGGGTATCCTGGCACTTAGCAAACCCAAAGAGTAAAGACAATGTTGTAATGGTAGTCAATTAAGTATTACACAGTCTTTATATTGGTAAATAAAGACAGTTTATAGTTGTATGATGGCAATTTAGGTTGTAAGTACAGAACATTTTAAAATCATTATAAGACTTTTTTTAATGGAAAGTAGGCATTCAAACAGCAGATGTAAAGTCACAGGCAATGATATCAATGAAATCATCAGTGGCATTTGAGGGGGTGACAGTTATAGTTGATGTAGCTAATCACAATTGGTGAATTTCAGGGGCTTTGGGATATTGTTGTGTGAGCATAACTACACCTCAGCTGTATTTTTTCAATGTTTTTTAAACAAAAATTAATACATTATGACCATCAATAACCATAACATCTATTTGACAGTGATTCATTGAGATTTGTAGATGTTATAATGTTTATCTCTTTGTTGTGATCAACCTGTACTTAAATGGTTGGTGGGGGGCCCCAGCCTTAGTTCCAAACATGCCACTGGCAGCCATCCACTGCTGCACAAAGCTCCTGACCATATACAGAGGGGCTTTGTTCCAAACTGAACCCAAGCCAAATTGTTTTCAGCCATGCTCAGATAATGATTACACTTGACTTGGTCACATTCTATGCAAAACAACAAGGGTTTTGGGCTCAAAAGACAGTAGGGCAGAGCCCCAAACAACTAATAAACAAAGAAATGCCACTACTGTTCACCACTTAATAAACTTTCTTTCAAAAAAGTCACCTTGACCTAAACAAACGTGACTACCTATTTATTTCATACTTAATTTTTCCTACAAAAACAATCTATATACATATTCGAAAACAATTTCTTGTTATAGCCAAAATCATATCAGATCTATGGTGCTTTAAATACACTATTGTTAGAATACTCAAAAACTTTTTAAGTGATTTAAGGTCACTCTGTAGGTCACACAAAGCAGGTCGATGCATTTCGAACACCCCAAGTCTGTGGTGTTCTCCTCAGGACCAACAAGCTTTCTCAATTGTTTCTATAGATCAGCCGATCTATGTTTCTACACGACTCATAGCCTCAATTAGTAATCGGCCAAGATGCTTAAATGCCGCCATCACTCTTTGACATCAAAGTTTGAATATGCATTGCAGGGGACCGCCGAAGTCTCGTGGCGTTGTCTGCCGTCTGCGATTTTTTCGTGTTTCAATTGACGGGGTCTCCGGAAGGTACGCAATTCCTTCAACCGCAGCTATAACAAGAAATTGTGTTTGAATATGTATATACATTGTTTTTGTAGGATGTTTGTGTGAATGAATAGAATTGTTAAATGTGGTTTGAATGAGTGAGAGTGGTATTTGGATTGTACAAAAGTATTATTTGTAAATTTGGGGGATGGATTGTCATGTATATATTTGTGTACAGTAGAATTTGTGATAATGACTATGAAATTGTGTGTTTATTTTTTTGCCTATGAATCAACGAATCTTCAAAATAAAATAATAAGTATGAAACAAATAGGTAGTCACGTTTGTTTAGGTCAAGGTAACTTTTTTAAAAGAAAGTGTATAAGTGGTGAACCGTAGTGGCATTTCTTGGTCACATTCTAGGCACTGTTCCTGTTTCCCTTCTTAGGTTGGGCACATAGATTAACCTTTGCCAAGTTATTTGTTGAGATTTGTAGATGCTATAATGTTTATCTCTTTGTTCTGATCAACCTGTGCTTAAATGGCTTTCAGTTGGTGGGGGGGTCCCAGCCTCAGTTCCAAACCTGCCACTGGCAGCCATCCACTGCTGCATAAAGCCCCTGACCATATACAGAGGAGCTTTGTTCCCAACTGAACGCTAATACCCAAGCCAAATTACTTTCAGCCATGCACAGATCAGTATTAACACTTGACCTGGTCACATTCTAGGCACTGCTCCTGTTCCCTTCTTGGGTTGGGCACAAAGATTAACCTTTGCCAATTCCCTGCCGAAATCCTTAGCAGTATCCCAACCCATATGTACTCTGCCTTCATAAGTGTGGAGTCAGAGTTTTTCAAAGGACCTAGGTCTGGGATGGTTTACAATCCATATTTTATTTACCTGTTGTACACTTGCTTAATTTGTATGTCAGTGTTAAAATTGTGTTGTGCTGCAAACAAATAATATGATCATGGTTATGAAATGATTTCTAGTTTTTGACAATTAACGATGGACACAAAAATACATTTTGCATAGTTTTTGGTTTATTAACATTTTATTATTTTTCCTTTATTATGACACAAAGTTGAAAAACAACCACATCAACTTTTTAATGAAATGAAAGGAAAAATAAAGTGTTAGACCTGTCATGCTTAGGGTGATTTGTGCAATCCATTTTGCTTGCCTCAGCCTTCTGCACACTTTACCCCTGCTACCCTGTGCTAAAGTGCCTGTGCTTCCACTTTAAAACATGATAACATTGGCTTATACCCATTTAGAATACTTAATTTACTTATATGCCCCAAGAAAAATGGTACTACATGCACCCAGGTCCTGTAAATTACATGCTACTGGTGGACCTGACATTGATTGTGCCATCACTCGAAGTAGAGAAGGCAGAATACCTGGGGATATCAGAGGGAAACCTTCAGAAGCTCTCCCCCACATCAAATGCACTTCAAATGCAGAACTGGGGATACATATTGGACCTCAGACATCACCAGTTGAGTACAGATCTGGACCTATGGATATTCTGCCAGGAAGAAGGACTGCTGTATTGCTGAAAGAACTGCCACTGTAGTGGATTGCTGCTCTGAAGGGCTTTTGATCTACAGTGCTGACCTGCTCCTTGCTGCCCTATTGCCTGGATGAAAGACTGGATCTGCATCTGTTAAACTCAGGACCCCAAAGTGACTTCAAGGACTACTTGGCTGGCTTACTGATTAGAGCCAAAAAGGACAAAAGGAACCAGCACCTGGAACACATGGACTCTGCAATCCACGAGTCTACCTTGCTAAGTGGCGCCACCCCAGTCCTAGACCCTTGAAAGTGGGCCTAAGGTGTTCTGCCAGTCCCTGTGGATCCAGCGGAACCGAAAGATCTCCTCCACTGAACCGTCGCACTGACAATGCTGCCTGGATCGGAACTGTCATAAAATCCTGCAATGCAGTCTGTTTCTGCATTGGAACCAGTACTGCACAACGTATCCCGGGTGCTGGCCCTTGCATCTCTTGTCGACGGCAGCATCAACAAGATTACCAGACTCTGCATTGCAGCCTCGCAGCTTTTGGAACTAGTGAATTGCCCCTACTGAGCAACACATCCTTGATTCCGGACTTCGCATCACAAGACATCATCCACTTGATCCTCAATGAGACTACAGGACCATGCACCACAGGCTCACTGCATCTCAGAATTGAGGCATCGCTTTGGCTGCACAATGCATCTTTAACATGGAACAACACTCCGCAAACCACAAATTAAAATACTTTGTTCAGCTAGCCTAACTAGGTCTCTGTAGCCAGCCTGTGCTCCATCACAGTTGACCTGAACTTGTGACTTTGTACTGGTCTGGCGCAACTAGATATTCATAGCGCGTACTTTCTGCTTTTGGTTCTATTTTTACAGAAAACTTTAAATCTGTATAACTCTTGTTCTACTGATTGGAACTTTTTGTCATTTTGGTCTTGTTTCATTTATTAAAAAAGTAATCTGGGGCATATTAGCACCAACTTTTGATAATTATCGCAAACCGCGCTTAGCAGAATTTCAGTCAGTCAACTTTATTCGGATACAATCGTAACCATAAAAGCGCATGATATAGAACATTACAATGATTAAAAAGTTAAAATTCCGTATGCATATATTGTAAATAACTAGAAAAAAGGTAATATTCGGACGATAAAATACCAATATACATATATCAAAAGTGACTGGTGCTTGGGCGATCAACATATCAGTAAATATAATTAATACAATAAAACAGTTGTCAGATAGCATGGGGCTCAAAGACCCAACATTGACCTACGTGAAATATAAAGTGCATGGTGTTTTGCTCACTCCTCTCATCACACGGGCACAAGATTTGATTAGCACTTTTGTTATGACCCAATGGGAAACAAAGTGCAAATGGAATGGTGCCTGCTCTGAATCGTAACAGGATACTCCTTTCCCAGCGGCTCATTGGGAGGGTCAAATACAGGTGGAGCGGTTGACTATACTGTTCTATGGCCAGGTAGTTACGCACAAAGGTTTTCCTGGACTCCACCACTAGCCGCTCGTTGTTATATAGTTGGTAGAGGGCGTCCCGAATTTCCTTTTTTGGGACCGATACAACTAGGGTGGGATCCAGGAAACGACTTTCCCTGTTTATGCTGCACAAACTAGAAGTGACACCGCTTAGCCATGGAATTTCAAGGCCTTTATCGCACTGTAGACAATCCTTTATGATCTGTTGTGTCAAAAGTGCTGCCTCGTTCTTCCACACTGATACCCACATAAGTGCTGGTCGTGCTCGAATAAAATCAGTTTTGAAATTGATATTGAGCTCCTTGTGGCATATATATTGGGGAGTAGAGATAGGGGTGCACAGTAATTTCCTGCAGAACTTATTCTCTTCTAGCTGGATTGCTGAGCAATTGTCACTTCCCCAGATCTCTGCGCCGTATGCTGCCACTGGGGCACATTGTAATTTATATATTTTCTGGACTGCTGCAAGGGCACCCGTGGTCTTGGGGCGAGGTAAACTTAAAATTGAGTTGGTGGCCTTTGAGAACTTGCTCCTGGCGATAGCTAAATGCTCACTCCAGGAGCCGTTTGCAGCAAAGGCCAACCCTAGGTAGACAAAAGATTTTACCGAGGTCAGTATTTGACCATCTATTGTTATTGCTCCCATATCACGCTTCCCTGGCCCACTACTCAAAAGAATTTACCCGGAGGTCTAATTCTTTCATATAGTTGTTAAAACTTTGGACATGAAGACGCAGCAAGTTAGGGATACGGCCTATCAAAACCGCGTCATCCGCGTAAAGAAGTACCGGGATGGGCTCTTTGTCGACATATGGAACGTCCTTGGTAGCCATTTTCAGGGTGGTATTAAGCCCATTTATGTATATAATAAAAAGAAGGGGTGCCAACACGCACCCTTGTCTGACACCCCTGCCGATATTAATGGTCCCCGAGACCTCACCACCCATCCCTATACTTACTTGAGCCTGAAGGTCTCTATGCAGGTAGGCTAGGAAAATTACCAATGTTTCATCCAGCCCGCATGCAGAGAAGATGGCCCACAGCTTTGACCTATTAACTAGGTCAAATTCTGTGGACAGATCCATAAAGGCCATATAGATAGGGGTCCTCCTTGCAATGGTATATTTTCCCAAAATTAAATTTAAATTGAGGCATTGTTCGACTGTTCCTACCTTACCCCTAAAATCCAACTGGCATGGGTCCAGAATAGCATTTTCCTCTGTCCGTCCCAGGAATGTGTTATATAAAACTCTTCCTAAAATTTTGAGGGTGTTATCTATGAGGGAGATCGGCCTATAATTACATGGAAGCGACCTATCTCCCTTCTTAAAAATCGGGACTATAATGCTTCTTGTCCAGGTTGCGGGTATATTAGTCAAGGTTAAATTGTTAAAAACATTCAGGAGTAGGGGGGCCCAAAATTCCGGTTTCCACTTGAATAAATCAATTGGGAGCCTGTCCGGGCCCGGGGCTTTATTGCCTAAGCTCTGATTGATAGCTTCTGTTACTTCTAGAATACTTATGTCTATGAGGACTGGGCTACCTGGTGTAAAAATTGCAGCGCATGGGGGCGGAGGGGTGTAGATACCCGAAAAGTGTTCCACCCATGCCTCACTGTCTATATTACAACAGATAGGTGATGAGGATTGGCCGATGGAACGGACATCCCGGACTGCAGCCCAGAAGATATTACCCTTGTTCTGGGCAGCAGCCTCAGATAATTTATCCCATTGGTCGATCAGGAGCTCCATCTTCCTATCATTAATCATCTTCGAATAGTTTTTCCTGGCCAGTTTGACTTCTATTGGACACCTCGGAGTAGCTAAGAGGGCACTACGGAGCTTTCTGTTAGCTGATGAGCAATCCTTGTTGAACCATCTAGGATTGGGTGCTGCTTCGGGATGGGGTTTGGAGAGGAGAATTTTAATCATCTGACAGATCTTCCCAAAGTCCCCGACTATCTGTACCGGTAATTGATCAAGTGAGAGATAGGACTCAATGAGTGACATGTTGTTCCCTGCCAATTTCCTAAAAATTTTAGAGCTATCAACCCCCTCCAGCATAGTTTAAGTTGGCGGTTGACACTATTAAATTTGAGGCCCCACATTCGATCTGAAAAGATGGCCTTTGAGTAGTATATATCACTATCGTGATGGGGTTAAGATCTCCGAAATCCGAAGGTACCACCTCAGCGGATGCCAGTTGTTTTTATATCAGGGGGCATACAAAAATTAAATCAATGGTGGTACTACAGCCCCTTTCCCTATAGGTCGAACAGTTGTTCGTGGTTGGCCCCCTAACCAGGTCCATAACATTAGACAGATTATGTGATCTTGTGAACCTGGACCGTTCTCTGCCTCTGCATAACAATTGTCTATAATTGTCTAAAAACCCATCTGTTCAGAAGTGTGACATAAGTTGATCCCCGCTGCTCTCTCCCCGCTTTCTCCATCGCTCCAGGATACTCCCCAGTAACAGAGCGTGCTACAAAACAATTTATACATACATACATACATACATACATAATAGGCTGATTCATTTTCAGAGTGTGTGTATGATAATTTGGCATTAAAATACCCCAAGATTATAATGCCCAGTAAATCCCCTTTATTGGAATGGTTATCCAGTTCCGATATAAAATCAAAGAGCTTTATAAAGCTCTTATTTGGGACCGACTGAAAGTCTTTGTTATACAAATGTATCAAATGGAAATTAATCCCTCTTTTAAACAAAACTACTTGGTAATCTAAACTATTGGATGGGATTTCTTTTATCGCCTCCTATCGCTGGATTTTATCATGGAGATAACGCAGTATTACCAATGTTTATCTCCACAGTGATAAAAAATCCAGCTATAGTGTCGAATCCCATCTATAACTTGAGATTTCCAGTGATAAAAATCCTATCGCTAAGGAAAATCTCGCTAATGGGCAGGTGGGGACTTAGCCGTAGAATCCACCTCTCATTGACTAATATGACTAAGTCAGGTTTTTCCCAGGTGTAAAATCCTGGCACTAATCGTGATTAGCATGCGTTTTTGTTTCGCGTCGCGGGTATTGCTAATAAGCAATAGCTGTGTTTGCGACTGCTTTCAGTCTGTACCAGTTTGCGTACGCGCACTTTGCATGTCATTAGCGATAAATATCGCTGACATGCAAAGCGGGCCCCAAACCGATCGCAATCGCCTGGAAGCCGTCGCTAACTGCTGTTACCGACAGCTTGGTAATTGGACGATAAAAAAATTGCCGCTTTATCGGCAAAAAGTGCCGCTAAAACGGCGATAACTCCCTTGCTAATATGCCCCTCTGTTTTTATAAATTTGTTGTGGGATCCTTTTGTGGTGTGTTTCCACAGTTTTTCTGTTTGAACTATTGCACAAATACTTTGCACATTGCCACTAGGATAAGTCCGACTGCTATGTGCTAAGCTACTCAAGGGTTGGGCACAGGGTAATTTAGGGTTTTCTTGTGACTTCACTTTGGGAAGAATTGTTTTGTGACTAGAGAAGGGTTCCTCCCCCTCGACCAGTACCCCAATTTCTTACATAAAGCATGCAAAAAATAATCAAATGTGAAATTCGTCGTTGTGGTCTTTCAGGCGCTCTCACTAGATCCATGTATTTAGTTTCCTGATATAGCTTTTTCACTCTGTGGAATTGAGTGCCATATTCGGCATAGAAGTATTAATTTTAAGAGCTTTCAACTGCATAATCTCTATTGGTATAGTACTTAATCTTTGAGTGTCCATATTCTTTCTGTGGACTATACTATTCCTTGATGTAAAATACTGTGAAAGGGTTGTTGTGCCAAATCAACATTTCCTTTTTTGCCCTGGCACCTCTCTTGGGAACAAACCTAGTAGACCACTTTCTCTGGTAATGAGTTTTTTTCGTAGGGAGTATTTGTTAAATAGTTTGTGTTTATTTTTTCGTAGGACATAAGCTATCTAGCCCGGAGGTAGAAGTTCACATGCTCAAGACTAGAAATTTTGCTTATGCTGATCCTGCTTAACATACAACTTTTTATTGCAGGACATAAACTTTTGTTTTTAGGCCCGTGGGTTTGCAGCTTTATAAAATAATTCATAGTTTACAATATCTGCACCCTACGGTCCATAATATGACTAGTATTATCACATAGGGGTGTCTTTGTAGGAGCAATCCAAACAATGTTAACGCTTTTTCAATGGCATAAACTCACACCCATTTACTTAGAGCATGCCCGATCCGAACACTGAGTCAACCCCTGCATATATGTAGGCCCACAAGTCTCCATTCAAGCTTGAGGTCTTCATACAATATAAAAAAAAATGCAGCTTGTACATAAAATGCATAGTTTTATGAATAGCTATTTATTTCCATTTTGAGTTTCATGAAAATCAGTCATGGTGGCGACCCTTAATGAGGTGGCCAAAAAGCAGTGCTTCTCATCTTAGTATTCTGATTAATGTTTGTGTTCGCTAATCCAGAACAAAGGTATAGGAAATTTGGAATGAACCTAGAGCTTCAATTAACTGACCCACACCTCCAAGGCTCACATATTTGTTGTGGGCCTTAGATGAGTGCAGCTGCCACCCGATGCAGAGCTCTCTCCATATTTAATAAGCATGGGTGGGTTGAAGCTTTTTGACATCCCTGTGGCCAATATTGCATATTTAACTGCTACAGAGCAGTTAAATAACTGGAATTTGTGGATCGTCCACCTCAGAACCCTGTTCCTTTTTCGGCACAGGGAGCAGTGGCTATTAGCAGGTAACCTGCTCCTCCATGACTTGTGGGGCTCAGGTCAGTTAACAGCCACACGTCACTTGCCACCTGCACAGCAGCATGCTCTATATTAAGAACAATTTTTCTCACTGCAGTGTATCGTCAAAAACTATTGCCATGGTACCGACGTATCTACAATAGGTCAGTACATGGCAATAGGATACGCTCACAGTGACCAATGTTGCCACAAACACTAACGTCACAGCAATAAAAATGTTGCCGCTAACATGAAAAAAGTGACGGATGGCCAGTTGACAGCCAGAAAACTTAGTCAGCGTCAGGGCAATTTTTACACACTTTGCTTGAAAAATAAACCATAAAAAGCTAGTGAAGCACAAATAAAATAACAAAAAATCTTGGAAGCAAAATGGAGCAGGCTGGAGAAGCGTGGCTCAGTGGTTAGAGGTGGCAGACCTGGAAGCTGAGATCAGCCGTGGACCAGGGTTCTATTCCCCGCCTCGGCGGGTCTCGGGCTCAAAAATTCCACGGACCTGATAATTCTCGTTCCGGTGCCTACTCAACTCACGGGGTCACACTCTGCGACTCTGGGCAATAGCTTGCTTAATCTCCACTACGGCCCCTCGCGGCGGGATGCCTGGCTTTCACCTTGTGGACACCCTGCCGGGGTATCTCACAGGGGAATACCAGGACGGGTTCCCTAAGCAAGCGCCGAGATGCCTACGGGTAGTCGTGCGCTATACAAGAGCATAATCATTTCATTTCATCCAGTTCTGCAGGAGGTACCAACCCCTCTAACAGCCAGGATGACGAGCCAGAGTCCCAGGGGAAGAGGAAAAGGAAAACAAGATTCATCAGGAGGAAAATGAGATCCTGGTTGCGAAGGTGATGGAGAATCAACACCAGCTCTTTGACAGCTCCAGGGTGTCATTGGGGAACAAAAATGCAATTTGGCAGTCCATTGTGACCAAGGCGAATGCAGTAACCGAAGTCAAGAGGACAGCGGCCGAATGCAAGAAGTGCTGGCATGTTGCCAAGAGCATGACTAACCAAAAACTGTCCAACAATAAACAGGCAGCACTGCAGACTGGAGAGTCAGAAGAGGAGCTTGATGCCTTGGAGGATCAGGTGTCCGCAGCCATCTGTGAGGAGTTGGTGGTTGGAGTCAAGGGAAAGGATAGTATTGGATATGACCAGATACATCTACAACAGGGTAAGTAACAACCAGGGACATGGGGGTGGGTGAGTAATGTTTCTTCTGTCTATATATATATGTCTCATTGCCCACCCACACTGTGTACAGACCAAATTCAAGATACATAGGTACTTGGGGTATATTCACATGTCACTTGAGCTGTTGAATACATATAAAGGCACATAATGGTGGTGTAAGTGACTCGTAATCCAGCACACATACTTATGTAACTGTATAGACAATTGACCACACATGTGTATCCTACCTCTGGGATACATCAACAAGCACAGGGGCATATTGACTAGAAAAGTGGCAGAGTGTTGCATTAGCCTCCTTGGTTCAACACCACGCTGTTGCAAAAGTTAGCCGCCTACCACCAATGCAGGCATCCACGCACCTCAGTGCAAGTGTGTCTGTGTTGGCAGTTCGGGCTGGACTGTTCCCATGAGGCACAAGGTCAGACTGATTTGCATATGGCCATGTCTGAACTGGGGTGGCGGAGTGGGCTAAAGAACGGTGATGGATTAAACCCAGATCTGTTGACTGGGTGTGAGTGTTTGATTGGTTCGGATGCTCCGTCCATCACCACCCCCTTTTTTACCACTTTAGAAACATAGCACTGCACTGGACATACAACAAAATGGCCCAGTCCTGTGCCACAACATGAATTGTCGATCCATTTAGTTGATCACCAATGGGCACAATAGACGCTCCTGTGGCGTGCCGAAGGCGCGCACAAGGTACTCCCATTTGCAACCATCAGTGTCCCGGAAGCGGCCAGTGCCAGGAACCCTGGATCCACGACTTACCACTGCTACAACAACGCCGCCCTACTGGTACTCAACCCCGGAAGACTCAGAGAATGCCATCTCGCATCTCCGACCTTGAGCCACAGCCAGTTCTCCTGCCACCACTGCCACCAGACGTTCTCCTCCATTCTAAATCCGGGAGCCGTAGACACCGCCGCCAACTACACGCTAAGATGCATCCTCCTCAGTGCGCTGCTTACACAAACATGCCACAGAAATCTGTAACCTACTCGACTCTCTCTCACCCGACATAGCATCTTCACAGAGACCTGGACCAATGCCGCCTCCGCCCCCAACATCAACACCGCCATACCGAATGGATACAAGATCCAGAGGAAGTACAGTCCCAACCACTGTGGACGGAGGCCTCGCCATCGTCCACAAGAACACCCTCCACCTCACCACCTCCAGCGAAACCTTACTTGCCACCAAACACCTGCACTTCCAGATCTAGACCAGCCCCAATACCACACTCTGAGGACCGCTCATCTACAAACCCCCTGGCCCCGGACACCTTTGCCACCACCATCACTGACTTCATTGCACGCCACGCCATTACAGCAATGACCTACATACTCATCAGAGACCTCAACTTTCACCTTGACAACCCCAGCAACCTTAACTCCACTACCCTCCATGAAAACCTCTCCGACATCAGACTCAACCAAGTCATCACCCCATCCACACACAGAGCAGGACATACCCTCAATCCCATCTTCGCCGCAGGCAACAGCGTCCACTTCAACCACACAATGCAACCTCCATGGACCAACCACCGCTGCATTCAATTCACCGTCGACAAACCCAAGGCACCAAAATCTCCCCTCCGCCCACCCTCAATCCCATCTTCGCCGCAGGCAACAGCGTCCACTTCAACCACACAATGCAACCTCCATGGACCAACCACCGCTGCATTCAATTCACCGTCGACAAACCCAAGGCACCAAAATCTCCCCTCCGCCCACCCTGAAGGAACCGTAGCAAGGTCACTGACGAGCAACTGAACTCCACCCTCACCCGAGATAACCAGGCCTGGGTGCCCAAAGCAAACTCCGCAACCAGAGAACTCCACACTTGGATCACCAACTGTGCAGACGAACTTGGCCCGCTACGCAACCTCGGTGAACAGCGCCCCAGGAAAGTCACCTGGTTCACCACGGATCTCCAAGGAGCAAGACACATCTGCAAATGCCTTGAGAAGACCTGGAGGAACACCAAGACAACCAAAAACTACTCAACCTAGAAGGACGCCATGACAAACTACCACAACCAAATCAGAACAACCAAAAGGAACTTCATCCACAGAAAAATCCTCACCAACGCCACCAACTCCAAGGAACTCTTCACCGTCATTCAGGAATTCACCAACCCACGCAGTGAAGCCACAGACATCACCCCATCCCAAGACCTCTACGACAATCTTGGGAGCTCCTTCCACCTCAAGATCAGAAAACGATACGACAACTTCATCAACAATACGCAAGACACCTCTGCCAGCCCCCCGCCCTCAGAGACACCACCCAATCCACCATCACTGACTGGACTCCAATCACGACCGAGGATACTGCCTCAACCATAAAAAGCATCCACTCGGGAGCCCCCACCAACCCCTGCCCCTGCACATCTACTGCAGAGCCGCCGACACCATTGCGCCTGGACTATAATGGCCCACAACACCACGTTCACAACAGGCACCTTCCCAGACAGCTGGAAGTGTGCAGAAGTCAGACCCTGGCTCAAGAAGGCCACGGCTGACCCCACTGACTTCAAGAACTACCGGTCCATCTCGCTCCTCCCCTACGCAGCCAAAGTAGCAGAGAAATCTGTAAGCAGGGACCTGACACGGTTCATTGAAGATAACACCTTCCTCAACCCATCCCAATCTGGATTCCGGAGCAACCACAGCACCTAAACAGCCCAACTTGCCATCACATACGAAATCCACACCCTCCTGGACCAAGGCCACTCAGCAGCCCTTATCCTCCTTGACTTGTCTGCAGATTTCAACACCGTCTCCCACCACACTCAAGACACCAGACTACACAAAACAGGCATACAAGGGACTGCCCTGGAATGGATCCGATCGTTTCTCACCAGAAGAAGCCAAGGGATCAGACTACCACCCTTCCTCTCCGCCACCACGGAGATCACCTGCTGAGTACCCCAGGGGTCATCTCTGAGCCTAACCCACTCCAACCTCTACATGGCCCACCTCGCAGCCATCAAACGACAACATGGCCTCAACATCGTATCCTACACCGATGACACCCAGCTCATCCTCTCTCTCACAAGAAAACCCCTCCACAGCAAACCTAAACTTCCAAATAGGAATGCAAGACTACGTAGTCTGGATGACCAACCGCTACCTAAAATTCAATGCCGAGAAGACAGAAGGCCTCCTCCTCGGAACCACTCCCTCAGCATGGGACGACACCTGGTGGCCTACCACCCTCAGGAGCCCACCTACCCCCAAAGCCCACACCATAACCTTGGCATCATACTCGAATCATCGCTCACCATGAACAGACAAGTGAACGCCATTACCTCCAGCTGCTTCAATACCCTCCGCATCCTTCGAAAGACCTTCAAATTGATCTCAATGGATTCAAGGAAGTCAGCCACCCACTCGTTCATCACCAGCAGACTGGACTATGGAAACACGCTTGACGCCGGCATCACCAATTCCCTTCTCTGCAAACTTCAGACCATACAGAACACCGCAGCCAGACTCGTCCTCGACATCCCCCGTAATGAACACATCAGCCAACACCTACAGAGACTCCACTGGCTCCCAGTGGGGAAGAGATTCACCTTCAAAATCCTCTCCCACACCAACAAATGCCTGCACAACAATGGACCCAAATACCTCAATGACAGAATAAACTTCCACATACCCAAAAGAAACCTCCAGTCTGCCAACCTCGCCCTGGATGAAACCCCTTGCATCGACAGAGCCAGAGCAAGTGGAAAATTGTTCTGCCACATTGCAGCCAGAACCTGGAATGAGCTACCAGCAGACATCAGACTCGCCCCCAACCTGAACACCTTCAGGAAGGCCCTCAAGACCTGGCTCTTCGGCTGAATGGATCTGCGCCCCCCTCAGTACCTTGAGACCCACAACGGGTGAGTAACGCACTTACAATTCACTGATTGATTGATTGATTGATTGACTAGTGCAAAAGCAGGCACTCATGCACAATGGTGAACCAGGACACTCTCCAAGAGCTGATCGACCCCATAGGCAGCCCATCTCCGGAAGCGGCGAGATCCATCCGAGCCATGGCCTTTCCACCAGCAGCACAAAACATACAGCAGCTACCACCTACCACCATGGCTGTCGACCAGGACTCTGAGGACCCTCTGTTACATTCCCAATGTGGTGTGGTAGAAGTCCAGCATGAGATAGCTGGTCAGGGTTGGATGGCGTTGGACAGCCTGGTGACCAAACTGGATGGGATCTGTGAGTGCCTCAGTCCCATTAGGGACCCGCCTAGAAGCCATCAGAGTCACCCACAGTCCGCTCCATGCATCCAGCATCCCATGGGTGACATCAATAGAGTCCTTACTCAGAGACATGAACAACTAACCAGTCAAAGTGGCACCATTGATGTTGCCAAATAGTTGGGTGAAATGTACAAGATCATCGAGAAAATGGAGCGGATGCAGGATTCCCACTTGGCTGCTATGGCTGCCTACCAAAGAGACGTTGCTGGAGTCTTGCAAGCCCTGCAGAGTGTCTGCTTTGGGGCTAGCCAGCTACAATAAATGCATGTGCATGCTAAAATTCCATGCATCAACTTAATGTAGAAAATAAGTCTGAGCCCCGCTTCACAGAAGTAGATGAGTGCTGTCTCTATCCAAGAAGAGTAACATTGCATTACATTACAGGTTTGTACATAGGACCACAGTTACATAATGAAAGTGTGCCTCCTCTACAAAGTATTTCCAATCCACATCAAGAGGATCAACACTGCCATGTAAATATTGTGAAGCATGCTTGCCCTCACTAAACAAAAACAACAAGCAAATATAATGGTATAACTGCTGCATTTCTGTATGGAGGTGAATGAAGGACTCATAACTACATCCCAAACTGGTGGAGAGCCCTCCCTCAAAGTACACCCACCCCTGTTGCCCACATGAAAAGCTACACTGCCATTGCAAACACCTTGTGTCAATTATGTGCACAATCTATATTGACGATAAAGGACATACTGGATGGCCAAACTGCTGTTCACCTTTGAGTAAAAGGGGTCTGCATTTAAAAGGACAATGTAAGGCCTCAGCATTGCAGGTATGTGTTCCCTAAAATCACAAGTCTGTTTTGTTTGCTATGCTCCAAGAACCATCTCTGTCACATGGATGTTAAGTGAAGTATGTCAATGGGCTTCATTTACAATGTGTAACTAATGCATGTCATTTTCCTACATGTTGCCTTGGCCTAATTCATCAAAATGCAGTCATCCACATCAAAGTATCTACTTGTGTTGTTCAGTTAGCAGTATGCCATTGTCATCATGGTCATGGTTATGGATGTCTAAGACACTTTGACATGCATGGAAAGTGGTAACAACAACAGGGTCAGTCAACAAATGCATATCTATTGATGTATGTAAACATCCTTGCAGTAACAAAGGCATCAAATTACCCTGAGCAGAACAACATGTATCATCCATGTGCCCATCCCCTTAAGGAACCAAAAAGGTCTGCAATACAACAATGCACCAATTCCAGAAGCCTAGCTTAAAGTCCTATGTCCTCCTGCTTGCATCATATTAGCATTGCCAATGCACCAAAGTGCAAGTGTGACTGGATGGAGGGAATGATTGTCAATGAACAAGAAGGTGTCTCTCCCTGCACATCAACATTCATTAATGGGATTGACCTGTGTCAATGTGAGTTGGCCACCTTGAAACACATAGATACTTTTCAGAGTATGGGAAATCAAGCACATCTACTTGGCATCTCATCTCATTGTGTACATCACTGTATCCCTGATTTCAATTGCATGGTTTTACTCCTCATGCCACACTACAGAATGGGTGGCATTGACAACATCAAGGGATGGTGAAGTCTAATCTACACCTCAAAACCTAGTGACTAAAACCAACATGCAAACTTGATTGAGTAAGGGTGGCTCATCCACAATGTAGTGTAAAGACACATGAATCAGATTAATTCTGCATTGTCAATATTATGAATCAACCAGCACCAACAGATGGTGTAACAGGTGCAGCAGGGGTGTTGAAATATTTCCCTCACTGTTGAAATTCAGGGAAACTGTCCAAATCTATGATCAACCTAAATGTTACATCAATGATATTGTACAATAATTTACAAAGCTGTGTGTAACAGGTGTAGCATGCAAGAATAGAGAATAGAAACTGTCATGCACTCTGATTGTCAACTGCTTAAATGCCTGACCAAAGTGGACAAACACATACAACATTATCTGCCCTTTATATGGCAGAGGAAGAAGAAACATCACCTCCCACTCTTCAATGAGGAAGATGAAGAAGAACTTACAACCAGTAACCAGGACACTCTCCAAGAGCTGATCGACCCCATAGGCAGCCCATCTCCGGAAGCGGCGAGATCCATCCGAGCCATGGCCTTTCCATTAGCAGCGCAAAACATACAGCAGCTACCACCTACCACCATGGCTGTCGACCAGGACTCTGAGGACCCTCTGTTACATTCCCAATGTGGTGTGGTAGAAGTCCAGCATGAGATGGCTGGTCAGGGTTGGAGGCGTTGGACAGCCTGGTGACCAAACTGGATGGGATCTGTGAGTGCCTCAGTCCCATTAGGGACCCGCCTAGAAGCCATCAGAGTCACCCACAGTCCGCTCCATGCATCCAGCATCCCATGGGTGACATCAATAGAGTCCTTACTCAGAGACATGAACAACTGACCAGTCAAAGTGGCACCATTGATGTTGCCAAATAGTTGGGTGAAATGCACAAGATCATCGAGAAAATGGAGCGGATGCAGGATTCCCACTTGGCTGCTATGGCTGCCTACCAAAGAGACGTTGCTGGAGTCTTGCAAGCCCTGCAGATCATCATCACGGCAGCACACACAGAGTTAAAGAGATTCCCTCATTTGCATGGGACCATGCCTCCAGGAAAATGAGGGAATCCATCTAGAGATAGCTCTGGTGCTATTCAGTGAGTTTGGTGCATTGTTGTTCAAATATCCGTCTCATTCTTGAGCTTCCATAGGTATTCCTCAACAGTAGTCCTGTTTACCATCCACAAGTAAAACTTAATAGAATCACATAGTTGAATCATGCAGAAGCTACTCACACTCAACACCACCACATTTACAATGTTTAGAAAAAGTGCATCAGTGAACTACTGCTAGATTGCTTACCTGTTTACATAGTGATGGACAGTCTGACGGGATGAGCAGGCAGGGACTGGGCTATTGTTGTAACATCTCAAGAGCATGCTGCTCTTACACATTTAATTGGCTGCTATCAACCAATCAGAACAGGCCTCCATTGTAAGATCGTTCTGATTGTCTATTGGGCACCCCTTTTAAAATAACAGGTGTAGTTAGCGCTATATAAACGCAATTTTAAATTACAAATGTACACTGGATCATTGAATGCATGTCGAACTGACTATTTAGTTGCGAGTGTTGTTCAGCTGAGAAGTACAACATCCCAATGATCGCCCCACCCACCTAGTTCAAAACGATGACATTATAGTGGAAGTGATAGTTCTGCGTAAGAATGGTAGAGGTTGTGTGTGTGGTGAGGGTTTAGCTGATCAAGATCAGGAACAAATGAGATTTTGCAGATTATAAAATGTGCCTTTTTCTGGTCGAATCGTTTCTATCACAAACCCAAATGCACAGGCGTATTTAAACTCATTTAATAAAGTAGTGGGGTATAAATTGCATTCAGAGCAAACAAGTCATCAGAGAGAAGAGGCAATAAATGAAGAAACAATTTGCAGACTATGTTTCCTAACTACAGATCTAATTGAGGACAGCTGGAGATAATGCAGGAGTGGAAGTTCAATTAGTTAATTGGCAGCTTTACGATACTCTAATTAACGTATCATCATTTTCTATCATGATCGTGGAATATTTTGTCAATTACTCAATTATAGTATTTCAGAGATTTTCCTGATGGCATTCCAGCGAAATACGAAAAAGTAACCAACAAGTGTTGCTTTACTAGTGCGTTTTTTTGTAACCGTCATTTTAAAAATGTGCTGCTCCGCAATTTTACGGCGGCAAATGTTCCACTGAATAGCATTGGGAGATCAATCATCAACATTTCTAATCCGTGCCTTATTTCTCAAACCTAGGCACCAGGACCACACTTCATCCAGTAGATATCATTGGCATTGATGACATTTTACACTGACATTTGCACTGCTTAACAAGTGCAGTAACAATATGTGCACAAATTGAATAATATAAGCATGACATCCATCTGTAAGTCTAAATGTCAAATAATAGAAGAGAGATAAAGCAAATATCTGTGAAAAATTGTATCTGCACAAGCGTTCCAATCAAGATCTGTTGGTGCGATATTAAATAAAAACTGATGAAATGTGTGTTCGGCTTTTCTTTATGTTTTAGTAAATTGCAATTTAAATTACAACAAAACGTATTGTTTGCATTTCAGGAATTATTAACGTGCTGAATATGTTTTCACAATTGCTGCTACTTTATCACTCAGATAACTTTTAAATATTGCTCTCTCGACATTATTTTGTAAGAAATAATACAGGTACAGTTTCAATACAATGCTGTTCACTTTGAGACTAATTGTCGGAAAAAAAGGTGCCTTAGGAATTTGTCATGCAACAATGTCCAAGTATTGGGATGCTTCCAAAAGTTACGAATTTTTACACTGGTGCTGTTCTAAGAGAGTTGTTGTGAGTAGTGCTGTGAATCTAATTGCGAGTGAGATGGTATAACCTCGATTTATTGAGAAATAACTTACTTGACTTTTGTTATTGTTGTTCAGGTCTCTCATGCTTCCTACTGCTTGCTGATAGTTCTATCTGACAAGCATTTCAACTTGTTCTATCTTAATTGAGACACATTTACCTATATTAAATTGTTAGACTTGGCTTCTTAAGCGGGTTTATACCCACCCCCTCCGCATTTTTGTTTTTTTGACCTCCTGTTTTTGAATAATTTTTCACTGGCCTTAGGACTCGGGGCACTTTACTTCTGCTATTTAGTGCCAAAGTGCATATGCTCTCCATGTAAATTGTGTTTATGGATTGGTGTTTCCATGATTGGCTTATTTCATTTACTACTAAGCTCCTAGTACTGTGCACTGTGTGTGCCCAGGGTCTGTAAATCAAATGCTGCTAGTGGGACTGCAGCACTCATTGTGCTCCCCACCCAAGTAGCCTTTCAAAGGGTTCTCAGCTGCATGCAGGTTTTATCTGCTATTTCGACCTGGCAAGTGCACCTCTTGCCAGGCCCTAGCAGTCCCTTTTCTAACATATAAGATATGGTAAGCCCAAGATACCACTGTGGGTGGGGTGCTGTGTGGGGGAAAGGTAGGTCGTGAACTGGTGTTTACTACTTGTCCTGACAAACAACCTGCGATAGGCCAAAGAGCGATGAGGAAATCAGCGACACAAACTGACCAACACCCAAGCACCATGGAGGCAGCCGGAGCAGGCGCAGTGGACAACCGTATTCCCTCAAGCACCCCGGACGACCAGCCCAGGGCCTCGGGGACAGGTAAGAGCAAGGACAAGAAGAAGAGGAAGACCAAGTTCAGTCCACAGGTGAAAAGGATCATTGTCACGGAGGTGATGGAACACCATCAACAGCTGTTTGTCACCTCCAACTTGTCATTGGGCACCAAAAATGGAATATGGTGGGACATCGTGTACAATGTGAATGCCGTTGGAGAGCACAAGACGACAATGGACGAGGTCAAGAGGCGATGAAATGGCATCAAGCGGAGGACCAAGGAGAAACTCTCCTGCAACACATACTGGAGGTAGGGGCCCAGCACCACAGCTCGTGCTGGATGACATGGAGGAGCTGGTGTCAACAGTCATCAGTGTGAAGACCGTAGCCAGAGTCGGGGGATAGGAAACTGCTCGACAGGACACAACACAATGGCAACAGGGTGAGTGACCACCAGGTACTGGGGGGGATTGGGTGGAGATGGGCACAATGGCACACATGCGCAATCAAGCAGATCACAGTGTACACCCACAATGACTCCGGGTCCTCGCCCAGATCTACAGATTTCACAATGTACAATGCCATGCTGTCTGAATGTCAACATGTACGTGCAGCTACATACATGTGGACACATTGCAATACGCCATCTCCCCTTCACATCGCAGGAGCGCTGTCAACACCTCCTTCAGAGCAGTCCCAGCCACTCTTCACTGATGACGAGGAAGACAACACCGGCATTGACACCCAAAACATCCAAGACATCATTAACCTAAACCGCCACTCACCTCCAAGATCAGGGGAGCCCAGCTACTTCGAGGAAACCCCATCCACTAACCAATGCACCAAGCAGGAGGCACCCACAGCCCTGGCAATCCCCCAGGAACAACACATGGCCTTCCAACACTGTGTGCTGGAGTGCCAGAGGGAGACTCTGCCTCCCAGTGCGACAGGCCTAACCATTCTGGCACCTGATGTGTCGGTACACAGTGCAGTCGACAATCCACCTCTGGCCCCAGACATGTCAGTGGGACACAGTGTGGCCGACAATCCACCTCTGGCCCCTGATGTGTCAATGGGACACAGTGCCGCAGCCGGTACAGCAACACCCAGAGGTGGGGCAGAGCACTCATCTGGGGACGAGGACATTGATGTGCCTGTGATCAGAAGGACTCAGAAGCATTAATTTACGCCACCTGGCTTGTTTCTGCTTGGTCCCACACATGGCCTCATGACCTTCCACTGACACCCGATTCACTCAGATGCACTCACCTTGGACAACAACATAGACTGCCACATCCTGTTTGATGACCAATGACATAGGGATCAGACTGCAGAATGTACCCTTCATCTTCCACAGTACTTACCAGCCCCGGATGGACTCTGGCTGGCCCTCCACGGGCCCATATTGTGTGCTGTGCTCAGCATTGCCCTGTACCGCTCCAACTGCAGAACTGCACTGGATGTGCAATAAACATCCAGTGAAGCACTGCTGTGTCATGCCTTTCATCTCTTATGAATGTAGGGTCAGTGATTTCCCTTGCGTCAATGATGCACATCCTGTGGGATGCCAGTCAGAGGGTGCTACATAGCAATTTGTGTAACGGGTCCTGGGGGCACCACAATAGGGACACATGCATCAGCCACATCCTTGTCCGGACATGGACTGAACCTCGCATAGTGCCCACGAGTCATTTTTGCAAGTCCTGCGCTGTACCGGAGTATGGCAGGCCAGACCACTCTGCTAATGCTCCAAGTGGGGGCCTCATTGCTACCCATCGTAGGCTTACTCGCTGGTGGTGTGCAGGTCACTGGTCTAGTTGTCAGTATGTCACAGCCACTCCCTGAGTGTAGGTTTGCACGTACACCACACCCATCCGGCACAGGCATCACAGGCCATGTGACCCCACAAATATAAAGGATCGACGACTTAGCATAACTCTCTACCGGTGGTGACTGAATGACGGACCTGAGGCCTTGAGGCAGGCACGGGCCTACCACCACGTGGCGCTGACAGGGGTTAAACAGGGTTTGTGGAGCACAGTGCATTGCGGCCGGCACAGGCACCCCGCCACTGGACGCTGACTGGGGTTGTACAGGGTTTTTGGCACATGGTGCATTGCAGCGGGCACAGGCACCCTGCCACGGGACGGTGACTTTGAGCGCACTGAGTCATTGGCACCTTAAGCTGCTAAGCGGTTGTGCAGCCTGCGATGATGCCCCATCCTGGTGGTCCGGACTGCTCAGGATTTGTGTGCCCTGCTGGACCGCAGTGTAGGCGCAGCCAGTGGGCAGCGCGGGCCTGCCACCATTTGGCCTCGCTTCCGGGATCACAGAGTTAGTGGCACCCATTGGGCTCAGCGGTATGTCCGATGCCATGGAGTAATCAAGACCCAGCACCAGACGTGATACTTGCTGGCATGCGCAGCAAGACTGCATGGTGTGGAGGACGCCATGTCCCTGGGCCCCAGGCTTGTGGCTTGCAGGGGCACGTGTAGTGGGATCTCCTATCTACACGCCGGAGGCGAAATGTGAGCAGTGAGGCCCGGGTGTGCATGTCCTCTCTCTCTCTCTCTCTCTCTCCCCCTCTCGTCTTCTCTCTATCTCCTTTGCTCTTTCTCTGTCCTTTGAAGTGCGCAGGACACACCTTCTCATTATGTTTTGTGTCTTGCAGGCTGTGACCTACGGATTGTCCCGAGGGGAGCCGCCATGTGTTTTCATTTCATTTCAGTGTTCATTTCAATAAAGTTTCATTGGTTGCTTCGAAAGTGAATGAGTGATGCTCATTTCTGTGATGACGCATGCATGTCACCAGTTGTGATTGTGCGACATTAGGCGGATTATTTCGTACATGTTTATGTGTAGCTGATTTGGCATGACTTTGGTCGGGGGTTGGTCCTGGGTGTGGTGTTGGTGGGTGTTATGGCCCTCTTGGGTGTCCGTGCTGCTTGTTCAGTTGCTCCATGGCACCTGTTTGTCTTCAGATGTGGCTCTGGGCTGTGCTCCCTTTTGTGGTGCAGGCTGTGGTCCGACTTTACACCAGGTCAGAGCAGGTGTTAATTTCCTGCTGCTAATGGGCCTTAGCGCATGTTTTGTGTTCCTATCGCCGATCTGGCTGGTCATTGACAATGTTGATGATGTGTTGTGTCCTTTTTGCACGGGAATGCCTACTCTACATCTCATTAGGGAAAGTAGCGGGGGTCCTCTGTGGCGATGTTTTTTGTGGCTGCTATCGCGGGTAAACTGGTGCTGTGGGCTGTTAATACCAGCTTGTGAATGGGAAGGTAAATTTATCAGGACTTTGGCTGCATTAAAGTGCAGTTAATTCGGCAATAGCTCCTAGTGAATATGCCCCTCACAGTTTAGATATAGTTGACTAAAATAATTGGTTTTTGCAAAAGTATATTTTTCCTTCCAGGTTTTTTCCTAGGTTTCAGAATGTAGAAGAGAAGATGTGTTTCTCGTAAGTGTCCGTCTTTGTTCTGCTTTATTTAGTTTTTTGTATTTGTGAGAGTTGTTGGGGTTCATCCTAATATAGAAAGTACAGTGCCATGGGATTGCCTCCATGTGTCAACAGGTTACGACTATTTACTGTCCATCTTGATCATCAGTATTGAAAATACCTATATTTAAATTCTCTATCTCTCTCTCATTGCTATTTGCTATTCTCTTGTTCCCTAGAACATAAGATGCCTTAAATATGTCAATACAAATGAAAATACTTGCATGTGTAATGAGAGAGGACAGTGTGAGTGGAGTATAGGGATAGTTTGTTTAAGAATGGGACAGCCTTGTGCAATAGGGATTTGGGGAGTGGAACACCACAAGGGTTTAGTAGGATATGAAGCAAGTGATGAGCTGGTAAAGGGACGGGCAGTTGATGGAAAAAAAAGATAACTGTAAAAAAGGATTTGTGTTTGAAGAAAACAAGAGATATTGCACAGTGTAGTTATGATATTAATAATGCACTACCTATGCAATGATTGTTCTTTTCAAATTTTATGACTTCCTATTCCTCTTCAAGTATTGTTAGAGCAGTTTTATGTTGCAAATGTAGCATCACGCAGTCCCCAGAAAAAGAGAAAATTACAGTGATGCAGTAATATACATTTCTGAAATGCAGTGCTACACCATATTTACAACATTATGGTGGAGCCCTGCTTTTCCCCCTGCACTGGCGTTAAATTTAGCTGCCTATCACCAATGCAGGCACCCTTGCACCATAATGCAATGTTTTCTGCGTTTCAGGGGAAGATTGTTTAAGTGCATGAAAGTGTCCCTTCCTGCACAAATACAATGAAATCTTTAAATGGCATTTTGTAACTTCTATATGTGCTGCTTAATGCAGCACATCTAGAGGTTGCAAAACATAATTTTATGTGTAGGAAGAGACACCCTCTTGGACATAAATGGTGTTTGTTTTTTCCATAGAAATAGCACAACAAAGGAGAAATTAAACATTTCTTCTCGTAGTTTCAGGTTTTCCCTGGTCTTAAGTTTGGCGCAGTCCCTTATTTATGCCACCATTGTAAATATGGGGCAGCGCTAAAATCCATGGGTGTTGCGGTGGACCACCCACCGCCCTCCACTTTCACGTTAAGTATAATGTAAAATGGTGCCTTATTGCGAGGCAGTGTTAAGCCACGTTAAGTGGCTTAATGTTGCCTGGTAAATAAGGCAAAGTCCCTATTGCCACCACACTCTTGTGAAAAGTGACGTTCTGGTGGTGATAGGGGCTTGTGAATATGCCCCTCTGAGACTTATTAAGACCATTGTATTAGTATTTCTTTATTACAAGTATTTGTTTCCAAATTTTGACACAATTACAATGTACTAGAGACTTGGTTGCAAGAGAACTGTGAACTGTGACTGTGGCCTAATGCCTTCTCAAAGAACTGATACGTTTTGGGATCTCAATGGGTCGGCATTTGTAATCAAATGTTTTTTACAACAGGCTTGAGGTCTTGAAAAACTACACTGTGTCTTATATCATCCAGCAGCAGGCATAATAGAGCGCAACAGTGTTAAAAAAGAAAGGTGTGTGCATCCACCTGCATTGATGCACTACCATTTGTTTGAGAGAGCACACACGCAATGATATTTTGGCTGGCCTATGTACATCTCAACCCACGTGCCCATTGTTCTGATGACTATAGCTGATAGTTCATCTTCATGGACTGCAGGCCCATCCTGACTGAATAGCACCAGCTGGATACGATTTTCAACCTGGAGATTGGGACTGGGCCCTTGCCAATGCCCACATTAGATGTCACTGCCTTTCCTGGAGCAACAACAAGGACCAGGGGCACTAACTTCATCATCTTCATTGCCGGCAGTTCTGGCTAAACTTCTTCGCTGTGGAGGCTTCTTCAGGATTTGAGCCTGTAACATCAGTTGTGATTTGTTACAATAGTGAGGACCCTTAGTGTAACTGAGACGGTACAAGAAATTCATCATTTGTAAGGTTTCTTTTTAAATGTATGGAACCAACAACATCTGATACTTCTTCAAGGCCCACCAAGAAATAGACATGAGTACCAACTGTTACATTGCTACTGAAATCCTCATGATGCATATGGATTTCAAAAACATATATTTTATTTCAAATATTGAATGACATTGAGACTTTGAACTTTACCACAGAGAATAAAGAAAACTTATTTTGAGGGAAGAAGTATGCTGAAATTACATTATTTGGAATCACCTGCTCCAACAGTACCTTGTAGATAATAACTTACAGAGTTATAGGGAACATCACCTTTACCAACTACAGCTGTTTAGAAAATACAGCCACATGATAGTTCCATTACCTCTCTAATAGGAGTTGTCATCAATATATAGACCAGCAAGTAGCGGCCCAACTATGCATCCCAGATTCCCCGGTGCATGGAAAGAAAGATTTGTTTTTACAGAAGTACACACACAATAGGTATCTTATTACTATCTATGTTTTGTTGTGATTGAAAGTATCCCATGAGTAATATTTGTCAACAGTACTGCCACAATAGCAGTACACCAAGACTGCCACCTAATACTGACCAAAGAAGAACTAATGATGATGCAGCCCAGCAAGGAGAATTAGGAACAGCATGTCATCAATGATTATCAGAGGAAGGGAAGTGAAGACTGTTTTATTTTGTGTGCCCTCTATTCTGTTCTTGAAGTCTTACCCCGTGTAATCCTTGGCAGAGCTGGCGTAGCGGAACTACACAGAGGTCCACGGAGTTGGGAACAAACTCCGCTTCGCTCCAAAACCCGCCTCCACCCCAATTAACAATGAATTAGACATAAATTAAAACTATAACAAAAAACACTTACCTGTACCGCGGCGTCCCCACCTGTCCTCCTTCTCTTCCTCGCTGCCTCTGGGTGAGCATTGCAAAAACTGTGCATGTGCGCACGCCCGCGCATTTCTTGCGAGTAAGGCACATGCGCATGAGCGCATGTGCCTTAAAAGGGAGATTGGTGTGAGTTTATGGCGAGTGGCATAAGTGCAGTGTGGTCACTGTGAGTGCAGGGTAAGTGGATGAATGGTGTGAGTGCGTCGGGATCAGTGTGAATACATTGTGATCGCTGCTTTGAGGGCAGGTTGAGCGTGAAAGTGAAGGGCGAGAATGAGGAGTGAATTGTCTGAGTTCAGGGTGCATTCCCAGACACTTGAAGTTACTCAGCAGGTTATTGACAGCAGTGTAGGATTTCAGATATGTTTAACTATTGCTATTATGACATGAACCAGGGTTCAGGGTGGAGGAAATAAATGTGCTGATCCTGTAAAAAACGTACAATTTTATAATTAGGGTTGCCTGCTCATTATTTTGATGTCCTAGGCGGTACAAAAATAAGCAGTTACCTAAAACTGTATTACCTCCTCGTCCCTCCCTCGCTTAAATTCCTTACACTTTGAGGCATACTTGCCTCACCAGACACCCATACCACGTGATTTATCATGCGGGGCTATAAGTAGCCCCCAGCCTCCCCTCAAACGTCCTGTTTTTTTCTTGTTTCACCTCTTGAGACGCGCATACCACGAGCTCGCTGTTTGCGTTGCTGAGGTCTTCTTCTTTGGATTTCTTCGTGGATTCTTCCATGTGAGGTTCTCTCCATTGTTGTTTTCTGCCTGCCCCCTGGTGGGGCCGGCCTGGGCAGTGCTGTGCCTTCCCTCGCCGTGTCTGGAGTAGCTCTTGGAGGTGGAGCGGGCATGTCCGACTGACGGAGTCACCAGCCCTGTGTGGCTGGGGCTGTCTTTCCAGGTTGGAGGCCGGAAAGCGAAGCGGCGGCAGTGGGGTCGACTGGAATCCTCGGCTGGCTGTTTCTGCTCTTCATTACAGTAAGGGCCTCTTGTGAGGCTGTTTTTTATCCTTTCATATGTGTTTGTTGATTGCATTGTGTTTTTCACCCACTTTACCTCACTCATTTCTGATTGGGTTTCTGGGGTTCCCTCCCTGTTTTTCGTACCTGTTGGTTGGTCCCTGGTGTTCAGCTGTTGCCTATTTAAACATCTCTCAGCTGTTGTTGAACCAATTTGCCCGACTATGTCCAAGGGTCCAAGGGATTCTGCTGCCCTGCTGTCGGCTTCCAGGACATGATTGGGGCTGCTATGGCTCACGCACTAGAGGCCAGGGTCCCTGCTAAGAGCAAGTCTTCTCGTTTGGCAGTGGGTACAGTGGACTCTCCCACTGACCACTCTTCTTCATCGGGAGCTGCCAAGCCTTCTACCTCCTCCGGGAAGTTTGTTCGCAGGCAGGAGGTTCCTGCGACTCTCCAGCACATTAGGTAAAACTTGGGGTTTTTGCCTTTTTCTGCTACTGAGGGGTCGGATGACATGTTTTTGCAGTATGTTAAGCCTCCCGCTCTCACTATGTCCTTTTATGGACGCATCAAGGACTTGATTTCTGGGGAATGGCGCAATCTGGAGCACTCGTCCATTCCTCGTTTCTTGCAGAAGCTGTACTCCCTGGAGGAGAGGAAGGTCTCTCTTCCTCACTCTGTCAAAGTGGATGCCATGTTGACCACGTTGATTGCTCATACGGCGATTAATCCAGAGGATTGTTCTCCAGCTGATGCTACTGATAAAAAGGTGGATGGGGGACTAAAGAAGGCCTTCTCTGCAGGTAACTTGTCAATGCGTGCTGGCATTTCTTTTGCTTATGTGGCACAGTCGTTGGTGTCTGACTTTGGGAAGCTTGCCACGGCTATTCAAGATGAGTCGGACTGCTCTGGCTTGCTTGTCCACATGGAGTAGCAGGACAAGTTCTTGGCTGACGTCTCTTCGAATGTGCTTCGTTCTTCTGCCTTGGCTTCTGGCTCCTTGGTCCTGGCTCGGAGGAACCTGTGGATGCGTGACTGGAAGGAGGATTCTTCGGAGAAGTCCTCTCTCCCTAGGATCCCCTTTGACAGCAAAACGCTTTTTAGTGAGCAGCTGGACAGTATGATCACGAAAGCATTCAGGGACCGTAAGCATGATCTGCTTTACAAGGGAAAGTCATCAGCTTCTCACTCTCGCCGCTTCTGTAATCTGGCTCCTTCCTTAGCCTCTTTTTACCCAGTCTTCACGGCAGTCCTCAAGGGCCTTTTCGGAACGTCAGTATAAGTTGCACCCCAAGAAGGCGGCTGCCGTGGCTGGTCCCAAGGTTCCGTCGGATGCCTTCAAGCGGAAGTCCTGACAACGACAGCGTGGCGGCCTCGAGACCTGTGGGCGGGAGGCTGTTGTTTTTCCTGGAGGCTTGAAGGCTGGATGTGAGGGATTGCTGGGCATTGAGTGTTATCAGGAAGGGTTATCCTATCCACTTTGTCGCTATTCCACCCGGCTGGGGCACCATCCGTACTCCTGTCCCCAGGTCCCCGGCGAGGCTGGAGGCTCTTCTGGAGGCGGTTCGGGATGTTCTTGTGAAGAGGGCAATCGTACCAGTCCCCCTGGCACAACGGAGTCAGGGTTGTTATTCCATTTTGTTTCTGGTCCAGAAGGTGTCAGGGGGTTCCAGCCAGTTCTGGACCTCAAGATGGTGAAAGGTTGGGTTTGGACCATTAACTTCAAAATGATGACTTTGCAGTCTGTCATTTCATTGGTGGGGGTCCAGGATTTCATGACTTCTATCAATCTGCAGGATGCCTATCTTCATGTTCCAGTGGCTTGGGAGGATCAGAAGTTTTTACGTTGGGTGATTGGCGACTCCCACTTCCAGTTTGCGGTTTTGCCATTCGGGCTGAAGTTCGCTCCTCAGGTCTTCACCAAGCTTCTGGCTTCATTGTTGGCCTTGGTCCACGCCCAGGGGATATTTCTCCATCCTTACCTGGACAATTGGTTGGTTCATGCTCCATCGTTCCAGTTGGCTCGCAGTCACACAGAGGTGGTTCTGGCCGTTTTGAGAGGGCACAGCTCTCTTATCAATGTGGGGAAGTCATTCCTTGTTCCGTCCCAAGATAGTCTCTTCATTGGGGCTCAGTTTTAGATGGATTTGGGGGTTGTCACTCTGCCCGAGGCTTGGGTGGACAAGATTCAGTCTCACATCCTGTCTCTTCTGTCAGGTCCGGTTCAGGTGGAGGCTCGTTGGCTCCAGGTGCAGGAGGACATGGCAGCCAAGGTCTTTTTGGTTCCGTGGGCCCGGTTTCATTTGCACACTCTGATGGCTCATGTTCTGGCACATTGGTATCCCCATTGCCTCCCCCTCTCTTCTCCAATTCCGGTGTCCCCTCAGATCAGGATGGCTCTGGGTTGGTGGTTGGTTCGGGATCATCTGCTGAAGTGGGTCTCTCTCTCTCCTCCGGCTCCCGTGGTGGTCACCACGGATGCCAGCCTCTCGGGGTGGGGGGCCTGGCTGGGGGTTCATCTGACCAGGGGCTTCTGGTCCCCCTCGCAGAGCAGGATGTCATCGAATTGGAGGGAGTTGGAGGCAGTCCGTTTGGCTCTGTTGGCCTTCTCCCAGTTTCCACAGGGTTCTGTTGTTCTTGTCTGGAGAGACACCGTCACTGCCATGGCTTACGTGAACAGGCAGTGGGGGACCAGGTCCTCACCTCTGGCGGCGGTGCTGTTGTTTGGTTGGGCGAATCCTATCTGGTGGTGCTCCCGGTGATTCATATCCGGGGGGTGTACAATTCCCTGGCAGATGCTCTCAGCAAGACCATCCCGTCCTCAGTGGATTTCTGCCTCCGTCCGGAGTTGTTTGTGACTCTGATGGTGGGCTAGGGTGTTCCAGTCGTGGACCTCTGTGCGAGTCTGGGCAATGCCAAGGTGGCCCAGTTTGTCTCCTGCAGTCGGGATGGTTCGGCCTGGGCGGTGGATGCTCTCTCATGCCCTTGGCCTCACAGGTTTCTGAATGCTTTTCCTCCTTTCCCCCTTCTTCTCTGATTCTTTCGGAGGGTCCGGTCCTTGGGGGCGCTGGTCGTTATGGTGGCTCCGGCTTGGCCTCGTGCCTCCTGGTTACCTCTCCTGATGGAGATGAGGTCGGAGTTGGAGTGGCTCCTGCCTCTGTCACCTTCCCCTTTGGTGTTCCCTGTGTTGCAGCTGGATGTTCTGGCCAGGATGCGATTGACGGCCTGGAGGTTCAACGCTTAGATCTGCTGCGTAAAGCGGTTCTGGCTGGTTTGACCTCTACTCAGCAGGCGGCTAGGGTCCCTTCGACCAACAAGTCTTATCTGAGGCACTGGCATTCTTTCAATCAGTGGTATAGTGACAAGGGTTTGGATCCTGCTTCTTCTTCTTTGTTTGACGTGATGTTGTTTCTCCAGGATGGTGCTGCTTTGGGCTTAATTGTTTCTTCCCTTTGTTTGCAATGGGCTGCGTTTATGGCTTTCCGGAGCTCTTAGGGCAATCTCTTGGATTCTGATAGGTTGGTTGGTCGCCTTTTTAAGGGTCTGGGTAATGTTCTTCCGGCCCCTCTGCGTCAGTTCCCCACCTGGGATCGGTCTTTTGTCTTGGATGCTTTGATGTCACCTCTCTTTGATCCTTTGCTTTCTGTGGACCTGCGTTTTTTGTCCTTTAAGACCTTCTTTTTGGTGGCCATTACCTTTGCTCGCCACCTAGGTGAACTGGGTGCTTTATGTTCCAACCACCCTTTTTGTATAATTTTTGATGACAGTATCGTTTTGAGGCCAGTTCTTTCCTTTCGTTCTAAAGTGGATTCTCAGTTCCACTGTGATCGGGAATTGGTCCTTCTTTTCTTTTTTGATCCCCCATCCTCAGCGTCTGAGGTGCGGCTGCCCTCTTTGGATATCCGGAGGGCTCTCCTGGTCTATTTGGAGCGGGTCACTACTTTCTGTCTTTCTGATTCCCTTTTTTGAATTTTGGGCCGGTGAATTGGTGTTTGCGTCCTTCCACTTCTTCTTTGAGTCGTTTGGTTAGGTCTCTGATTTCTTTGGCTTACAAGGCAGCGGGGCACCTTTCTCCTTTGGGGGTTCAGGGTCGTTCTGCTAGGTCCATGGCAGCATCTTGTGTAGAGGTACACGGGGCTTCCAGTTCTGAGATTTGCCAGGCTGCCACCTGGGCTTCGCCATTGACCTTTGCCTCTCATTACAGAATTGGCTGGGAGGTTGAACTTTCTGATGTTTTTGGGTACAAGATTCTTTCCTCCATGGTTCCTGAATAGTGGGATTTCCTTGTTGTCTGTGTTTTTTAATAAACCTGTTTTGTGCATACCTTCTTTGGTTGTCCTGATTGGCTTTGTACATCTCATAGTGTAAGGAATGGAAGCAAGGGAGGTATGAGGAGGTAATGCCTCAATTACTTATGTGTAATTGCATTTCTCTGAGTCCTACTCCCTCGATTCCATTACTTACGTCCCTCCCTCCCTTCCTCCCTGGTAGTCCAGGCCAACCTTTTGGTATGGTTTCGGTCTATGTGGTATTACAGGAGGTTTGAGGGGATGGGGGCTACTTATAGCCCCGCGTGATAAATCACATAGGGCCAGATGTAGGTAATTCATATTTACCGACTCTTAAATACCGAATTTTACCGATTCGCTATTTAAGAGTCGGTAAATATGAAGGGGGGAGATGTAGGTATTACAGATCCTGTAAATACCGAATCTCTAAGATTCGGTATTTACCGAATCTGTAAATACCGAATGGGTATTGCCCATTGATTCCTATGGGCCTTGAAGCCCATAGGAATCAATGGGCAATACCGATTCTGTAATTACAGAATCGGTAAATACCGAATTTTGCAAGGGTGCAGGGGGTGTCACTTTGACACCCTCTGGCACCCCGAAAATAGGCATGTGCGTCATGTGGCACACGGACATGCCCTAAGGGCATGTCTGTCTGTCACATGGCTAGGTGTGCATGCACACATGTGCATGCACACCTGAATTCGGTATTTTAATACCCAATTGGGTTGGGTGGTAAAATACCAAATTTGTAGGGCCTTTGGGACTCAGAAGAGTCCCACCTACATCTGGAAGGTACCGAATCGGTAAAAATACCGATTCGGTATTTTACAGATTCTGTAAATTTACCGATTCGGTAAATTTACAGAATCTGTCAAATCTGGCCCCCTACATCTCAAGATGCCAAATACCGGTCGGATACGGACGAATTCGGCCGTTTCCGACCGGTATTTGCCACCTACATCGGGCCCATAGTATGGGTGTCCGGTGAGGCAGGGATGTCTCATAGTGTAAGTAATAGAAGCAAGGGAGAAGGACTCAGAGTAATGCAATTACCGGTAAGTAATTGAGGCATTGTCAGCACTTATATGTGCATACTTCGAACAGCACATATAAATAGAAAGCACTTTTAATTATGTTCTAGGGCTGCTTGAATGATCCATGACTGATAATAAAAGGGAAGAAAGACAGAAAAGTAACATTACAAAGGAATAAATACTTCTTTATTTATAAGCATATTTAATGTCAAGACAAGTAATTTGCAGGCTGTTTAACCATCAAATGGCTGGCTGGCATTTTTCTTTTGGCAACTTTAAACCATTTTAGCCATGTGGGGCATTGTGTGCCTGCCTGTGTAATTGTAAAAGAAACTTTGTCTCCTTTCTGCTAAAAGCTAACCATCCCAGGACGGGGTTAAATTCATAGAGCTGAAATGCTTCAGCTGCAGTGCGAGGCAGGATGTCACCTTAAACTGAAAGAAAGTAACAGTCATTTCAGCTGCAGTGGAAGGCAAGGAGTCTCCTCTGCTCTATGAAATCGAACCGAATGAAAAGGACTGTCTGTTTGTATGCTTTCGATTTTATCAAAGGAGACTTTCACCTTCAGATGCAGCTGAAGTATTTTAGTGCTATGAATAAACTGCCTCCTGGGTCGATGAAAAATAACTGTTCGCTCTTAACTTGATAAAGCAGGGTCCCCATCTAATTCCCCCCCCTCCAACCCTCTGTTACCAGAGTTCTGCCCAACCACAATTTCCATTTGAAATGATGGAAGATTTGCGACACAGGACAGGAACAGACAAAGGTAAGATTTCCGGTTGGAATGCGTGCCGCCCCTGAGATAGTGTCGCTCCCCCCTGGGGGTACGCGCCCCACAGATTGAAGAACTCTGCATTATTGTGTGGAGTTTTAACATCATCATCCCATTAAAAAATATGAGTAACTGTTCAGTGAACGTTTTTCAGGTATACAGAGATTTGTATTGATAGTGAAACTATTTAGATTATGATTGTTAAACATGTCATCCTTAAAGGGGTTTTCCCCCAAAACTTTTGCCTTAACCCTCCTATTTTTCTGAAGTCGTTTTTGCTAGCCTTAGGACTGTATGCAGTTTAACACTGCTATTTGGTTCCAAGGAGCTTGTGCTCACTCCCCAAAACCTGATAAAATTGGCTTACTCCTTTTTGGCATATTTTACTTAACAAATACGTTTCTAGTAAAGTAGTGTGCCCTATAGCCGGGACTGGAAGCTAAATGCTATCAGTGGGCCTGCAGCACGTATTTTGCCATCCACTTAAGTAACCCCTTAAACATGTCTCAGGTCTGCAATTGCAACCTGTATGTAGTTTTACTCAGCCAATTTGACTTGGCAAATAACCCCCTTGCCAAGTTTTACATCCCCCTTTTATTGCATATCTTACTCCTAAAGTAGACCCTAAGTAGCCCATAGGGTGCATTGTAATAAACTTTTTCACTTGTACTGTAATGTATTAAATGTTCTGCTAGTGAAAGACTCACAAATTCATTTTTCACTACTGTGAGGCCTGCCGCTCCCATAGGATAACATTGGATTGCTTTATTGCATTTATTAACTGCTAATTTTTGATTGGGAGTGGATCGGAAATTTGTGTTTGCTCTCTGAGAGATTAGAATTTAAAATACTCTTTAATGGTGAAGTCAAATTTTAAATCACAATTTTGAAAATGCCAGTTTTAGAAAGTTAAATAGAAATCCGGGAAATTTCCCAGGAACCTAATGCACTGCTCTTACCACTTGAATGAGTGTAACCAATAAATCTTCAAACCATGAAATGTATTTTCATAAGTGACAAGAATTAAACAACTGTAAACATGATATTAAACAATTCAAATAAGTATCACAAATGTCGTTGTCTGTAATTCGTTGCTCGATGAGTGTTTATTGAATGTTCTTATGAAGTTGTTAGTAATCACAAAATCCAGAACTGGAGCAACATTATGTTGTTATACATCCCAATGCATTTCGGGCTAAACAAAGTGCCCTTCGTCAGGGGAATCTACCAGGTGATAATTATACATATTGATCAGAAATATCGGCAGTAGTATTATAGCAAATCATTCTTAGAGGCCAGGAAATAGTGTACTTCCATATGTGGAGAAACACATCAATCGCAGTGTGTGGATGCTAGACCACCAGAAGAAAAACCCAAACTACCAGAGTTGTGACCAGAATGAGATCAGCCACTAGTGAGGGAACAGAAACAACGTGAAAGCGGGCTCGAATTGAATTGAAAAGGTCGAAAAGACAGTTGCGTGCAGAGAAACTAAAGTCATGCGAAGTTGGATGCTTACATCGCGTTACCGGGGGACGCCAAGTCAAACCAATTGGTCTCAGTGACTCCGGCCGTTTTTTGGGTGTGTGGTATACTAAAAGAGATGCGAGTGGTCATACATAGCTCAGCGGAAAACACATAGTGGTGGAAATTGGGCAAAAGGAATTAAACTCACCCGTGGGCTTCAGGCGCTAATGTGAAATATGGTTCAACACGAAGTTAGCGTCCCTGTCAAATAAAGTAAAATAGAGAAGTGCGCTCTAAATAAAGTACTCTCAACAGGACCAGCCCGATGGGGTGGACGTATCGTAACAAGCGGGGACTCACCCGTGAATATCGCTCGTCTGCAAACTAGCTGCCTGAGTGTTGCGGTGAGTGTGGAAGAGGCGTGTAGGGAAGTGACTTCCTATATTGAAATTAGTGATAGAAAGGGGACTAGCTTAGCAATCACCATCTTGAAGATAGTGGCGCTACGATGTAGTAAAGAAACCAGGAGAAACACCAATGGAAGTGCAAATAACGATGCTAGTCAGTGTTACAAGTTGAATGTTCACTTCAGGTTTTGTCCAGACTTGTTTCAGAACTAATCCTGAACACGATCGAGCGCAGGCCCTTTCACAGAGAGAATCATACTGGATCTGGTTCCTAAAAACTTTGACCCCCACAGGGTTAAATGATAAATTTGAATTAACATGTTTCTTGTAAATATACATTACTCTTGTTAGCTTGTTTTTGCCTGCCTGCATATGTACTTTTTCATACACAACCATAGAAGATTGTGCACACGCTGAGTGGCAGCTTCTAATGTTTATACTTGACATTTGTGTTGACACTTGTTATCGACTTAATTTCTGTAACAAAGGTATAAGTATTGTTTGATCGTATTGCTTAGTTCTAAAACAGTCTGGACAAAACCTGAAGTGAACATTCAACTTGTAACACTGACTAGCATCGTTATTTGCACTTCTATCAGTGTTTCTCCTGGTTTCTTTACTATATCGTAGCGCCAATATCTTCAAGATGGCGATTGCTAAGCTAGTCCCCTTTCTATCACTAATTTCAATATAGGAAGTCACTTCCCTACACGCCTCTTCCACACTCGCCGCAACACTCAGGCAACTAGGTTGCAGACGAGCGATATTCACGGTTGAGTCCCCGCTTGTTATGATACGTCCACCCCATCGGGCTGGTTCTGTTGAGAGTACTTTATTTATAGCGCACTTCTCTATTTAACTTTATTTAACAGGGACGCTAACTTCGTGTTGAACCATATTTCACATTAGCGCCTGAAGCCCACGGGTGAGTTTAATTCCTTCTGCCCAATTTCCAACACTATGTGTTTTCCGCTGAGCTATGTATGACCACTCGCATCTCTTTTAGTATACCACACACCCAAAAAACGGCCGGAGTCACTGAGACCAATTGGTTTGACTTGGCGTCCCCCGGTAACGCGATGTAAGCATACAACTTCGCATGACTTTAGTTTCTCTGCACGCAACTGTCTTTTCCACTTTTTCATTTCAATTCGAGCCCGCTTTCAGGTTGTTTCTGTTCCCTCACTAGTGGCTGATCTCATTCTGGTCACAACTTTTGGTAGTTTGGGTTTTTCTTCTGGTGGTCTAGCATTAAAACACTGCGATTGATGTGTTTCTCCACATATGGAAGTACACTATTTCCTGGCCTCTAAGAATGATTTGCAATATTACTACTGCCGATATTTCTGATTAATATGTATAATTATCGGGGGCGCTAGGTGGCGCTGGACCAAGATGGCTGCACTGGTGTGAGGCTCCCGATCGACCGAGCACTCTCTCCTATGCTACAGGGATCCTGACCGATCAAATTGGCCCCATCATTGCCCCCTCACCTCCGCATAATTAAGCTGATCACGGCGGTGTCTTGATTGCCCTGTGAATCCAGTCTGGAGTGGTGCCGGCGGCCGCGGAGAGCTGGACCGGCTCGCACTGCTAGGAAAGGCTGGTGCTGCGCGGCCTTCCTGACACTGCCGGAGGTGCCCTGAACGCTGGAGAGGGCCTGGCTGCTGACCGCCTGAAGGGGCTCAACGTGCACGGGGGGACACCCAGCTACTACCATCAGGTGAGCGCTTCCCGCGGCTTGCCACCTCACCCCGTCACTGTCCCCCCGGCACTGGAAGCGCACATTGCTGTGCTCTCTGCCTCCAGAGTTTTGCCCGCCATCCGCCATCTTGGGGCTCCTGCTTCACGGCCTGGACCGCGTTGCGCCTGGCTATCGGCCCCAGCCTTGCTGAAGTGGGACAGCGACCACCGGCCCTGCAGGGACTGCTAATGTTAACCCACCCGCTGCACGGCTGGAGCCCCCATGATCACATCCTCCTGATAGACGCTGCGAGGTGAGGCGGCGCCTCTCTCCCTGCGGCGGTTGCGTCGCCCCTGCTCCTGCCGCCGCTAGGGCCACCGCAGCGGTTATGACCCAGGCGCCTGCCTACTCTCCTTCTTGGGACAGACCCTGAGCTTTAAAGGTCCCCTGGCACCCGCTCGACCGCCCCAATAGCAGGGCCGCGCTGCAGCGCCGGCCAACATCGCAATACACTGGGCCCCTCCCATCTTGCCCTTCCACCTGTGGCGAACTGGTCTGACGCACTTCTCTCCTCCTTCAGTGGAAGGACAAATGATCCCCTGGCCTCCACATGCTGAGCTATCCTGGGGTGCTTTGACGACGCGACACAGCAAGAGTGCTACACCACCAGGGGCCACTGCGCTGTAGGGCGCTCTGAAGTATCTCCACTCCTCGGGCCTGCACCTCGCACTGACTACTCTGCCGGGAGCCCTCACCCACTCGGTGCCTAGGATTGCGGCTGCTCTCGATCATTGTCCATCCCAACGGCCCCCCCTATTCCGCCCCGTCAGGCCGCACACTACTCCCACACTCATCGCGCGCTGTCCTCTATCACTGCTGAACACCACTATATAGATGCTTGGAGACACTTACATCCTTCCCTCAAACAGGGCACTCATTACTCTGCAGTACACTCCACATGGGCGCGGCTAGACTACGTGTTCCTATCGGCTGGCCTCACTCCCTGGCTGGCGGGCGCCCTACACCTTGCCAGGACTTTCTCTGACCATTCCCCGGTCCTAATATCACTGCGCATTCCCACTGAGACCTCTCCTTACTTGAGTTGGCGCCTTAATCCCGCCCACCTTACAGACTCTGCTTTCCAAGCGGACCTGGAACAGGACATACACGACTTCTTTGAGCGCAATGTGGGGTCGGTATCAACTCTCACGACGGTTTGGGAAGCCTTTAAAGTCACGGTGAGGGGATGGTGTATCGCTAAGGGAGGCGGCGTCCTCAAATCATTGCGCGGTGAATTGCGTAAACTTGACTCCGAACTTCGGGACCTAGAACAGAGAAGTACTCGCGACGCCTGAGACCACGCTTCCAATGCCCTACTTAGGGAAAAGCTGAACGAATACAAGGAGGCGGCAGATAGGGAGTACAAGTTCCTTGGCAAACAGCACACTGCTCCCATCTTCGGCGAAGGAGACAGGCCCGGCAGAGCACTTGCCTCAGCTGTCAGGACCCCTAGATATAATAACTATGTCTCCACCCTGCTAGATGAACATCAAATCCCACAACGGGACCTCACTGAACAACTCCATATCCTCACACATCACTATTCCATTCTCTACATGTCCCACAGGTCAGCGCCTATTAATCTGAACCCATATCTCGACGACACCGCCATTGCATGGCTTGGCCCAACCCAGCAAAAATGTCTACACCACACTCTTGAAATAGATGAAATAAAGGACGCTATCATGTCTATGAAATCAGGCAAGGCGCCTGGCTTCGACGGGTTGCCAATTGACTTTTACAAAGCCTACATACATATACTCGCCCCAATCTTAAAACTATGTGCGAAGCCCTTATAACATCCCTCCTGAAGCCTGGCAAGTCACCGGAGCACTGTGACTCCTACAGGCCCCTCTCGTTGCTCAATACTGACGTAAAGATATTGGCGAAGGTACTTGCAACGCGCCTTAACCTGCTGATGGAAGGCTTGTTTCACCTGACCAAGTAGGATTTGTCCCCAACAGGGCAACTTCCCATAATTTACGCACCCTTCAGGCTGTACTGCAGGACATTAACCCTCGCTGCAAAGCGGCTGCTGTGTTCCTCGACGCTACTAAAGCGTTCGACTCCCTTGAAAGGGATTACCTCTTGGTCCTTCTCGAACGAATGGGAATTCCATACAGCTTCCTAGATTGGATTAAACTGCTATATGATAACCCATGTGCTTCAGTCCTACTAAATGGCGCTAGGTCGGCTCCCTTTGACATTCATAGAGGCACCAGACAGGGTTGCCCTCTTTCCCCAGTCATTTTTGCGATCGCCATCGAACCGGTAGCGGCTAAACTTCGGCAGCATCATAACCACCGCTCTCTGATATACCCAGAGCGCCAGCTACTAGTTGCACCGTACGCTGACGTCATAACCCTGTACGTACACAAACCGTGCGAGAACCTCAATCCCATCCTGCGTGAAATGACTAAATTTGGTGCCATATCAGGCATACAAATCAACTGGTCGAAGTCTGCTCTCTTCCCCTTAACTGATAAGACTGAGCAGTTTCCCTTGGACTATCCCTTGATGTGGGAATCAAAGGACTCCAAATACCTTGGCATCATTGTCTCCCGAAGCCGAGAGGAACTCATTAGGGCCAACTATGGCACTGTCCTGGATTTATTGATTGATACCATCACTAAATGGATCCATCTCCCACTTTCCATGGCGGGGCGTATTTCCCTTATCAAGATGGTTGTCCTTCCCAAGCTGCTCTACCTCTTCACCAATATACTGTACAGTCCGGGATCCCATTTTTTCCGTTCCCTCAATTCCCAACTATCGCGCCTAATATGGGGCGGCAAGCAGGCCAGGATTAGCTTGCAGACACTCATGCTACCCTACCACCAAGGTGGATTTGATGTCCCAAACTTCCTTTTTTTTTTTTTTTTTTTATTAACAACTCCAATACAGCAAACAATAATCTTTTCAAAGTACATCCAAAACCAAATCATATAAGCGTAATATTTGGAAGAGACAACAATCAAAGAAAAGAAGAAAAAAGAAAAATAGATAAATAAATAAATTAAAAAATAACATGATATTAAATCTAGAAGTCAGAAAATGCAAAATTGTCTAAAGCTTCCTATACTTTTGTATGATTGTTTTAGCTAGATAGTATTTTGCACATTATTTTGAGCTATTATTAAGAATTAGCCGCAGCTGCCCAAGCTATAATAGGGGACCAGTTCTTTTCGCCTTGTCTCTTAGATTTCAAACCCTTGGTGGCATAGATTGCTATTTCATGATTGTAAACACCCAAAAAGCGTGCAAGCCACATTTGGAAGCTCGGGGGGTCACTATCCTTCCAACGTGCGGCCAATATTATTCGATACACAGCAGCTCCAATGAAAAGCATAGCTTCTTCCCTGGGGCTCAGATTTAATGTGCCATCGTATCCAAGCAAGCAAATAGTAGGTGACTCGGGCAAGGCTCGACCAAAAACCTCCTGCCAAAATTCCCATATCATTTTTCTATATAGTATCAGTTTATTGCATTCGTAGAACATATGTAGAAGTGTGGCGGGTCCATAGTTACACCTGGGGCACTGATCGTTACTACTTTTGCCCCATGAGTACAGTTTTGCTGGGGTGTAATAAAGATTGAATATTGTTTTATAAAGTTGTGCTTTAAGATTAGTAGAGAGTAATAATTGTGACATCATTGCCAAGACCTTATCAATATCTATATCTGGATTTTCAAGTCTACTTGTCCATAATATTTCTGTGTGTTCTATGTCATCGGGTGATTTTTGGTGTAAGTGAGAATAAATTGTGCCAATTCTGGTGGAAGGTCTCATGATATCTTTAATAAGGGGTATTCTATCCCAACTTATACCTGACAGCTTGAGATTTATGATAGTTCTTACTTGATAATATTTTAAATAATCTGTGACGGCTATATTGAATTTGTTCTGAAGGGTGACGAAGTTAGCCTTCATATCAATACCGAGCGGGTCAGAAAGGGAGATAATTCCCAATCTTTCCCAGCTAGGTGAAATCATATTGTTGACATTTTGAGGAAGCAGAGATGAGTGCCAAAGTGGGGTGTACCGGGTTAGTTTGGGAATTTGGATATGTTTGCTAATTTTTTACCATACTTTCCATGCCCCAATAATAGTTTTAAATTTGTTTTTTTTAAAATAGCTGGGTTCAAGTTGTCTTAAAAGTAGTCCTCTGGCTATGTGGCCAAGGGATAATTCGTAAATTGACAGTATTCCCGATTCCTCCCCGTTGATTGCTGGATTAAGCAAGGGAGCGAATTGTTGTAAAAAGGCTGCCCAAAAATATAAGAGTAGATTTGGAATTGCAAGGCCCCCTCTATCAAACAGTAGGGATAAAAATTTGAGCGACCTCCTAATCTTGCCATGTTGCCATATGAATTTGGAGATCTGGGAATCGAGAATTTTAATATATTTGTCTTCAACTAATAAAGGGATTGCCCGGAATAAATATAATATTTTTGGGAAGATAGTCATTTTTATATAATTTCCTCGCCCTATGATTGATAAATGAAGGCTATTCACCCTGGTAAGATGTTGTTTAAAAGAATTAATAAGTGGTTCGTAGTTACTTTTAATGATACTCTCAACCTTGGCAGATATACAGACACCTAAGTATGTCGCTTTGCTTGTTCTTCTTGCATCAATCAGGTCGGTATTGTCTGTACATATTATAATAGTTTTGCTTTTATTAAGAGAATAGCCTGAATATGACCCAAACTGGTAGGTGATAGCCTCAATCTTGGTTATAGCTGTATCTGGGTCTGGAGTTAAGATTGCTACGTCGTCAGCGTAGGCTAAGACTTTTGTTTCAAAAACTCCTGTCATCACTGGGATGATTCTGGTGTTATCAAGAATTTTCAATATGAGAGGGTTGATATAGAGGGCGAATATTATTGGGGAACATGGGCAGCCCTGTCTTGTTCCCCTTGAGATGTTGATAATACCCGATTCACCCCCCATAATTTGGAGTTTAGCCTTTGGGTCAATATACATGGTTTTAATTGACTTAATAAAACTGTGTCCAAAGTTGTAGTGTTCTAAAATAGCCCACAAGAATTCCCACGACACTCTATCGAATGCCTTCTCGGCATCAAGAAGGATCATTGACATCTGGCCGCCCGTTACTGACATAATATCAAAAAGTGATATTGCTCTACGAGTATGTTCGCTGGTACCCTTCCCTGGGATGAAACCATGTTGCCACGGACTAGCCAGATGCGCAATGACCCCCCTTAGCCGATTGGCCAAGACTTTTGCGTATAATTTTGAATCTGAGTTGATCAATGAGATCGGACGGTATGATGATGGGGAATCGGTAGGTTTTCCCTTTTTGGCAAAAATGATAATATTAGTATCTTTCCAAGACGCGGGAGTAGTACCGTTCCACTGTACCCCCCGGAATAGATCTAATAACAGTGGTAATATTATATCTCCTAGAATTTGGTATAATTCCAAGGGTATCTTGTCGGGCCTGCTGCTTTCCCCGAGGCTAATTCTGCAAGTGCAAGCTCAATCTCTGACATAGAGATTTCTTTTTCCAGGTCATTTTTAGTAGTGCTGTCTAAGCTATTATCAGGAGAGGTTAGGAAATCTTTGAGAAAATTCTTTATATCTTCTTTTTTATGGACGATATCATTCTTATATAATTTCTGATAGTAATCTTGGAAAATCTCCACTATTTCTTCCCTTTGTGTAAATTCTTGACCATTCATTTTTATAAATGAGATTGCATTACGGGTCGTTTTTTGTCTTGTTCGTAGAGCTAGTTGTTTTCCAACCTTTTCCCCATTCTCGTAAAGGTCTTTTTGGTGAGTTCTAAATGTTTCGGCAGACTTCTGAGTTAGTCCTTTATTTAAATCAGTTTTGAGGATTAGGATCTGGTGAAGTAAGTTAGTCCCATCGGATTTTTGAGCAATTATTGTTGTATGAGCAGCTTCTAACCTTGCTAATTCCGCTATTTTATTGTTATATTCAGTAGCCTGCTGTTTCTTAAGTCTGGCTACATAACTAATGGTCTCTCCCCTGAGTACAGATTTAAAACAGTCCCATAAGATGTTTCTTGGGGCACTGTAACGATTTGTATCGAAGTAGCCCTGAGCCCAATTCCTAAGGAAGTTAATATATTCTCTATTAGCCAGAAGTTTTCTATCAAATGTCCATACTGAGGGTTTTTTAGTGGTATTGGTTACATTTATAGTGAGGACCAGGGCATTATGTCAGAAATTAGCTTTGGGTGTTTGATAATGGTTGATTGGGCAGAGATGTCTTTGGTAGTGAAGATGTAGTCGATCCTGGAATATTTACTATGGGGGTATGACTAGAATGTGTACCCTGGTCCCCCTTGATGTTTAAGATACCAGATGTCAACCAGATTGTGACTAGTTATAAGAGAATTAATAGCCTTGAATACCCTAGGTTTACGACCTGTGTAGTTTTGTTTTGTTAAATCACTACGGATAGGGTCGAGTTTAATATTAAGGTCCCCAGCAAAAATCAAAGGACCGGGCCAACCTGCCAGTTCCAATTCTAGGCGCTCGAACAGCAATGGTTCGTCAAAATTTGAGCCATAGACGGAGCAAAGGGTGAGCCCAAGCGCTAGCTCTACAATTACCCATCTACCATGTTGATCTGAGGCAAAACGTACGGGTTTCCCTATATGGTTCTTACCTAGTATAGCTACCCCTCGGGTATTTGTTGTTTGAGTTGTGGCAGCGAGAACATTATACCCCTGAATTTTAGGTAAACTTTGTTTTGCCCAGGGTAGATATGTCTCTTGAAGAGATATAATGTCTAGAGAATTCCGCTTGATTATCTCAGAAAGCCGTCCACGTTTATCACTATCATGTAGCCCTGCGATATTCCAGCTGCAGATAGTTATCCTCCCCATAGATCTACAGAATATTTTCCCATGCTTCTGCTGATATTCATAGTTGTATCAGAAAACGTATTTTTGTCAATCATTACTTTCATTCGGATTATTTGGATTATTTGATATGGAGCGGTTTGCATTTTTAGAATTTTTTTCCCCTTCCCACCCAGCCTCCCCATGCTTGACCCGCCCTTTCTCACCCCCCTCCCCCCAAATTAAGGCAAAAAGACTCTATAAGAGTCTAAAAGTGATGGAAGTGCTACCCGTTACCTGGTCCTAACCAATACGCTAAGGCTTGAAAGAGAAAAAAGAAAAAACATAAAAAGAACTTAAGGAGCTCATTACAGAGCAGATAGACGTATTGTGTTATATGTTACAAAAGTGCTTCTCATTACGAATAGAAAATGCCTATCTTATCGCCTCTGTGCTAGTGACCACCACCATATGCTAGTACTAAAACATTTCCAAAATAAAACCCCACCGATCCACCAACCTCCCCCAAGGTGACATTATTGACAAGGTGAAGAGTGTTAGTATATCTCCGTATAGTTTTCGTGATCCCAGATGGGCACACCAAAGTCAAAATTAATTTATCCGATTCTCCAACTGCACTCTGTCTTTGTAGAGTTAATTTAGGCTCTCGAGAAATTCTTGTGCGGCAATCTCGAAAACAAAGAACCTTATCTCACCCCCATATAAAACCTTGAGCCGTGCTGGATTATTGAGATACACTGTTGCCTTTTTGTCTTGGAAGGGTTTTATAAGTTGGCGCAGCCTCCACCTTCTCTCAACAGTGGTATGGCAAAAATCGGGGCGTGAAAAATATGTAATATCTTTGAAGGTTCGTCTAGCTTCGGGCCTGGCCTTCTCAAACACAGCCTGTCTAAGAAGAAAATTGCCAAAGTAAATTAGGATGGCCCTAGGATATGCTCCGGGTTTTGCGTTTTTTTTTTAGAGTGAGTGGCATGCGGTGGGCGCGCTGTATGTCACTATCCCAGTTCCAGTTTGACAGCTCCGGAAGTGAGTCGCGGAGAAGGTTTATCATGAAAGCGCGGGTGTCACCCCCCTCGGATTTTTTAGGTACCCCCAAAATGCGCAAGTTGTTTCTGCGCTGCCGATTTTCGAAATCTTCTAGTTTCCATCTTATGTCACCAATTTGTGCCTCATTTGATTTAACCCGCTCCTCAATGGCCACAACTTCGGCCTCGTTGGAGAGGGTTCTAGCCTCAACCTCAGTAAGTCGGTCTCCAAAAGAGCTGCAAGTTTTTACCAGCTTCCGTACTACGCCTTGTACCTTGCGTAGAGCCGCGTGCGCCTTGCGCCCATCCTGCGATGTCTCCTCGCGATGTTCGGCTATTGCCTGTAAAACTGCGTTGATGGATTCAGGTGTTGGGGTTATTTGGGCTGGGGGGGTTAGCTGTTCCGTATGTGTATGGTCCCAATCTAGACCTAGCCCATGAGGCTTGTTCCCCTGTTTTTTGGCAATTTTTTGTTTTGGTTTTACAGTAGCTGGTTCTTCACCAGCGTCGGTCAGGCTAGCCGATTCATCAGTTAGATATGAGGCTGAGGAATCCCCCCAATCTGCTTCTAATTCTGCCTCATCAGAAAAAGAGAAAAAATCACTGACTTCTTTTTCCTGGTCGCTATGTATAGTGCTAACTTTGGTTGGTTCGAGTGGAGCGTTAGTTGTTAACCCCCCCTTGGCATTGGTATTGGGCATATCCTCGCTGTTTCCCGGGTCAGAGCTGGGGTTAGTAATTTTACCTCCAGGGGGGTTTGAAGTGTCTTGCTCGCTTGTTATCAGGTCAGACTGAGATGGTATTTGATCGTTTGTTGGGCCATCTCTTGTGTCAGTGCCTGTGCCTGTGCCTGTGTTGGTATGTACATCAAAATTAGCCAGGGAGCCAAGATCCCCAGCTGTTGTGGGGGGTATCTCTTTCTCATATATTTCGACAATATTGCTGTTAACACTGAGAATTGTTACAGAGCTCACCTCAGTAGCAGCTGGTGTCTGTAATGCAGTCAAACTGTCTGTGGCATTGTCATTCATTTTGGAGGCGTCCACTTCAATAGATGTGTTTTCAATCCTCTTCGTTGGGGAGACAGAAACAGAGCTAAACGGTGCTGGGCTGCTGGTGTTCTCACACGCATCTCACAGCGTCGGATGTTATGGAGGTCTCATGTCTGACGTGCAGGTCTATCGGCCCTCTCAGCCCTCTCCTGCGCGGCTGTGGTTTTCTCCATACCACGGCGCTCCGCAGGCTCGCGTTGTGCCTGCCTTGCTGCCCTCGCCCGGGCGGCTGCTGACAGGATGGGGGGAGCGGTGACTTTGGGAGTTTTCTCAATTGAAGCTGGAGCCGGCGCAGAGGTGTGCATGTCTGCGTGCTGGGCCGCCATGGTCGCTGTAAGGTGAGTGCAGGTGATTTCTGCGTCAAGTTTGCTGCTTAGGGGCGCTGCTTGCTGTCGTACGATATATTTAATGATTGCCCAGCCAATATAGGAGTAGCAGGCCCAGATCGCTTGCCGAGGAGAGGGGCTGAAATCCATTCGGTTTTACGCAGTTACGCTGTTTATAATGCACCGGAGTTTCTAATCGCCGAGAGGCTGGTCCCGCATTTCTCTAAGCTTTTCGGGGACACTTCGGGGACACTTAGGGTGCTTAGTTATGGTTTAGTGGAGCTACATTGTTGTTTCTGTGCTGCTAATCTTCATATTGACGCCATCAGAGCTCCTCAGCATGACCGGTCAGGAGGCAGGTACGTGAGCACTGCGATCCAAGTCAGATCGCCATCTTGCCTCTCCCTGTGGCTACAGCCAGGTCTGGCACCCGATGTCCCAAACTTCCAACGCTATTACGACTGTGCCCAGGGCCACTTTGTCACTTACTGGCTTCACCCTCCCCCCTTCATGGCCCACTTGGCGGTGGAGGACGGCTATATGAGGCCTGTGCGACCGTCGGGGTACTTATACACTACGCCTCTAGTCACAGACCGAGACCCAACCACAGTTGATTGCACTGTTCTCGCTTGGAAGCGCCTGGCGGATCACATGGAAGTCGAGTTTCTTTACTCTCCACTTATGCCCCTAGCGCACGACCCAAGATTGCGCATGGCCTGTGAAGAGATTGGACGAAAATTGCTCACGAAATTGGCAATCCACAAGTGGGGCAACCTATACCCCCAGGGACAATTCCGAACAGCGGCACAGTTCTTTGGGGAGACTACCCCCTCCGTAATGGAAACGTTCCTCTATGTACGGCTCCGTCAAAATGTTAGGGCAGTTACTTCTTCCTTCCCTGACGAGCCAGACACCCTGGCCCCCCCTGCACACGCTCCTACAAGCGGACTCCCCAAAACACGTGGTGTCCATGCTCTACAGACATGCACAGACAGCTCCATCCCCCCCCCGCTTAGAGCCCGCAGCGATAGGGACAGCGACCTAGACGCCCCGATGTCGGACGAGCAATGGGAAGAAAGCTGCTCCCACACTAATGCAGTGACCGGTAATGCCCATCTCAGGCTGATTCATTTCAAATTCTTGCATCGAATCTACTTTACTCCTTCCAAACTATTCCGGCTCGGTCTGCACGATAACGACCAATGCCTCAGATGCAGGGGAGAGGGAGCTGACTTCTTTCACCTGGCGTGGACATGCCCTGCTGTAGCGGAATATTGGCATGATGTTTTTGAGGCGCTGTCAGACATGGTCGGGGTGGATATAGATCCCTGTCCAAAGGTTGCCCTGTTAGGCCACATGGCCCCAGCGCTGAAGTCAAATAGGAAATTTTTCGCACTGGGCCTCCTGTTGGCTAAATGACACGTGGCATGCAAATGGGGCAGGGGCCGTGCGCCTAAGTTCAAGATGTGGCTCAACACCATGGTCACCTGGCAAGAACACCTTCACAACTATGCCGACCTCCTACCACACATGTCCCGTCCCAAAGATCTCTGGGGGCCCCTTGCTGCCTATCTTCTTCGTGAGCAGGGTGAAGCCTCTTCGGATACATGAAATTACGCTGGAACTCTCTAACCTCACCCCTCTGCCTCACCCAAACCTCACCCTGACCCCTCCACCTGCCTTGCCTCTGGTCTCCCTTCCCCCCCCTCACCCCCCCTGATGTTATCCTACGCACGGATGCGCTTGCACACTAGGCTCTGTGGTGCCTCTCCCAGGACTTCCATATGCTTTTTGAACCATTCGGCGACCTGACTTCGTAACCCGCTGGCTTATGATGCCCGGCGCTGGGCTGCTCCATGACCTGTTCCTGATGCCAGACCGCATACTCACTTCACTGACATGTTACACACATCACTTCTACTATGGCCTTTGCACTTTATTTCCCTCACGGGTTGGATTTGAAATGTTCCCTCCCCCCCCTCTTTGCCCCTCCCCTCCCATGTCAGCCTGACGTACAACGTGAGTGCGGAGCAACGCTGACCCCGGCAAAGGTGGCTCCATCTTCTACCTATCGCCACCGCATGGCTCCTCACCTCAAGATCCTTTCATCCACATACAATGTATGGTGGTACATCATGGGAGGGGTCAGTTTCGTTTGGTGTTTTGCTGTTGGTAAAAAAATGATAAAAGAAACCTCAAAGTATGCTGCTTGTATACATAATGCTTCCGTGCCATTATTATAATGTACACGTCATCTAACCACACAACTTTTATATCGCGGCCGGCCCAGAAGGGTTGTAGGCGACATGCTGTGTCTAACTTCTGTAGTCTGGTATTACTGCTGTTGAGTCCATCCTGGACTAGTTCCATGGTAGCTGCCGGCCTGCCGCCGCAGGTTGTAGGCATGAAGCTGTGTACTGACCTTTCCTTTGTTATCAATAAAGGTTTAAAAAAAATAAAAAATAAAAAAAATACAAATATGTATAATTATCACCTTTTAGATACCCCTGGCGAAGGGCACTTTGCTTAGCCCGAAATGCATTGGGATGTATAACAACATAATGTTGCTCCAGTTCTGGATTTTGTGATTACCCAACAACTTCATAAGAACATTCAATAAACACTCATCGAGCAACAAATTACAGACAACGACATTTGTGATACTTATTTGAATTGTTTAATAGCATGTTTACAGTTGTTTAATTCTTGTCACTTATGAAAATACATTTCATGGTCGAAGATTTATTGGTTACACTCATTCGAGTGGTAAGAGCAGTGCATTAGGTTCCTGGGAAATTTCCCGGATTTCTATTTTGCTTACAGTCTAAAGGTCTAGCAGGGCCTTTCACCTTTTCGCACGCAATGTAAAGACTTGAGCACGTGACTCCTTTTAATGAATTTCTAAATTTGATTACTGAGTGCACACGCTGCTGCGTTAACTTTCTAGTTTTAGAAAGTTGCCATTTTCCTGCCCTGACTATTTGCTGCTTGCAGCCTGTTAGTGGATCACCTGACGGGGTAGAGTTGACAGTAGGACTTTGTGTATTCCTATCAGACAGCAATACACAAGGGAGATTAGGTGTGCCTGGATGGGTCATCACGGGCAGAACTGGAGGGCGGAGCAGAGCACAGTCCCACGTACAAGTCAATAGTCAATGCCCTGCCTTATCAGAAAGGACTTCACACCAGCCCATTGTTCCTGCAGCCAAGCTGGAACGTGGGCAGGGTGAGAAAATTCCGGGCACTTCAAATGGAATCTCTAGAAATTTCTCCAACTTCAACAAATAGATCATGTATAAAAATAGGACCCTCACTCCCTCTTCATAAAATGTCTGGACCTGTGTAAGACTGCTGTGCTGCTGTGCTGCCATGAGTTAAAAGGACTTGGCCTGTATTTTGAACCCAGGACCACCAGAGTTAATTCAAGGACTAGTTGGCTGACCTCCTGATTACAGCTGCACAGACAGAAAACGTTCCAACCACCTTGAATCAAGCACCTGGACTCTGCCAGCTGTGAGTCCTACCCACGTAATTGTGCAACCCCAGTCCTGGTCCGCAGGAATGGGCCTGAAGATGCTCTGCCAGCCCAGCAAGCAGGACCGACATGGAGTGGTGCATCGCCTTGGAGCCTTGCATCGGAACCACAGCTTGGCAAAGCATCCTCGATTCAGGACCTCGCATCGCAGCCATGCAGCACCTCGAAACTGCCACTGCACGATGTATGCTCAACGCAGCGCCTTGCAGTCCAGCACGCAGCTCTTTGGAGCCTCCCCCGTACAATGCATCCACGATACAGGGCCCCACAATGCTCTGCAACCAGGTTTTAACATAGTTTGTTTAGCGGGACTTACTTGGCCTTTGTATCTGGACTGCACTCCATCGCAGTCAGTCTGAACTTGTGACTTTGTCCCGGTCCTATGCGACCAGTTCACCACTGTTGGTGCTTTTAGGCACTATTTCTACCTAAATCTTTAAAATTGCAAATCTCCAGGTCTACTAATTTGATTGTTTCTGTTTTGGTGTCAAATAATTTATTAAAATGTACTCTATGTTTGTAAATTGCTGTGGGACTTTTCTTGTATTGTCGTTTCATTTTATTGCCCTCTGTGTGATGCATAAATACTTCATTCATTGCCTCTAAGTTCAGTCTGACTGCTTTTGTGCCAAACTACCTGAGAGTTCATCACAGGTTAATATAATAACTGTAGTGGTTAACCTTGACAGGGATTGTGTTTGTTGCTTGAGCACAGTTTACACCTCACCCAACCAAGAATCCAATTTCTCACTGTGAATGAATTGCACGATTTAACACACTATCATATTTTAGGAATATTATTTCTCAAATACTGATACTAGATTCCATACCTTCCTAAGCATGCATACCGTCAACTGCTATTTAAACAGTTTCAAAAATGTGATATATCGAAGAAGTAAACATCATCATGGTTTGAACCTCTACTACGGTCTCAAGCTGAGTTGGAACAGCAAAGAGGCATTCATCTTTTTTAAAGTGAATATATAGGTCCTCAGGAATCGTATATTTATGCAACACAATTTCTTGGTGTTGCTGGCATGACTACAGGCTCAATTAACCTCACCTATTTAACTGTTTTCTCATCTACTGTATATCTGTGAAATTCAGAGTCTTTGAACGAGCAGCAAAGTCCGATTTAATTTGTACAACAAAGAAGTAGAATCGTCCAAAGCTTGCCATCCCCTTGACATTGAAAATAACGGGGTCTGACTGCACTGGGAGTAGGTAGCCACTCATCCAGCACTGCAACGTTTATCTGGCAGCAGTGCATGTCTCATGCTGTTACTTCAAAAGAAAAATTCAATAAAAATCTAAATAAAAAAACAGAGCTGTCACTGTGATGCATTAATATTTAGCAACAAATGCATTCGCTGACATAGTCCTGTAACATACAAACCTCATTATTACAATGGAAAGATCATAGAAAGTCTTTAAAATATTTAAGCTAAATTTTCTAAACCAGTAACGTTCATTTTTAATAGGTAGTGTTAGGGAAGAGAGCAGTGCGTCAGGAATGGAATGTTTAATATGCAATGCATAGGGAAAATAACCCGTGTAACCGACGTGTAATGTATGATGGTGAATGAGCACATTATCAAGAGTGAAGGAAAAGCGCACAAAAGAGCTCGGTCCTCCAAAACTACATGATAAGTTTATGTTTTGCAACATCGAAAGCAACTCATCTTCAATGCTACATGTATCCCCAGGGACGCCTAGACTGTGCATTTATTCTTCGTTTGCAGCCAAGAGCTGCTACTATATTCAGAGGAAAGCTGCTGCATTGTCTTTCAGTGTTTGCAAAGTCAAATTCATAAACATTGTTCGGGAACAGAGTAATATATAAAGTACAAATATCTAAAATAATATTAAAGAAATGTCATAAAGTGTGCTACAACATTTCTTTCTTTATCCGAAAATAGTATAGAGCTCAATTTAGCGATGACACATGAGCTTTAAGTCACTTTCAAATGGTTCATTAATATGCATTAATGTTTTGAATCCTCACAAAATATTAGATAAAGACAGTTTTGTGGATTTACCAATGGATACCTGCTGACCAATATGGTGTATGACATTATTTAGAGAATGTAAATCTGGCCCAGAACAGAAGTACCCAGCAACTGAGTTCATTATACTGGATGTGGGCATGTGGGGGCAAAGGATATATCAACAAATGTAACAGACCTTTAGTAAAGGAGGTACTTTATAATGAAGGTGAGGATGCGACTGAAGAATGCAGTTGTATGTACTCATGTGTGGGGCAAGGGGCGCATAAGAGCATGCTCACAGAGAAAACTGAATGATGAAACACTGTCGTGATGACTTCATAAACAAGGGCTCGATGTGCAAAATGTGAGTCACAAAGCAGTAGCTGTGTTTAGGCAACGACTGCTTTGCGATTCAACATTTGTTTTTCGCTGCTACTGATGTGCATATAAATTGCAACACAAAATACAGGAGTCTCAAGAAGCCTCAAAATGTTCAGTCTATGCTCAGCCTCACTAATATGCATGAGTTATGACTGCTTATGCAACTCACTGAGAATTCCTGCAAATCCAGGACTAGAGGCATGCGAGTAACAGCATCAGCTGGGTTAACAGAAAGCCATCTTTTTCACCAAGCCCTGTTCTAACTTAGCTCATATTCTGAATATCTAATCTAGTCAAAGAAAAGTGCTAAAGTGCAGTTAAAGTATTTTTTTTCAAAAAGATCCGATCCAGTCTCCATAGTAGGAGCGAGACATTCCAGAGCCATACAACTCTTTAAGGACTTTTCACAAACCCTAATTCCGGTTTTAGAGCTTCTATTGAGATCATTGTAGTTTAAAGTGCAAATAGTGTGAAGAATCTTGGCTTACACCTTATGCATAAAGTGCCATTGATTAATATTTATTGTCTCTATTGCATACAAGAGTGTAAGAGGAATCTTCATTATATATACACTGTAAAGAGATGATTAAAGTGCCTGTGATCTATCGCTCCACAAAGTGGCTTTAGTGCATTTCAATGGGCAAGCGCCTTCTTAGATATATGTTAAATATGATCACTGTCAGTCAAATTTGCCAACCTAATATTTCCAAGATAAGAGTAGGATTTTAATACTTCTATGGGAGATTTATTAAAGCACCACCTATATTTTGTATTCATCTGACACCCCTTTGGGTGAAACCTCATTACCTTAATTTTCGTTATATTTACGTTCAAGAACTGAGTGTTTGAGTATAATGATAGGGTATCAAGACGTCTCCGAAGACCTTTGAGAGTAAGGTCTAAATGGAGCGTATCGTCCACATATAGGTGTTTTCCTAAGCCATAAGAGCCTAATTTTAGGGCATCACTAGATACCTTACTTAACACATTGGGCAAGTTCGCTACATATAGCAAAAAAAGTGGGAGGCCAACTGTCATCCCTCGTTCAATTCGTTTCCGGTAGGGATTTATGGAGTCATACCACATATGCCTCCTAACATCATGTGACACCACGTAGTGGTGTGAAGAGCAATAGTGAGTTTCAGAAGACAACCTGGCATTTCCATGTCACACAACTTCCCCCAAAGGGTCTGCCTGTCTACGCGATCAAAAGCAGTTGAATAATCAATATAGGCCATATAGACAGGCATCCCCCTTCTTTTCACATATTTCTCCAAAACATGGTATGTTACATTTATATTATGGTTCGTAGTTATAATTCGTTTTGTTTGATGTTGTGAAGAGTTGAAGACATCATTTCTGGAAATAATGCATAATTGTAATTAATACGGTTCTTGTGGAGATTTGTTGGGCTCTATTTAGTTCTGTTATGATTTTTGTGCATCATGGAAGTACCAAAGGGTACTTGTTTCCACGTTCATCAGCTGAACAACTTGTCACATACTTTGTGCGTAACAGGAAATTGGAAAGAACTTGGAGGGTCTCCCGCAATAAGCTAGATAAATCCAACCATCAGGAGGCAATCAAGAAATACAAAGCGGAAATTAGAAATACAAAAGCGTCCTACTTCGAAGATAAAATTACCTCTGCCACCAACTCTCCCAGTGAAATTTTTAAAATTGCAAAATTTCTTATTGACACCCCGACTATTCCCCTTGATCCTAGCAAAGCCCAGACACGGTGTGACCATCAGGCGGAATATTTTTATAAGAAAATTCAAAACATTATTTCTACGTTCGAATCCCCTACGGTAGTCCATGATAACGGAATCATTCCACCGTACTCTACACCTCATATATTGGATGAGTTTCCTTTGCTAAATGAAAACTTACTTGATATCCTAATGCGGAGGGTCAAATCCGGCTCACCAGCTGATCCTGCCCCCCCTGTCATCTAATTAAGATCATAGACACTATTAGGCCTGTCATCCTTAATATTTTAAACTCCTCTATCACTACAGGGACAGTCCCTATGGCGTGGAAATGCGCCCAAGTTAGAGCACTACTAAAAAAGCCTACCTTGGACCCTGACAACATGGCTAACTACCGTCCGATCTCACTTCTCCCTTCGGTTAGCAAATTGCTGGAGAAACATATTAATGCCTCCATCACACAATATTTAGAAAACAACCTTCTGCTTCATGATTCCCAAGCAGGATTCCGCCCCAAGTTAGGAACTGAAGCCGCCCTTCTGACGGTGACTGAGATGGCAAGAAAACAGATGGACCAAGGCGGCACGGTAGCAATTATGTTGCTTGATCTTAGTGCCGCCTTCGACACTGTTAACACCAGCACTCTTCTGCACCTCCTACGCCAAATAGGAATCTCAGGAAAAGCCATACACTGGCTCCAGTCCTTCCTGGAGGATCGCTCCTTTGAGGTAGTGGAGAGTAACATCCATTCAAAAACTTGGCCCCTTGATCGAGGTGTACCCCAGGGCTCCTCCCTGAGACCTACCCTTTTTAATGTTTATTTACAACCACTTGCCGACATTGTGCACTCGTTTGGTCTAGACATAGTAACCTATGCCAACGATACGCAATTGGTTGTCTCAATGAACCAGCCCAATACCTCCCCCCCAACGTCACCAAATGTTTGATTGCAATTAATCAGTGGATGACTTTCTCACACCTGAAGCTCAATGGTGAGAAAACGGAGCTTATGATATTGGGCAATCCAGCTATTACCAGCCCTCTGCTGGACTGGCCCCCTTGCATGGGAAACCCGCCCCAACCAAAAACCCAAATAAAGAGCCTGGGCATGTGGCTGGACACAAATTTAAACTTTAAACAACAAGCAACCGTCCTCTCTGCCACCTGCTTCGGCCTGATGCGGATGCTTAGGAAGGTCTTACCACTCCTTCCCTTCCAAGCCCGCAGAGTAATGGTGCAAGCCATCATTCTATCTCGGCTAGACTACGGAAATTCCCTATACCTGGGGGCCCCGGTATCTACGACAAGGAAGCTCCAGATTACTCAAAATGCGGCTGCTCGCCTCCTCCTAGGCCTTAACCGGCGAGAATCTGGCACAGCAGCCTTGAGGAAACTACACTGGCTTCCGATTTAGGCCAGGGTGCTGTTCAAATCTATGTGCATTATGCACAAGGCCATGCGGAAAACCGCCCCATCCATGATCTGTTCTTTGGTGACCCCTTATCTTCCCCATAGGCTTTTGAGATCTAGCACAGCTTTCTTAGCTACAATAAAAAAAACAAGCGCGCCAGATGGGGTGGCCGTTCCTTCTCCTGGAACGCAGCCAAGGCCTGGAACTCCCTGCCCAATACCCTTCACAGCGAATCTAATCTACTGAAATTCCGGAAGGATTTGAAAACCCTTCTTTTCATTTAACTTGGCTCTCTTGCCCTCTCCTTCAGACAATACAGCACTACGAGGCCTCCGGGTTGTTTGCGCTCAATAATAATAATGCAGAAACCTTCTTGTCACACAGTGGAATTTAGAAAAACTCCCAAACTGTGGTCTCTGGAGGGCCTCTTCTTTTGTCTTTCACGTCTTCAAGTTCTTTAAGTTCAGGGTGGTCTCTTCATGATGCGATTCTCCAAGTTATGTTTGGTCTACCCCGAAAATAGAGGCTTAAAAAAAATAAGGATAAATTGCATAAGGTGTGAACCAAGTGATTTTCAAATCCCCAGTTTGGACCCAGCCACATGCAAATCAGTTTTGACCCTGTCCTTGTGCGAACAGTCCAGACCGAACCGCCAAGCCAGGTCCTCCCTGGACCAGAAACAAGGATCCTGAGACTGGTTTCAGGGCATCAGCCTTCAGCCAGGGTAGCTTGAATCCAGTGGTGTAGTGAGCACGGGACTCACGTCTGGGCATACTCTTCCCACTTAGGGCGACATTTGCAAAAGAAACTATTGATGAACGGAATGCTGGGCAATGCAAACATTCAGCTCCACTCACAATGATCTGGGTTTAATCAATCATTCTTCATCTGCAGCAGAAGCTCTCACTAGGCCTGAAAGAGAACCTGGAAAGTGATCAGGAAAGTTTTACATTTTCAGCTGTGCAAAAAAAGAAAAGATACTTGTGCCTTTTGAAATCAAGTGCGGCATAGGGGCCAACCATGGCAGTATTCTACGGGTATCAGTGGCATGTGGAAGAACCTGCAGGCTATGCATAACTTCTGCATAACATGGAAATAGACTTAAAGAGGGCATCAGCTAGCAATATGTGTTGAACCTGCACCGCCTGAAGTTCAGCAAAAAGAAAAAGCTGAACATATGCAATATTTTTTAACATACTGTCCAGGAAATGGCTAGAACTGAGGGGCTCTAGTTGGCAGAGGTAGGTCCCACTGTCCAAATAGGGACCCTTGCTTCTAGTCAGGGCAAGGAGATAACCCTCTGAGATAACCCCTGCTCACCCTCTAGGTAGCTGGGCACGAGCAGTCTAGGCTAACCAGAGGCAATGCGTAAAGTATTTGTACCAACACTCACAGTAACACAGTGAAAACACCTCAAACTGACTCCACAACAGTTTAGAAAAATAAAGGTATTTAATCTAAACTACACAAGACCAAAACAACAAAATTCCAACATACACAGTTCAAGAATATGGTTTCAAAAGAGTTCTTAAGGTTGCGTTAAAATTCTTTACGTTGCGATAGAATTCTCTACTGATGCGTGAAAAGTTCACAGTTGTGTCACGTTTACTCACAGTACCTTTTAGTTGCAACAATGTTCCAAAAGCAGAAGCTGGTGCGGTGGAAAACAAGCGATGCGTTGCTCCTGAGACCCTGGGGAGGCGTTTGCGACAGCCCCGCTGCAGCAGCGGGCGTGTTGCGACGAATCCGGTCTGTATGGGGAGGAAGGCCACTCATATGGATTCCTGTGCGTAGGTTCCGTAGGAAGTCTGTTCTCGCAAAGGCACGATGCGACGATCTCGTAGTGGCTGCGACGATCTCCTGGGCGATGATGTGCGGTCCAGCGGTGATCCTCTCTCTCGCAGCAATGGTTTCTGCGACGACACTCGCAGCGACGTGATGCGGTCCGCAAGCAAGCGGTGCGGCGATCTCACCCATTGACGACAGGCTCTGCGACGACACTTGCAGCGATGTTCGATTCTCCCGCACCGGTCTGGTGCGTCCCGCAAACGATGGATGCGACGGCTCTGGCAGCGGCGTCAGGTGCTGCGACGATCTCGGCCTTCGTAGCGGTGGGAATCTTCTCGCACTGTCGGGGATGCGCTCCGCAAGCGAGCGATGCAACACTTTTCAATTTCAAAAGTCTCTCAAGCTTAGTTTCAAGCTTCCCAGCTCAAGTACAACTTCCAGAGGCCCCACAACTGGATCAAGCACTCTACAAAAGGACAGAACTCTCTCAGCAGAGTTCAGGGAAGCTGGGGGTGAAGTCCTTTTGTTCCTGGGACTTCAGAACAGGGAGCCAGCTCTTCTCAGGCCCTTGGAGATTCCTTCAAGCAAGGGGACACAGCACAAAGCAAAGTCCTTCCCCTCTCCTTGGCAGCAAAGCAACAGCAGGTCAGTCCAGCAGAGCAACAGCAGGACAGTCTTCCTTCTTCAGAGTCAGCTTTCCCCTTGGCAGAGGTTACTTCTTGATTCCAGGATGATATAATTTTCTGTTGTCAGGGGTCCTGTACTTATACCCCTAAAGTCTTTGTTCTCTCTGTGCATGTGGGCCCTGAGCCCGGTCTGAACCAGTTCTGGTGTTTCCTGAGTACTTTGTTTTGCTGGCTGCTTCTTTCCTTTCAGAGTGAGGGGCAGGGTTGTCAGCCGCCCAGCAGGAGGTGGCGCCAGCATTGTGGAAGGCAGGCACAGCCCTATTCAGGCCCAGGTGCTAACTCCTCCCACCACTCCAGTTGCAAATGCAGTCATTCAGCCTAGTGCTGACTCATCCACCCTCCTGGGGAATTCCCCAGCCCCTGTCACTCTCAAACCAGACAGTAAATGTAAATGCAAATGTATTGCGACTTATATAGCGCACGTATCACCCGAAGGCATCAAGGCGCTTGCCTTGGGAACCCGTCCTGGTTTTTCCCTTTGCGATAACCCCTACTGGGTATCCCCAGGGTGAAAGCCAGGCATCCCGCAGCGGGTGGGCCGCCATAGTGGAGATTAAGCAACTATTGCCCAGAGTTGCAGCGTGGGACCCCATGATTAGAATAGGCACAGAGGCGAGAATTATCGAGTCCGTGGACATTTTTGGGCTCAGGACCCTGCCGCGTCGGGAATTGAACCATGGTCCCGGGCCAGACCTCTGCATCAGGGTCTGCCGCTCTAATCAGTGAGCCACACTCCTCCACTGACAGTCAATACACAAACAGGCCCAGGCACACAGAAGGGTCAGACAAGAGAACAGCAACTTTCTAAAAGTGCTGTTCTCAAACACAGGATTTAAAAACAACCTTTCCTAAAAGATGTGTTATTAAATTCTGAGTTCAGGGATACTAGATACTTATTGTCTATCTTGTTCCTATGGGAAGAAATGCTGTTAACTACTGTAGCCAGCATCCCCCATGTTAATCTATGGAGCAAGATAGCCTTACAATAGTGAAAAACGAAAATGGCTGCCATTCACTATCAGAGCATGTTACCTGCACTAGTACATGCTCTACCTTTCTACATACACTGCACCCTGCCCAGGGGGGTACCTTGGGCCTTCCATAGGGGTGGCTGATGTGCACAAAAAGGGAAGGGTTAGGCCTGGTCAGTGGGGACACTGACCAGGAGGACATGGCAGTTCTAAACTGCACACAGGCACTGCAGTGTCAGGCCTGAGACATCATTTTAGGGCTACTCCTGTGGGTGGCACAATCAGTGCTGCAGGCCCACTAGTAGCATTTGTCATCATCAGCCCTGGCACACCCAGTGCACTTTACTAGGGAATCAGAATAACACTTTACATAGAGAGCATAGGCACTTTAGCACTGATCAGCAGTGGTAAAGTGCGCAGAGTCCTATTGCCAACAGCCACGGGTCAGGAAAAATAGGGGAGGGAGAAGCAAAAAGTTTGGGGATGACCCTGCAAGAAGGGCCAATTCCAACAGGGGCCAAACTTGGCAGTATTCTATGGGTATCAGTGGCATGTGGAAGAACCTGCAGGCCATGCATAACTTCTGCATAGCATGGAAATAGACTTAACGAGGGCATCAGCTAGCAAAAGGTGTTGAACCTGCACCACCTGAAGTTCAGCAAAAAGAAAAAGCTGAACATATGCAGTATTTTTTAACATACTGTCCAGGACATGGCTTCAGGGGTCCTAATGCTGATGCACACCTTATGCAGAACCACTTGAAAACATAAGAAATAAAGACGTTTTATTACAAAAAAGGCCATCAAGATAAAGTATAAAAATATTTTAAGAGCATTTCAAAATGTTTAAAAAAGGCAATCTCCATTCTCCATGTGCATGCATCTACTCCCTTCCTTGGGCCCATTGTGCTTTTGCTGCCCCGTCTACCTGACCTGCATTGCTGTCTATGCCCCATGCCCCTGCCTCATGCTCTCAGTGTGCATGCCTCCTCCCTCAGCGGTCGCTTTGCAGCCACTGCCCCTATTATGCCACTACTCTCTGTAGTGCCCCTGTACCTATCCATCCCCAGCCTCCCTGTTCTCTGTGTGAGCTCTTCTGCCCCCTAACTCTCTGGTCCCTTGTACTACTACTGCCCATGTGCTGCGACTACCATATATTTTTGCCCCTGTCTTTTTCTCACTCATTCTCTGTGTATGTTAACCTGCCCCTCCGTCTCTGAGCAATTGTGCTACCACTGACCTTGAGCTGCCCCTCCCTGCATTTAGGACTGTGATCTTGCACCACTGCCTCCTATTCTCCATATGCATGCACCTGCACCTCCGCCCGAGGACTGTTATGCTGCCACTGCCTCTGTGCTGCCAATACTCTCAATTGCTTCCCCTGGCCCTTCACCCATCTTTCCCATGTGCATGCCACTTCTGTTTCATTCCATGGTCCATTGTGCTGTATTTGCCGTTGTGCTGCCACAACACAATGCATTCATCTTAATCAAGGATTTCAGATTATTTTTCCATGTTGAAGTGTTGAGAGAACACCCTTTGTTACTTAGCTGAACTATAAGGAGTTTGAATCATTTTGACATTTACAGAAGTGTCAGTTCTATCGAGGCACTTGCTAATTTCATATGCAAGTGATTTCCATTGAGTCTACTGTGTTCAGCACATGTCCACCCTACAGTCACCTTTCTACTGCTTGAATAGTAAGTGCTACATCATTGAAATAATATCTATTGCGTAATCTACAGTACAGCTATGTGAAACTATTTCTGTCAGGCCTGCATGGTCACCAAACTGACCCTGCGGGACAGGGTATGTATTTGTTTAAAAGGTATTCCTGGTACTGCTGAATGGATCCTGGTGCCATGGTGGTGCGCGGGGTAATGCAATGCCAGCTGTTTGTTACCACAGTACCTGCCACCAAAATATTGACCGTGGCGTGTATCCACCCCATCTCCCTTATGGGTTTTTTTATTTTTAAAAAATCAGCCCAGTGAAGAGCTGCAGGTAACCAATTGAGTCACTAAGTATCATGGAAATATGGCCCTGCTCTAGCAGCATTGAAAAGGCCCAAGGGAGAAAAGGCTTCCTGTGTCAATAGGAAGGGCTTAATTTCTTTTTAAATGACGGCACTGCTGGAACAACCGACAAGACATATCTAACTTTTCAACCCATTCATTCCTACCCTAAGTTCCTCTTTAAAAGAGAATTTCTCAAAAAAAGGATGAACAGAATTAGTCCAAATAATTAAACTTTCTGAGTAAAGTTCAAACGTTTTGCCGATTATGATGTAATTTCAATCAGCTGTTTTTGCTGTAGCTACTTTAAAACATTTGTGCTAGGTTTCGTTTTAGGCCCCTACATTTTCCTTGGGCCCTTCTTGAAAGAGCACCCCGAAGCATTCCAGGAAGAATCTAAGATGAAGTGGAGGAACTTTTTATTGTAATGCTTTGTGAAGATTTGTCATAAGGCACCAAAGTTATTAGCAAAACAAAAAGCACTCTTCTCCTAGATACTATAACTATACAGTCCTTTACGTCAGCATCATCTGTAGAAAATACTTTCAGTTTTACAGCTTTGATTCCATCAATAAATGCAGAATGGTAATGCTCAAGTTGTTAATTAGAACACTAAAAGGAGCTTATTTACAAGCCACTTGCGTTTCTGGTATGTGACTTTTTCCCATATTAAAAGTGACGCACAAGGGCATTGTACATGAGCCCCTAAAAAACTACAATACAACTTTTGGGATTCAAATATCAGGTGGCTGCTGTTGTTGAAAGAACATATTGTAATCAGAAAATCTAATTCTCTTCTTACATGGACAAATAAGATAGTGTGAACTAATACTAGCCCCTTCCATGCCCACTAGGAGAAAGACATGAGAGAGAAATGTTTCCCTCAAACAAGTTTCATCAAATGCCAGCAGTGGATCACCATTTTCACATGGTAAAATCACCTTAGAACACACCATTATTCCTGACATTACTAGGGTACCATCAACGAGTGGTCTATATTGTGACTACAAGCTGTTATCTCCCTATATATGTGTTACTTTTCATGACCTTAAAAAACAGCCTTTCACTACAAAGCATTTCAATGGGGGACTCATGCTCCTGAACCTGTAACATCTGCCACAACAAGTCCATATTGTGGCCAGCTAATCATCCCTTTGGCAATCCCCCAAATGCCCGCAGTGGTTAGGGTGTGCACACCATGCCCCTTATGTGGTTTTGGTTGCAATTCAGTTTCAGGACACAGGGACCCTGTCTTTGTCCTGCAATCTTTGTCATAACATATTTTGGTTATGTTGTGGCCAGCTAATCATGACTAAACAATCCCCATTATATTTTCAAATCAGAGTATATCTGGGTACCAACGATACACATATCACTAATTGTTTCAGGGTTTATCCATTCATACCAGCACTGAGCACATTTTTAATACTAATTCATCAAAAACTAATGAAAGCACACTTTCTGAGTAGACTTCTCTCTTTCTCCTAAATTTGATGTAATTTTGATTAGCCATTTTTTTTAGTATTAGAGGCAAATCTTTCTATTGCAATTAAAATGTTTTGGCCTAACCACTTTTTTTGTAACAGATCAGATTGAACTTCCCATATACGTGTTTTAGAAGTTTTTGCTTAGCTATGTCAAAGACCACAAAAGTCCAAAGTTATCAGAAAAACAAAAAATGCCTTTCCCATAGAAAGGCTTACTGAACTGTACTCTGTCACCATTGCAGCCAGACTACTGCATATATATGTATATATATATATATATATATATATATATTCACTGAAAAAACCATAGGTTATAAACCATATATAGTTAGGAATTAGCATTTAAAAAACCTTACTTTACTCACACAAAACCATTGAAATTCCATATATAGTTAGTTGTACTAACTATATATCGCGCACCCGCAATCCACTGCTGATCATGTCACATATTACATCATTCATGACATGGTCAGTGACATCACTGATGACATCACTGATGACATCTCAAATGACATCACTGATGACATCACTGATGACATCACTGATGACATCTCATTTGACATTACTGATCACATCACTGATGACATCATTCATGTGATAATACGATGAACCTCTTCAGACTCTAATATAACCTTAGATACACTCAGTGTAAACACAGACTCACAGATTGTCACTCATCCATGAAGTTACACACACACCAAGTCAGTCATGCAAACAATCAATCACACCTCCATTTCACCTTAAACTCAACCCCGACAAAACTGAGTTGGTATTGACGGGTGGTTCATCCAGCCCCTGGTCCCCTCTTTTCTGGCCCCCTTCTCTTGGCCCTCCTCCTACCCCCGCATCCTCAGTTAAAACACTTGGTATAAAACTTAATTCTCAACTCACCCTTCACTCCCAGGTTAGCTCTGTGGTATCTTCTTCCTTTCTTTCACTGCGTACTATACGCAGGGTGTCCCGTTTCTTCACTTTCTCTGCTCTAAAGCTCATCATCCTGGCCATGGTGGTATCCCGCCTGGACTATGGCAACGCCCTGTATGCCGGCATCCCCGCCTACAGTCTGCGTCGCCTACAACAGATCCAAAACCAGGCGGCCCGCCTGGTTTTCAAACTCCCCAGATTTCACCGCTCTACCCCGCTCCTGAAATCACTTCACTGGCTCCCTGTGCGAGCCAGAATTGAATTCAAGCTTGCTTCCATTACTTTTCGGGCCCGACACGGACTCGCACCTGAATTCATCTCTTCCGAGATTGTGTCCTATGTTCCCACCAGGGAACTTCGTTCGTCCTCCCAGTCCCTCCTCACCATCCCACGCTACCGGAGAAAGAAGTGGGGAGGCTCCAAATTTGCCACCCTTGCCCCTACCCTCTGGAACTCCCTCCCCCTCGAACTCCGCACCATCTCTCTCTACCCACAATTCCGCAAACAACTTAAGACCTACCTATTCACGAGATCCTTCGATTAATAACTCTCCTGTTGCCTCAGCTTTTTCAAACTAGGATCCTGTCAGTAATAGCGCCAAGAAACCGCAGGTATACGTGCGCTCTATAAGAAATTTTAAATTCAAAATTCAAATTCAAATTCCTTAACTATACAGTTAAACACACCTTACTTATTCAAACATATACTAAAACATATTTACTCACTTATACAATCCTGGATACAAGTTCACAATGATCCATACAGCCACTCACACATTCACTGGCTCTTATGCACAGTTATTTATATATGTCAACTCTCACATGTACTGTATTTTACATATGTACTTACTTTGACATGTAGCACTGAGATATCTATTCACTCACCAATACAGTCATGCACACAGTCAACCGCCCATACAGCTGTTTCCACATGCACTTTTGAACCCATACATCTATGCAGAGAGTCATACACCTCCCAGCCACCCATACACACTCTCAGTCTCCCATACAAATACTTGGGCAACCAATCAATAACCCATATAGTTAATCATATAGCTACTGATCAACACATGCAGCAGTTTACAGAACAACAGACATAATGATGCACAAATTAAGACAGTTTAGTCACTAACCCATGCACTCAGTGAGACACATTTAATCACTCACTCATACAGTCAGTCATGCACCTACTAAATCCTTTGTTCAGACACTTCTACATCCACTCATTCTTCAATATGTAAGACATATTTTAACTTTACAGAAACATACAGTCACTGGATGTTGTCATCAGTGATGTCATCAGTGATGTCATTTGAGATGTCATCAGTGATGTCATCAGTGATGTCATTTGAGATGTCATCAGTGATGTCATCAGTGATGTCACTGACCATGTCATGAATGATGTAATATGTGACATGATCAGCAGTGGATTGCGGGTGCGCGATATATAGTTAGTACAACTAACTATATATGGAATTTCAATGGTTTTGTGTGAGTAAAGTAAGGTTTTTTAAATGCTAATTCCTAACTATATATGGTTTATAACCTATGGTTTTTTCAGTGAATTTTCAAGGTTTTGTAAATGCTAATTCCTAACTATATATGGTCTATAAGCTATGGTTTTTTCAGTGAATATATATATATATATATATATATATATATTCACTGAAAAAACCATAGCTTATAGACCATATATAGTTAGGAATTAGCATTTAAAAAACCTTATTTTACTCACACAAAACCATTGAAATTCCATATATAGTTAGTTGCACTAACTATATATCGCGCACCCGCAATCCACTGCTGATCATGTCACATATTACATCATTCATGACATGGTCAGTGACATCACTGATGACATCACTGATGACATCTCAAATGACATCACTGATGACATCACTGATGACATCTCATTTGACATTACTGATCACATCACTGATGACATCATTCATGTGATAATACGATAAACCTCTTCAGACTCTAATATAACCTTAGATACACTCAGTGTAAACAGACACTCATAGACTGTCACTCATCCATGGAGTTACTCAGACACTTAGTCAGTCATGCAAAGAATCAATCACACCTCCATTTCCTCAACTATACAGTTATACACACCTTACTTATTCAAACATATACTAAAACATATTTACTCACTTATACAATCCTGGATACAAGTTCACAATGATCCATACAGCCACTCACACATTCACTGGCTCTTATGCACAGTTATTTATATATGGTAACTCTCACATGTACTGTGTTTTACATATGTACTTACTTTGACATGTAGCACTGAGATATCCATTCACTCACCAATACACTCATGCACACAGTCAACCGCCCATACAGCTGTTTCCACATGCACTTTTGAACCCATACATCCAGTCAATCAACTGCTCACACATCTATGCAGAGAGTCATACAACTCCCAGCCACCCACACACACACTCAGTCTCCCATACAAATGCTTGGGCAACCAATCAATAACCCATACAGTTAATCATATAGCTAATGATCAACACATGCAGCAGTTTACAGAACAACAGACATAATGATGCACAAATTAAGACAGTTTAGTCACTAACCCATGCACTCAGTGAGACACATTTAATCAGTCACTCATACAGTCAGCCATGCCCCTACTAAATCCTTCATCAAGACACTTATACATCCATTCATTCTTCAATATGTAAGACATATTTTAACTTTACAGAATTATACAGTCACTGGATGACGTCATCAGTGATGTCATCAGTGATGTCATTTGAGATGTCATCAGTGATGTCATCAGTGATGTCACTGACCATGTCATGAATGATGTAATATGTGACATGATCAGCAGTGGATTGCGGGTGCGCGATATATAGTTAGTGCAACTAACTATATATGGAATTTCAATGGTTTTGTGTGAGTAAAATAAGGTTTTTTAAATGCTAATTCCTAACTATATATGGTCTATAACCTATGGTTTTTTCAGTGAATTTTCAAGGTTTTGTAAATGCTAATTCCTAACTATATATGGTCTATAACCTATGGTTTTTTCAGTGAATTTTCAAGGTTTTGTAAATGCTAATTCCTAACTATATATGGTCCATAACCTATGGTTTTTTCTGTGAATTTCATTGGTTTTTTAACAGCTAATATCTGTAGCTGTAAAATGTATTCTTCTTTAAATCCAAAAATATATTTTATATGTTTATGAATAATTTTTTTTTTTTAATATTTTTTTTTCTTCGTTCCCGCTTCGCAAATCGGGAAGCTTCCCGTTAGCTGACCTTGATGCCGCGAAATAGACCGCGAGCCGGTAAACGTTTCTTTACCGCAAGTGCCGCGTTACAAAACAACATCGTGACGCCTCCCGTCCGCATGACGTTTCACGTTGTCGCGTGATACGTCATATGACGTACTACGTTAGCGAACTGGTACGCGAAGCGAGTCGCAAAGCGCAGGTTTCTGGAAGCAAACCGGGAGGCCCTGCAAAGCGCTTAACGTAAACACAGCAAGTCATGTGACTTGGTAATAACACTTTTCATTGGTTCATTTCACTTTTGGTTTCCTAATGATGTAAGACTAGGTCATATAATCTAAAATGAACACTTTTGATTGGTTGAGAACTCTTGTTTTTCCCAAATGATGAAAATCCCTCCTTCTTTCCTCACTCTGACTTTCATCATTGTGAGAGAAAGACCCTTTGTGATCACTGAGCAATGGCTTCTTTAGTAGCTTCAGCTGGTGCTTCCCCACCACCTCCACCACATCCAAGGAAGAGTGGACCACCTGCTCAAGTTATAATTCAACAAGAAGAAGAAGAAGAGGAACAGGAGGACGAGCACGAAGAGAGGCAGTTTTTGCCTGAGCAGCCCAGGACGTCTCACCGGAAAGAAAACTTCATTTGGCAATTTTTTAAAATTCCCAAAGGTCAGAAAAAAGTAAATGCAAGATACGTAACTTGCCTTATATGTCAAGATAGACTGTCCAGAGGGACCGACAAGAAATACAGTTTCGGAAACTACACAATGCATCGCCATATGACTAGGTGGCATCCTAACAACTACAGTGCTGCACAGTTTCGGAACGACCTAGATAATCTCCCTATTATGGCCAGAAGATCTGTTGTACCGGAAGTAATGGGACCAGAGGGCAGGGAGATGGTGCCAAATATACAAATGAGATTTGGTGATGTAAAACACATCTGCGTATTTTGCGATGGATTCATTTCCTACGGAGAAAAAAGCATCACTCTGATCAACAGAGCTATTGACAATCATGCTCATGTTTGTCCGAAACGCCCAAAATAATAAATACTTCTTTTTTTTGTTTTGTTGCTCCTGTTGAGCCCTTTACAATGAATCGTTTTCATTGCCCCCTCCAAGAAAAACCCAAAAAAATATAAAACTGTTCCGAAAAATTCAAAAACAGTAAAAAAATGTTCAGAAAAATAAAAAAAAAAGTTCTTTTCAGAACTACCTCCCCGTTATTAAAAAATTGGTACAATATTTGGAACTGTGCCAACCTCTATTTCTCTTAGTTCGCTTCCCAGTTCGCTCGCCGGTACGCGAACCGGAAGCGAACCAAAAACAGTAAGTATAAGGGAAGGAAACAGACACTTATGTTAAAAGAAAGACAGCTATAGGGGAGTAAACTAGAGATACTATTACCCGTAATCCACTGCTGATGATGTCACATATTACATCATTCATGACATGCTCAGTGACATCATCAGCAGAGGATTGCGGGTTTTTTGGCAACATGCCTTATCCACGGTTTAATAACGCTGCCTTTTGCTTTATATAAGTTTTCAAATTGTATGAAATATATACCAATAGGTCGTTATGAACCTTTAGGTAGTGCTTTTCTTCATGAGGTATGGTCGCTTCCATACACATACAGATGTTTCAAAGATGATCAAGAAGTTTATCTGAATGGAGAGGAATGCACTGAGACGCCAGATCATTCACTAATGTGTAGGCACATACAGTTACACGGTTCATGCAACAAACACCGACCAAATATGGCTTGCGTGTTGCAAGGCACGCCAGTTCCTGCTATCATCCCCACGTCAAGTTGTTGGAAAATGGTAGTTATTTGATGCTCAATAATGAAGATTGTTCTGAGTTAATTAAAAGTATTCCTTTTATCGTAACAGTAAGTGAACGGGTTATTTGCTGCAGAAATGTTCTATTTCCTCCCACACATGAACATAGGGAGTTTTCAATCTGGCCACAAATACCAACCTTGGGACACGTTTCAACGGCATGGCAAGAATAAGAGCTCTTTTGTCTCAGAGAGAGGTGGCCTTGAGTTCGGCCCGTGAAACTTTCGTACTTCACATAGCGAACACCCGTACAGAGGTGCACACCCTTTTCAATTAAGATTTGCCTTTCAATTTCAGCAACATGTTTCCGACTATCTTTAACGCATCCTCCACAAAGTCCCTGGCGCACTTTTTTAAAGTTGTTACCAGTGGTCTCGTAACTTCATTTGAGAAAATCTTTGGAGTCATCCCTGCTTCCTTTCATTCCATTTTCTCCACTCTGGTTCGTGGATTGGCATTTTTACTTGCATTACCAGCGGACGCTCTTGTGCTTTTTTACATTTTTAAATATGGATGTCCCTCCTATGCAACCTCACACCCTGCAGCTGCTGACACTGTTCCGCAATCGCATGCTAGAATATTATGGCACAATGCCGTTGGCGATATTAAGCACGGCATATGGATTATCTTTTCGATTCTCCTACTTCACCTGTGTCCAGCCTGTATTTCACTGCCTGACCTGTGATTTCGATTGGGCCATTGATTTGTGTCTCTGCGGACCGGTTTCTCCTGACGTCGACTTTAATCAGCTGATGACTCCTATCATTACTCACGAGTTGGTTTGTCCTGGCGAAAGGATTATGGCTGTGGCATTGATACATGGACTACTTGGTCCCTGGAATTTACTGGCGGCAGCACAGTCTTTCTTGGAACAGAGCTTTCTTGAAAACCCACCGAGCTGTCCTCTGATGGTGATAGAGGATCCGGTGCTGGGAGAGCACGTATGTTCTTTTCTGCTTTTAAATTGGATGGCTGAACTGTTTTCGGATGAAGACGGTGACTTCCTATTGGAGGCTGTTGCAGCTTATTTTGCATACACAGTTATGTCATAGACCTTTTTCATGTTTGATATGCTGAGTACTAGCATTTCATTGACAATTCATTGACTTATTTGTCAAGTTTTTATTATTTACCTTGCCTATTGGCTTAAGACTCGATAAAGTACTTGGCTGTTTTATTTTTCTTTAGCATTAAATTTTCCTAGTTTTTAATGCTTTACCTTGTGGACCGTCCACATATAAACTTGCAATCTGCTCTCATGAGATGGCACTTCTATTATCTTATTCAGTTTGTTTCCGGATCATGGGGAGGTGTCATCTAGGTCCTGGATATCTTTACACCGTGTTAAGTTAGCATGGGCTCATTACCGGTTGAAACGCCATTTTTCCTTTTTTGCAACTTCTGCACAAGACACTTAGTTGTTGCTTTAGCTTTCCACCTAGTAGTTCATCGTGGTTTACATGAGAATAATATGTTATTGGTCTACTATCTGCTTTACTTGTTAAACTATATCTGTACAGCGAGTGCTAAAGTTTCAAGAACAACACGATACAGAATTGTTATGAGGTCTGATCTCCACGACTTCATACTCATAACATAAGTGCAACTTCTGCCAATTCTGGGCATGAGGCGGGTTTTATATTGCTTTGCCGAACACACATACACAACAGTTGATGCGGTTCACATGAAGAGAGAGCTGGTGTATGCTGATGTGATTCCTTCAAATCTAAGACACTAAAGTATGGGCACGCCCTAAACCAACACAAAGAGACCTTCTTAGCAAATAATATAATATGTGTATTAGGGAGGGTGAGATATAAGCAGCCGTGGGCCGTGGAGGGAGTTACGATGGGGCAGGGAGGCGGGGAGGGGGAGAAGCAGGGTGGAGCCCTCTCTACCTTGCCCCTCCCCCTCCCCGCCTCCCTGCCCCACCGTAACTCCCTCCACGGCCCGCGGCTGCTTATAAGTGTTGCTAACTCTTATTCATTTACAGCATGTTAACATACTGTCACCATTCGCTTTTTATGTACTAGTAACTATGCTGGTAATTTTGCTACTGATAATATGTGTACTTGTATTCTCCACCCTGCTTCTCCCCCTCCCCGCCTCCCTGCCTCACCGTAACTCCCTCCACGGCCCGCGGCTGCTTATAAGTGTTGCTAACTCTTATTCATTTACAGCATGTTAACATACTATCACCATTCACTTTTTATGTACTAGTAACTATGCTGGTAATTTTGCTACTGATAATATGTGTACTTTTATTATCTAAGGTACTACGCCTGAGAAGACGGCATTAGTAAATAAACATTTCAAATACACATCTGTTCTTCTTAACTCCATGTTCTGGTTTCTAAGAAATCTATAACGACCGACTGTTCATGAGTTCCACGTATCCTGAGGTACTATAAGTTCATATTCTGGATTGTCTAAACATTGAGAGTTTGTTATATCCAATGTGACACTGTACCTAGCTTGCTAAGGAGTTTTTGATTACTAACGTGAGTTTTGGGACACCCTAATTCGCCGAGGTTCCAATCCCCTGTCCACAGTTCTGTGTGAGAACAGAAACCCTGCGACAGGGGCACCCCCGACCCTTGCTGGAGCTTCATCACACTTGCGATACAACTCCAGCAATGCGCCACCTTTACGGCACAGATACATCACGCATCTGTGCTGTTTTTGCCCCATGATGCGCCGCATTGTAAATGCAGCACACCATAGGTGACGGAACAGCGGCACAGAATGACTAACACATCCCTGGTGATGCGCCAGTCATCATAAATGTATCCCTATGCTTCTTATCTTGTTAGAGATGAACCGCCATATGTATCATCAAAGTTTTTTGCATTTCCTAAATAGCGAACTTTAAGGAATAAATAGCGATTCTTTACCATTCCTAGTTTGCGATGAGCTATTTGCTAATTAGCCGAATGTAGCCCAATGAAGCCCAATGTAGCCCAATGTAGCCCAAAGATGGCCGCCAGACACACAAAAAAACAAATGTAGCCCAAATATCAGCCAGATGTAGCCCAACTATAGCCCAGTGACAGAATGACCAATCAGCTTCGCAAACCTCCGTTACGCGAAGCGGAGCGCTGTTACAGATATATATCTTTTTTTGAACGTTAATTTCTCAAAATCCACTGGAGCACATATATTGAGACCTAGCAAAGGCACATCGGGCTACCAGTCCCTAATATTTTGCCAAGTTTCGTGCAAATCCATTCAGCCGTTCGATTATTATTATTATTATTTTTTTTTGCCCCGCGGGGCCCTTTTAAAACCTCCACATCAAACCTAGGGGGTCAGCGAGGATCTACTATGCCCCCTTATAGTTATTTCCCCCTTTGTTTTGACCTCCTCTTGTCTCTCGATCCTACCGAGAGACAAGATGGCGGCCACTACGGACTGTTTGGAATGTTGACAGACGCCGGAGAACCAATCAGCTTCGCTTCACAAAGCTCCGTTGCGCGAAAAGTCCGCGTCCTGGGCCGCTGCCCAGTCCGCTGTTACAGATATATATCTTTTTTTAAACGTTAATTTCTCAAAATCCACTGCAGCACATATATTGAGACCTACAAAAGGCACATCGGGCTACCAGTCCCTACAATTTTGCCAAGTTTCGTGCAAATCCATTCAGCCGTTCGGGCTAAAAGTGAGGCCAACCGCCCTATGGAAATTAACATGGGAAAAACGCGTTTTGGGACCCCCCTTTTTTCTCGGCCCCCCCTTGACGAACCCCCCCAAAATTTTCAGGGGCTGCTCAGAAACAAAATGTGCCATTTTCCTGAAAATTTCAGCCAATTCCGTCCACAAACGCCAAAGTTATTAGACATAGAATTTTCAAAAAACCCATAGAGAAAAAATCCTAACTATATATACCTACTGGCGACCGCCAGTAGGTAATATATATATATATATATATATATATATATATATATATATATATATATATATATATATTCACTGAAAAAACCATAGGTTATAGACCATATATAGTTAGGAATTAGCATTTAAAAAACCTTATTTTACTCACACAAAACCATTGAAATTCCATATATAGTTAGTTGCACTAACTATATATCGCGCACCTGCAATCCACTGCTGATGATGTCACATATTACATCATTCATGACATGGTCAGTGACATCACTGATGACATCACTGATGACATCTCAAATGACATCACTGATGACATCACTGATGACATCTCATTTGACATCATTCTTGTGCTAATACGATAAACCTCTTCAGACTCTAATATAACCTTAGATGCACTCAGTGTATACAGACACTCACACACTGTCACTCATCCATGGAGTTACTCACACACCTAGTCAGTCATGCAAAGAAACAATCTCACCTCCATTTCTTCAACTATACAGTTATACACACCTTACTTATTCAAACATATACTAACACATATTTACTCTCTTATACAATCCCTGATACAAGTTCACAATGATCCATACAACCACTCACACATTCAGTGGCTCTCATGCACAGTTATTTATATATGCCAACTCTCACATGTACTGTGTTTTACATATGTACTTACTATGACATGTAGCATTGAGATATCCATTCACTCATCAATACACTCATGCACACAGTCAACTGCCCATGTAGCTGTTTCCACATGCACTCTTGAACTCATACACCTAGTGAATCAACTGCTCACACATCTATGCACAGAGTCACACACCTCCCAGCCACCCCCACACAAACTCAATCTCCCATACAAATACTTGGGCAACCAATCAATAACACATATAGCCTCTCGTATAGCTAATGATCAACACATGCAGCAGTTTACATCACAACAGACATAATGATGCACAAATTAAGACAGTTTAGTCACTAACCCATGCATTCAGTGAGACACATTTAATCACTCACTCATACAGTCAGTCACGCACCTACTAAATCCTTCATCCAGACACTTATACATCCACTCATTCTTCAATATGTAAGACATATTTTAACTTTACAGAAACATACAGTCACTGGATGTTGTCATCAGTGATGTCATCAGTGATGTCATTTGAGATGTCATCAGTGATGTCATCAGTGATGTCACTGACCATGTCATGAATGATGTAATATGTGACATCATCAGCAGTGGATTGCAGGTGCGCGATATATAGTTAGTGCAACTAACTATATATGGAATTTCAATGGTTTTGTGTGAGTAAAATAAGGTTTTTTAAATGCTAATTCCTAACTATATATGGTCTATAACCTATGGTTTTTTCAGTGAATTTTCAAGGTTTTGTAAATGCTAATTCCTAACTATATATGGTCTATAACCTATGGTTTTTTCAGTGAATTTCAATGGTTTTTTAATAGCAAATATCATAAGCTGTCGAATGTCAAGTACGTGGTAAGTGAAAACATTTTCGTGTTTATGCACACTGATCTGCTTTGAATGGTGCCCCCCCCCCTCATTTCTATTAGGAGTACTCTCTCTTTGCAGATAGTGAAAGGTAGTTAACGCAGGTCTTTGCCCCCATTGTAATCCGTCGTGCCTGCTTCTCTCTCCATTTGATTCATTGTTATCCAAGTATTTACTGTTTTAGAATTAGTTCTCTTTGGTTCATTCTCTATTTACAAACAAACACAGAGTCGCAATACTCTGTTTAGTCTTTGCAGATAACGAAAAATCGTGTAAAAAAAAAGAAAAAGAATCGAGCAAAATCAGTAGGCCACTAATGGGATCTCTTTTTGACCTCGCAAAAATAGAAACATTAGGAACAACCCCTCATGACAAATACAAAACTAGTGAGATGAACTGAACTCCACACAATGATGGCTGCAAAACAGCTCGGCTCCGCCACCCACCCCGCCCAAAATAACGATAAAGAACGGCTGCCATGATTGGTTGCGGAATGACCACGACGGAGCTACGAAATGGTGCTGCTCTCATGCTAACCCCAGCTTCAGTCTGAAACATCCAGAAACACTGTAGACTACCAATTCGATCAGTTCCGGTAGCGCCCCAATGTAACCCGGTAGAGAAGAACTAGCCCTCCCCTCTTTGACTGATGGTTCTTGTTGCCTGTCCCTTCTGTTGTCATTTAACAGAACTATTTAGCCTGCTGAAAGGGGTTGTGTTCCGACCGCTGGTTGGTGGAGACATTTTGACTATATTCTGTACCTGCGTTGTCGCGTAATGCGTCATATGACGCGCCGCGTTAGCGCATCCGGAAGTCATCCGGGGCGCGCAGCGCGTAACGTAAGCATAACAAGTCATGTGACTTGTTAATAAAACTTTTCATTGGTTCATTTTACTTTTCTTATTGTAATGATGAAAGGCTTGATCATATGACCTAAAAATTACGCTTTTCATTACTTCCGAACATTATTTTTTCTTAAATATATGTTATAATGTTCCAGGCTAATGTACTTTCCCGGAAATTTTACAACTGTCCTGCAAGTAAAATATATTCTTTTTTCGAGAAAAAGAGCGTTTCTTCGTCCCATGACGGAGCCGTTGAGCAAAAGAGGGTCGACCTGCTGTCTTAGTCGCCGATACGCCTGAATATGAGATTCTTATCGATCACTTTATGTTGCAGGAATAGAAAACACAACAGCCCTTGACCATTTATCTTTACTGCGTTCCTTCGTATTATACCTTTTACCCTTCATGTAATTGGTCTGCTTTATTTCACTTGCCTTTTAATGATTCTAAAACAGTGACTATTATTAAAAACTTTACCAATGTATATACTACTACCATGTTTTCTTTTAAAAACCTTTATTGTGAAAATTTCATTATACAAATACGAGCCTATAACCACGTGGGCCGGCCACGGAGCAAACTGTAATCGTATATGATGAATAGACATTTACACTGTAGAGGAACGTAACGGGCGGGCCATTAGGTTGCAAGAACTAAGGTGTCTAACAGTTACGGAATCGGTGGACGTACATTTTATAATTAAAATACGACAGGGCCAGTTACAATAAAATTATCTAGATATACATTTGCGGGCAAGTACCATGGGTGACGTTAATTCGAACTTTCAACAGTACAGTAATCAATAACACATCAGAACTTAATATCAATAGGGATGTCGAAATATTCAATCAATTCTCGTCCCCGCCCGCCATGTGCTTCAAAACTGCATACGTATCTCGTGATTTCAAGGTTCTGCAACCAGTACACAACAAGGAGTTACGAGTCCCATTTATTCTGGCGCCATTTTGGGCGAGGACGGGCAGGTCCAGGATATAGTCAAAATGTCTCTACCAACCATCGACTATGATGATGTTCATATGCTGTATTTATTAGAGTAACACTCAGATGTCCACATGAAATAAATTTGCCACAATCTAAACATGTCATTTTAATCTTTCCAAAGTTCTTCTAAATATTTGGGACCGTTTCCCTTGCCTCTGAAGCTCTCAGTGCCACTTCTTTGATGAATGTACTAGCAGGTCAGGGGTTCTCCTCCAAATCTCTCTTTTATGCAGCACTATAATTAATTGTTGCCACCTCTCCATATGACGATGCATGGTATAGTTACCACAACTATATTTTTTTTCGGTTCCTCTAGAGAGTTCATCGTGGCAGATGAAGCGTGTAACGTACCGGGCATTTACCTTTTTTTGCATGTACAGGAAAGGAAAAAAAAATCGAGCGTCCGAGTTCTAAGGTGTCCCAGGGCCATTTTAGTGGACCAGGCCCAAATCCAAAGAACAGGCCGCCATTTTGAGAGTCCTGTTGCAGCCGCCTGTCGCTGTAGCATCAAGAGCAGCCGAAACTCAGCTGAATGGCAACTGAAACGGTAAAGGGGCGCCCCACTACAGCAGACGAGCCAGGCCCAAATCCAAAGAACTGCTATCTCACAGGCTAATGGGGCGACCCACGCCGAGTTTCAGCATTGTAGGATGACCACACAAGTACAGCAACTTGCTAGACATCACCTCGGTGCCATCCGGATCTCGGCGCCCCACTGCAGATGAAGTGCCTCTCAACTATGAAACCACCACGGTGACATCCGGATCTTGGCGCGTTGTGCTGCCTTCGGCCTATTCGCACATCGGTCCGCTACTGACGCCATCTCACAGGCTAATGGGGTGACCCACGCCGAGTTTCAGCATTGTAGGATGACCACACCAACTTGCTAGACATCACCTCAGTGCCATCCGAATCTTGGCATCTCAACGCCTAGTGGTATCTTCCATACAAAAAATATTGTTACGCTGCCTTTGGCCCCATTCGCACACCAGTCCGCAACTTAGACATCACCTCGGTGCCATCCGGATCTTGGCATCTCAGCGCCTTGTGGTGTCAGTCAGAAAATATTGTTGTGCTGCCTTCGGCCTATTCGCAAATCCAAAGAACTGCTATCTCACAGGCTAATGGGGCGACCCACGCCGAGTTTCAGCATTGTAGGATGACCACACAAGTACAGCAACTTGCTAGACATCACCTCGGTGCCATCCGGATCTCGGCGCCCCACTGCAGATGAAGTGCCTCTCAACTATGAAACCACCACGGTGACATCCGGATCTTGGCGCGTTGTGCTGCCTTCGGCCTATTCGCACATCGGTCCGCTACTGACGCCATCTCACAGGCTAATGGGGTGACCCACGCCGAGTTTCAGCATTGTAGGATGACCACACCAACTTGCTAGACATCACCTCAGTGCCATCCGAATCTTGGCATCTCAACGCCTAGTGGTATCTTCCATACAAAAAATATTGTTACGCTGCCTTTGGCCCCATTCGCACACCAGTCCGCAACTTAGACATCACCTCGGTGCCATCCGGATCTTGGCATCTCAGCGCCTTGTGGTGTCAGTCAGAAAATATTGTTGTGCTGCCTTCGGCCTATTCGCACATCGGTCCGCTACTGACGCCATCTCACAGGCCAACGGGGCGCCCCACGCCGACTTTCAGCATTGTAGGATGGCCACACCAGTACCACAACTTGCAAGACACCACCTCGGTGCCATCCGGATCTTGGCATCTCAGCGCCTTGTGGTCTCTTCTACACCGGAAATATAGTAGAAAATATTGTTGCGCTGCCTTTAGCCCCATTCACACATCAGTCCGCTACTGACACCATCTCACAGGCCAACGGGGCGCCCCACGCCGACTTTCAACATTGTAGGATGGCCACAGAAGTGCGACAACTTACTAGACACCACCTCGGTGCCATCCGGATCTTGGCGCGTTGTGCTGCCTTCGGCCTATTCGCACATCGGTCCGCTACTGACGCAAACTCACAGGCCAACGGGGCGCCCCACGCCGACTTTCAGCATTGTAGGATGGCCACACCAGTGCGGCAACTTCCTACACACCACCTCGGTGCCATCCGGATCTTCGCGCGTAGTGAAGCTGCAGCAGCTGCAAATAAGCTTCAGACAGTGTTACAACCGCTGCTCAGAACTCTCAACTATGACACCACCTCGATGCCATCCGGATCTTGGCGCGTTGTGTTGCCTTCGGCCTATTCGCACATCGGTCCGCTACTGACACCGCCTCACGTGCCAACGTATTTTCTCCACATTTTATACCCTATGCCGCATAACAGGTCATGTGACTTCTTTATAAAACTTTTCATTGGTTCATTTTACTTTTGGTTTCCTAATGATGGAAGGCTTGATCATATGACCTAAAAACAACACTTTTCATTGGATGAAAACTTTTTTTTCCCCCCAAACGATGAAAGCCCCACCTTGTTTCTGGATGTTTCAGACTGAAGCTGGCGTCACCATGAGAGCACCACCATCTCGTAGCTCCGTCGTGGTCATTCCGCGAGCAATCATGGCAGCCGCTCCCCACCAGAAGCCTGCAGGAGTCGGGGCCCCCAAAACTTTTGATGAATTCTCAAGGCGGAGGGGACGCTTTCGAGAATGGGGTCCAAGACCTAGCAGACAAGCGTCCGATTTCCAAGGTGTCCCAGGGCCATTTCAGTGGACCAGGCCCAAAAAGGAAACAGCCTGCCGCCATTTTGAGAGTCCTGTGGCAGCCGCCTATCGCTGCACCGCAAGAGTGGGCGCAACTCAGCTGAATGGCGGATTTTGACACAGTGGACCAAAAGCGGACGGAATGGCAACTGAAACGGTAAAGGGGCGCCCCACTACAACAGATGACACTCCACCTGGAGAGGCCCGTTCACGCCGCCTCCCCCGGGGCGCCCCACGCCGTTATTCGGAGCAGCATTGTAGGATACCAAAACCAGTGCGGCAACTTACTGGACATCACCTTGGTGCCATCGTTCTGCTGCCTTGGAACTATTCGCACAACAGTTTGCTACTGATGACCCACCCCCCGCGACGCCCCACGCCGTTATTTGCTGGGTGGCAACTTACTAGACATCACTTTTGTGTCATCTAGATTTCGGCGCGTTCTGCTGCCTTGGAACTATTCGCACAACAGTTTGCTACTGATCACCCCCCCCCCGCGACGCCCCACGCCGGAAATCTGGACGTTGTGCTGCGTTGGGACTATTCGCACAGCCGACCGCTACTTCGTTGTTTTTCTCTAAAAATGTTTATATGTTATTACTATTTTTGTTTTCTTGTATATATTTATAAATTATTAAAGTTTTATAATCTTACTACTTTGTCGGAGTGCTATATATTTTTAATGTGACACATAATTGTAAAAACTTTGATGTACAAAGAGTCATCCCTGGAATCTTCCGCTTCACGCTCGGTCCCCTCCCCAATCACAATACAGGATGGTTTTCAGATAATAGCAACGCTTCTGCTGTGACGGATCTCATCGAGTGTGGGCCTTGATCTACTATAACTCCTTTGAAGACGGGTGATTCTTTACAGCTGTGGCCATAAACTACATCTGCAGGGCTAGCTGATAGCCTAGGACCGGCCTGGACAATCGGACACAGAGGAAAAGGAGTGTCAGAGGGTGCGGTAGTGAATAGGGCGAAAGGGAGGTGTCGGGCGGGCACAGGGTGTGATTCTCAGGGAAGAACAGCGCAGATGGGGGGAGGTTTATTACCCATGCATAAAACAGAGAGCGGGGGTGACCACTGCCTGGGGGAGATGCTTGCGAGGGTGGGGAGCCATGGTAAGGATCGACAGCGTTCACAGAGTGGATCTGGTCAAGGCATCTAAAATGGCTGCCGTGCACGACAAAAGTGTGGCATTTGAAAAAAGACAAGATGGCGCACACAATGTTTTTCAACAATTCCTGATTTCCTTCGAATCGAACGTTAACAGACGTTGGGGCATATTACCAAAGTTAAGCGATATTTATCCCTAACGATGCATTGCAAAGATTTTTTTACCGTCAGAAATTATCGCAGATAAACCTTGCTATTATCAAGGTTTATCGCAAATACGATAAAAAACGAGCGCAATGCATTAATGTCGCTGAAAACTCCGCGATATTCATGCATTACCGAGCTAATGCTCTTAGCCATGTTATCCACCTCCCATTGGATAACATGGCTAAGAACTGCTCAGGGCAGCTGTTACTTTTTGGAGATATTCGCGCTTATCTCGAATATTTCCAAAAGTTGATAATAGGAGATAGCGATGTTAGCGACTGTTTCCAGTCGCTAACATCTTGGCATGCCCACTTTGCATGTCATTAGTGATAAATATCACTCACATGCAAAGTGGGACCCAAGATGGTCGCTATCTCCTACTAGCCGTCGCTAACTGGTGTTAGCAACAGCTAGGTAATACACATATAATTTTATCTCCGCGAAGCGGAGCGCTGTTACAGATATATATCTTGTTTTTGAACGTTAATTTCTCAAAATGCACTGAAGCACATATATTGAGACATAGCAAAGGCACATCGGGCTACCAGTCCCTAATATTTTACCAAGTTTCGTGCAAATCCATTCAGCCGTTCGATTATTATTATTATTATTTTTTTTTGCCCCGCGGGGCCCTTTTAAAACCTCCACATCAAACCTAGGGGGTCAGCGAGGATCTACTATGCCCCCTTATGGTCATCAGCCGTTCGATTATTATTATTATTTTTTTTTTTGCCCCGCGGGGCCCTTTTAAAACCTCCACATCAAACCTAGGGGGTCAGCGAGGATCTACTATGCCCCCTTATGGTCATTTGCCCCTTCGCTTTGGCCTCCTCTTGTCTCTCGATCCTACCGAGAGACAAGATGGCGGCCGCTACGTACTGTTTGGAATGTTTACAGACACCGGAGAGCCAATCAGCTTCGCTTCGCAAAGCTCCGTAACGCGAAAAGTACGCGAAGCGGTGCGCTGTTACAGATATAAATCTTTTTTTGAACGTTAATTTCTCAAAATCCACTGAAGCACATATATTGAGACCTAGCAAAGGCACATCGGGCTACCAGTCCCTACAATTTTGCCAAGTTTCGTGCAAATCCATTCAGCCGTTCGATTATTATTATTATTATTTTTTTTTGCCCCGCGGGGCCCTTTTAAAACCTCCACATCAAACCTAGGGGGTCAGCGAGGATCTACTATGCCCCCTTATAGTTATTTCCCCCTTTGTTTTGACCTCCTCTTGTCTCTCGATCCTACCGAGAGACAAGATGGCGGCCGCTACGGACTGTTTGGAATGTTGACAGACGCCGGAGAACCAATCAGCTTCGCTTCACAAAGCTCCGTTGCGCGAAAAGTACGCGTCCTGGGCCGCTGCCCAGTCCGCTGTTACAGATATATATCTTTTTTTAAACGTTAATTTCTCAAAATCCACTGGAGCACATATATTGAGACCTACAAAAGGCACATCGGGCTACCAGTCCCTACAATTTTGCCAAGTTTCGTGCAAATCCATTCAGCCGTTCGGGCTAAAAGTGAGGCCAACCGCCCTATGGAAAACTCAATGTTAAAAACACGTTTTGGGACCCCCCTTTTTTCTCGACCCCCCCTGGACGAAACCCCCCCCAATTTTCAGGGGCTGCTCAGAAACAAAATGTGCCATTTTCCTGAAAATTTCAGCCAATTCCGTCCACAAACGCCAAAGTTATTAGACATAGAATTTTCAAAAAACCCATAGAGAAAAAATCCTAACTATATATACCTACTGGCGACCGCCAGTAGGTAATATATATATATATATATATATTATATATATATATATATATATAACATTTCTATGGCAAAATGAAACCCCTTATTTTGTTCCTTTTCAAATTAAATGTATTAAGTGTTACCACTTTATTCCAATCAAGATGACTTTAGGTGTGCCATACTTTTGTCATAAGTAAGACTGTTAGCGTTCTAGTTGTTCTTTAAAACACTCTGGGACATTCTGTCACTGGGCTATAGTTGGGCTACATCTGGCTGATATTTGGGCTACATTTGTTTTTTTTTGTCTCTGGCGGCCATCTTTGGGCTACATTGGGCTTCATTGGGCTACATTGGGCTACATTTGGGCTCCAACATATATATAGCCCAATGTAGCCCAATATATATTTTTCAAAGTTAATTTTCGTAAAAACCACTGGAGAATATATCTTGAGACATAGCAAAGGCACATCGGGCTACCAGTCCCTACAATTTTGCCAAGTTTCATGGAAATCCATTCAGCCGTTCGAGCTAAAAGTGAGTCCAACCGCCCTATGGAAAACTCAATGTTAAAAACACGTTTTGGGACCCCCCTTTTTTTCTCGGCCCCCGCTTGACGAAAACCCCCCAAATTTTCAGGGGCTGCTCAGAAACAAAATGTTCCATTTTCCAGAAAATTTCAGCCAATTCCGTCCTCAAACGCCAAAGTTATTCAACATAGAATTTTCAAAAATCCCATAGGAAAAAAATCCTAACTATATATACCTACTGGCGACCGCCAGTAGGATATATATATATATATATATATATATATATATATATATATATATATATATATATATATATTACCTACTGGCGGTCGCCAGTAGGTATATATAGTTAGGATTTTTTCTCTATGGGTTTTTTGAAAATTCTATGTCTAATAACTTTGGCGTTTGTGGACGGAATTGGCTGAAATTTTCAGGAAAATGGCACATTTTGTTTCTGAGCAGCCCTTGAAAATTTGGGGGGGGTTCGTCCAGTGGGGGCCGAGAAAAAAGGGGGGTCCCAAAACGTGTTTTTAACATTGAGTTTTCCATAGGGCGGTTGGCCTCACTTTTAGCCCGAACGGCTGAATGGATTTGCACGAAACTTGGCAAAATTGTAGGGACTGGTAGCCCGATGTGCCTTTTGTAGGTCTCAATATATGTGCTCCAGTGGATTTTGAGAAATTAACGTTTAAAAAAAGATATATATCTGTAAGCGCGGACTGGGCAGCGCACTGGTTCGCGGACTTTTCGCGCAACGGAGCTTTGTGAAGCGAAGCTGATTGGTTCTCCGGCGTCTGTCAACATTCCAAACAGTCCGTAGCGGCCGCCATCTTGTCTCTCGGTAGGATCGAGAGACAAGAGGAGGTCAAAACAAAGGGGGAAATAACTATAAGGGGGCATAGTAGATCCTCGCTGACCCCCTAGGTTTGATGTGGAGGTTTTAAAAGGGCCCCGCGGGGCAAAAAAAAATAATAATAATAATAATTGAACGGCTGAATGGATTTGCACGAAACTTGGCAAAATATTAGGGACTGGTAGCCCGATGTGCCTTTGCTAGGTCTCAATATATGTGCTCCAGTGGATTTTGAGAAATTAACGTTCAAAAAAAGATATATATCTGTAACAGCGCTCCGCTTCGCGTAACGGAGGTTTGCGAAGCTGATTGGTCATTCTGTCACTGGGCTATAGTTGGGCTACATCTGGCTGATATTTGGGCTACATTTGTTTTTTTGTGTGTCTGGCGGCCATCTTTGGGCTACATTGGGCTTCATTGGGCTACATTCGGCTAATTAGCAAATAGCTCATCGCAAACTAGGAATGGTAATGAATCGCTATTTATTCCTTAAAGTTCGCTATTTAGGAAATGCAAAAAACTTTGATGATACATATGGCGGTTCATCTCTAACAAGATAAGAAGCATAGGGATACATTTATGATGACTGGCGCATCACCAGGGATGTGTTAGTCATTCTGTGCCGCTGTTCCGTCACCTATGGTGTGCTGCATTTACAATGCGGCGCATCATGGGGCAAAAACAGCACAGATGCGTGATGTATCTGTGCCGTAAAGGTAGCGCATTGCTGGAGTTGTATCGCAAGTGTGATGAAGCTCCAGCAAGGGTCGGGGGTGCCCCTGTCGCAGGGTTTCTGTTCTCACACAGAACTGTGGACAGAGGATTGGAACCTCGGCGAATTAGGGTGTCCCAAAACTCACGTTAGTAATCAAAAACTCCTTAGCAAGCTAGGTACAGTGTCACATTGGATATAACAAACTCTCAATGTTTAGACAATCCAGAATATGAACTTATAGTACCTCAGGATACGTGGAACTCATGAACAGTCGGTCGTTATAGATTTCTTAGAAACCAGAACATGGAGTTAAGAAGAACAGATGTGTATTTGAAATGTTTATTTACTAATGCCGTCTTCTCAGGCGTAGTACCTTAGATAATAAAAGTACACATATTATCAGTAGCAAAATTACCAGCATAGTTACTAGTACATAAAAAGTGAATGGTGATAGTATGTTAACATGCTGTAAATGAATAAGAGTTAGCAACACTTATAAGCAGCCGCGGGCCGTGGAGGGAGTTACGTTGAGGCAGGGAGGCGGGGAGGGGGAGAAGCAGGGTGGAGAATACAAGTACACATATTATCAGTAGCAAAATTACCAGCATAGTTACTAGTACATAAAAAGCGAATGGTGACAGTATGTTAACATGCTGTAAATGAATAAGAGTTAGCAACACTTATAAGCAGCCGCGGGCCGTGGAGGGAGTTACGGTGGGGCAGGGAGGCGGGGAGGGGGAGGGGCAAGGTAGAGAGGGCTCCACCCTGCTTCTCCCCCTCCCCGCCTCCCTGCTTCACCGTAACTCCCTCCACGGCCCGCGGCTGCTTATATCTCACCCTCCCTAATACACATATTATATTATTTGCTAAGAAGGTCTCTTTGTGTTGGTTTAGGGCGTGCCCATACTTTAGTGTCTTAGATTTGAAGGAATCACATCAGCATACACCAGCTCTCTCTTCATGTGAACCGCATCAACTGTTGTGTATGTGTGTTCGGCAAAGCAATATAAAACCCGCCTCATGCCCAGAATTGGCAGAAGTTGCACTTATGTTATGAGTATGAAGTCGTGGAGATCAGACCTCATAACAATTCTGTATCGTGTTGTTCTTGAAACTTTAGCACTCGCTGTACAGATATAGTTTAACAAGTAAAGCAGATAGTAGACCAATAACATATTATTCTCATGTAAACCACGATGAACTACTAGGTGGAAAGCTAAAGCAACAACTAAGTGTCGTGTGCAGAAGTTGCAAAAAAGGAAAAATGGCGTTTAAACCGGTAATGAGCCCATCCTAACTTAACACGGTGTAAAGATATCCAGGACCTAGATGACACTTCCTCATGATCCGGAAACGAACTGAATAAGATAATAGAAGTGCCATCTCATGAGAGCAGATTGCAAGTTTATATGTGGACGGTCCGCAAGGTAAAGCATTAAAAACTAGGAAAATTTAATGCTAAAGAAAAATAAAACAGCCAAGTACTTTATCGAGTCTTAAGCCAATAGGCAAGGTAAATAATAAAAACTTGACAAATAAGTCAATGAATTGTCAATGAAATGCTAGTACTCAGCATATCAAACATGAAAAAGGTCTATGACATAACTGTGTATGCAAAATAAGCTGCAACAGCCTCCAATAGGAAGTCACCGTCTTCATCCGAAAACAGTTCAGCCATCCAATTTAAAAGCGGAAAAGAACATACGTGCTCTCCCAGCACCGGATCCTATATCACCATCAGAGGACAGCTCAGTGGGTTTTCAAGAAAGCTCTGTTCCAAGAAAGACTGTGCTGCCGCCAGTAAATTCCAGGGACCAAGTAGTCCATGCATCAATGCCACAGCCATAATCCTTTCGCCAGGACAAATCAACTCGTGAGTAATGATAGGAGTCATCAGCTGATTAAAGTCGACGTCAGGAGAAACCGGTCCGCAGAGACACAAATCAATGGCCCAATCGAAATCACAGGTCAGGCAGTGAAATACAGGCTGGACACAGGTGAAGTAGGAGAACCGAAAAGATAATCCATATGCCGTGCTTAATATCGCCAACGGCATTGTGCCATAATATTCTAGCATGCGATTGCGGAACAGTGTCAGCAGCTGCAGGGTCGGAGGTTGCATAGGAGGGACATCCATATTTAAAAATGTAAAAAAGCACAAGAGCGTCCGCTGGTAATGCAAGTAAAAATGCCAATCCACGAACCAGAGTGCAGAAAATACAATGAAAGGGAGCAGGGATGACTCCAAAGATTTTCTCAAATGAAGTCACGAGACCACTGGTAACAACTTTAAAAAAGTGTGCCAGGGATTTTGTGGAGGATGCGTTAAAGATAGTCGGAAACATGTTGCTGAAATTGAAAGGCAAACCTGTGTACGGGTGTTCGCTATGTGAAGTACGAAAGTTTCACGGGCCGAACTCAAGGCCACCTCTCTCTGAGACAAAAGAGCTCTTATTCTTGCCATGCCGTTGAAACGTGTCCCAAGGTTGGTATTTGTGGCCAGATTGAAAACTCCCTATGTTCATGTGTGGGAGGAAATAGAACATTTCTGCAGCAAATAACCCGTTCACTTACTGTTACGATAAAAGGAATACTTTTAATTAACTCAGAACAATCTTCATTATTGAGCATCAAATAACTACCATTTTCCAACAACTTGAACGTGGGGATGATAGCAGGAACTGGCGTGCCTTGCAACACGCAAGCCATATTTGGTCGGTGTTTGTTGCATGAATCGTGTAACTGTATGTGCCTACACATTAGTGAATGATCTGGCGTCTCAGTGCATTCCTCTCCATTCAGATAAACTTCTTGATCATCTTTGAAACATCTGTATGTGTATGGAAGCGACCAGACCTCATGAACAAAAGCACTACCTAAAGGTTCATAACGACCTATTGGTATATATTTCATACAATTTGAAAACTTATATAAAGCAAAAGGCAGCGTTATTAAACCGTGGATAAGGCATGTTGCCAAAAAACCCGCAATCCTCTGCTGATGATGTCACTGAGCATGTCATGAATGATGTAATATTTGACATCATCAGCAGTGGATTATGGGTAATGGTATCTCTAGTTTACTCCCCTATAGCTGTCTTTCTTTTAACATAAGTGTGTGTTTCCTTCCCTTATACTTACTGTTTTTGGTTCGCTTCCAGTTCGCGTACCAGCGAGCGAACTAGGAAGCGAACTAAGAGAAATAGAGGTTGGCACAGTTCCAAATATTGTACCAATTTTTTAATAACGGGGAGATAGTTCTGAAAAGAACTTTTTTTTTTATTTTTCTGAATTTTTTTTTACTGTTTTTGAATTTTTCGGAACAGTTTTATATTTTTTTGGGTTTTTCTTGGAGGGGGCAATGAAAACGATTCATTGTAAAGGGCTCAACAGGAGCAACAAAACAAAAAAAAGAAGTATTTATTATTTTGGGCGTTTCGGACAAACTTGCATATGATAGTCAATAGCTCTGTTGATCAGAGTGATGCTTCTTTCTCCGTAGGAAATGAATCCATCGCAAAATACGCAGGTGTGTTTTACTTCACCAAATCTCATTTGTATATTTGGCACCATCTCCCTGCCCTCTGGTCCCGTTACTTCCGGTACAACAGATCTTCTGACCATAATAGGGAGATTATCTAGGTCGTTCCGAAACTGTGCAGCACTGTAGTTGTTAGGATGCCACCTAGTCATATGGCGATGCATTGTGTAGTTTCCGAAACTGTATTTTTTGTCGGTCCCTCTGGACAGTCTATCTTGACATATAAGGCAAGTTACGTATCTTGCATTTACTTTTTTCTGACCTTTGGGAATTTTAAAAAATTGCCAAATGAAGTTTTCTTTCCGGTGAGACGTCCTGGGCTGCTCAGGCAAAAACTGCCTCTCTTCGTGCTCGTCCTCCTGTTCCTCTTCTTCTTCTTCTTGTTGAATTACAACTTCAGCAGGTGGTCCTCTCTTCCTTGGAGGCGGTGGAGGTGGTGGGGAAGCACCAGCTGAAGCTACTAAAGAAGCCATTGCTCAGTGATCACAAAGGGTCTTTCTCTCACAATGATGAAAGTCAGAGTGAGGAAAGAAGGAGGGATTTTCATCATTTGGGAAAAACAAGAGTTCTCAACCAATCAAAAGTGTTCATTTTAGATTATATGACCTAGTCTTACATCATTAGGAAACCAAAAGTGAAATGAACCAATGAAAAGTGTTATTACCAAGTCACATGACTTGCTGTGTTTACGTTAAGCGCTTTGCAGGGCCTCCCGGTTTGCTTCTAGAAACCTGCGCTTTGCGACTCGCTTCGCGTACCAGTTCGCTAACGTAGCACGTCATATGACGTATCACGCGACAACGTGAAACGTCATGCGGACGGGAGGCGTCACGATGTTGTTTTCTAACGCGGCACTTGCGGTAAAGAAACGTTTACCGGCTCGCGGTCTATTTCGCGGCATCAAGGTCAGCTAACGGGAAGCTTCCCGATTCGCGAAGCGGGAACGAAGAAAAAAAAATATTTAAAAAAAAAATTATTCATAAACATATAAAATATATTTTTGGATTTAAAGAAGAATACATTTTACAGCTACAGATATTAGCTGTTAAAAAACCAATGAAATTCACAGAAAAAACCATAGGTTATAGACCATATATAGTTAGGAATTAGCATTTACAAAACCTTGAAAATTCACTGAAAAAACCATAGGTTATAGACCATATATAGTTAGGAATTAGCATTTAAAAAACCTTATTTTACTCACACAAAACCATTGAAATTCCATATATAGTTAGTTGCACTAACTATATATCGCGCACCCGCAATCCACTGCTGATGATGTCACATATTACATCATTCATGACATGGTCAGTGACATCACTGATTACATCACTGATGACATCTCAAATGACATCACTGATGACATCACTGATGACAACATCCAGTGACTATGTTTCTGTAAAGTTAAAATATGTCTTACATATTGAAGAATGAGTGGATGTATAAGTGTCTGAATGAAGGTTTTAGTAGGTGCGTGATTGACTGTATGAGTGAGTGATTAAATGCGTCTTACTGAATGCACGGGTTAGTGACTAAACTGTCTGAAAGTGTGCATCAGTATGTCTGTTGTTGTGCAAGCTGCTGCATGTGTTGATCAGTAGCTATATAAGTAGCTATATGGGTTATTGATTGGTTGCACAAGTATTTGTATGGGAGACTGAGTGTGTGTATGGCTGGCTGGGAGGTGTGTGACTCTGTGCAGATCAATGTGTACTTGTATCAGTGATTCTATAAGAGAGTAACTATGTGTTAGTATATGTTTCAAAAATGTAAGGTGTTCTGTGTTTAACTGTATAGATGAGAAAATGGAAGTGTGATTGATTCTTTTCAGGACTGACTAGGTGTGTGAGTAACTCCATGGATGAGTGGCAGAGTGTCAGTGTCTGTATAGGTGTATGAGTGCATATGATAGTGTTGTAAAGATGAGTGATTGTATGTATGAATGATTGTATGAGTGAATGTGTGTGTAGACATAGGAATCAGTGAGTGCGTATGTAGTAACTAGTATTGGTGTGTCAATGGTTTCAAAAATGATACTCTCTATTTAACACTGGGTGTAACGGAGGTTATATTACAGTGTGAGGAGATGCATTGTATTATGACATGAATGATATCATCAGTGATGTGATCATTGATGTCAAGTGAGATGTCATCAGTGATGTCATTTGAGATGTCATCAGTGATGTCATCAGTGATGTCATTTGAGATGTCATCAGTGATGTAATCAGTGATGTCACTGACCATGTCATGAATGATGTAATATGTGACATCATCAGCAGTGGATTGCGGGTGCGCGATATATAGTTAGTGCAACTAACTATATATGGAATTTCAATGGTTTTGTGTGAGTAAAATAAGGTTTTTTAAATGCTAATTCCTAACTATATATGGTCTATAACCTATGGTTTTTTCAGTGAATTTTCAAGGTTTTGTAAATGCTAATTCCTAACTATATATGGTCTATAACCTATGGTTTTTTCTGTGAATATATATATAAATATATATAACATTTCTATGGCAAAATGAAACCCCTTATTTTGTTCCTTTTCAAATTAAATGTAGTAAGTGTTACCACTTTATTCCAATCAAGATGACTTCAGGTGTGCCATACTTTTGTCATAAGTAAGACTGTTAGCGTTCTAGTTGTTCTTTAAAACACTCTGGGACATTCTGTTACTGGGCTATAGTTGGGCTACATCTGGCTGATATTTGGGTTACATTTGTTTTTTTTTGTCTCTGGCGGCCATCTTTGGGCTACATTGGGCTTCATTGGGCTTCATTGGGCTACATTGGGCTACATTGGGCTCCAACATATATATAGCCCAATGTAGCCCAATATATATTTTTCAAAGTTAATTTTCGTAAAAACCACTGGAGCATATATCTTGAGACATAGCAAAGGCACATCGGGCTACCAGTCCCTACAATTTTGCCAAGTTTCGTGGAAATCCATTCAGCCGTTCGAGCTAAAAGTGAGTCCAACCGCCCTATGGAAAACTCAATGTTAAAAACACGTTTTGGGACCCCCCTTTTATCTCGGCCCCCGCTTGACGAAACCCCCCCAAAATTTCAGCCAATTCCGTTCTCAAACGCCAAAGTTATTCAACATAGAATTTTCAAAAATCCCATAGGAAAAAAATCCTAACTATATATACCTACTGGCGACCGCCAGTAGGCAATATATATATATATATATATATATATATATATATATATATATATATATATATATATATATATATATATATATATATATATATATATATATATATATATATATATATATTATATTTCAGAGTGACAGATGACACTTTGTAGGTATAGTTGGGACCTAGTTACAGTGGTGTAGCAAGGAGGAGTGACACATGTTTTGGGGAGGCAGCGGTCTCCCCCTCACTTTACACCTGTGACCGTCACGGAGGAATCGCTCGCACCCATTTTGTGACTTTGTTCATATCTGTTAAGCAGTTTTTGGGAAAATGTATACAGATCTGGACCATTGAGTCCAGTGGGCATGCAGCTTCAAATTATAAAACAATCTAATTGGCCGATGTTTTTTTTTCATTGGCTGCTTCTCTTCTGTGGGAATGAGAAGCTCTCAGAAGCCCGATGAGAGATCACTCTCTGATTGGCTTGCTGAAACATGAAAACTGTTACATTACAGGACACGGGGAAGTACAAAAAACAACTACAATAGGGCAGGGTAAGGGTTCTCTGCCCCCTGGACCTAGTTTAGAGGTCCTAGAGGGACCATTTGTGGTGCTGCGATCCCACAGGACTCTTGCAGGGCACAACAAAACTCTTCTTACACCTGCAAAAGTCCACCATCTGTGTCAGTTGCAGCTGCAAAGGCCATGCAGCCAATGTAATGCCTTTCACGGTGGTGGGATGGGCACCCCTATAAGCTGGATGCTGGGCCTGACTGTGTGCAGAGGGGTAGGACTCAGGGCCAACTCCATCCCATGCAGCGCACGTCCAAATCCCTTTGGCAACCGAGTTTCAGCAGCTAGCAAGGGGACGGTATTGGTAATAGCATGTTACTTTACATTAAAGAAAAGCCCTAGACATTCACTGTAAAACCCAAAGGTTGAAGTCATGTTATACTAAGGTGACAATGTCAGTTAAAATGTAAACATTTTGCTAAAAGAAACCATTGAAATTCCCCAGTTATAGTTGAATAAAGTTACTAAATGTATGCACTTTACATGCTATGCTTCTTACCTTACATGTGACCTACCATATTACACCACTCAGGACTATGCTATCATTGGTAACATCAAGGATGACATCTGAAATGACATCATTAATGACATCACTGTACATGGCGAGTGCTCGACTCCCCATGCCAACACCCAGCACTTAACACATGGCTATTCCACACACTCAACAGTCTGTGGAAAGGCGACCCCAGTTATGAACAATCTTCAGCGCTCTACACAGTGGGGATTTACCTGCAGGGCCTTGCCTATAGCCATTCCCTGCACACAGTCCTCTGTGGGGAGAAACAACCTTTACAACACAACTTTTACAACGCACTACCATTACAACAAAACGTTTACATCGCAACATCCATTACATCGCAAGCCATTACAATACAACCATTACAATGCATGACACTACAACGCATACCACTACAACGCATGTGATTACAACGCATAACATTACAACGCATAGTACCCTTACACTTCCCAACACTTACCCTACTGTTGCAGCCCCTGGAGTTAGAATAGTAATTTTTACCCCTACACTATCCAACACTTACCTTACTGTTGCACCTCCCTGGAGTTAGAATAGTAATTTTTACCCCTACACTAACCAACACTTACCCTACTGTTGCACCCACCTGGAGTTAGAATAGTAATTTTTTCCCCTACACTATCCATACTTACCATACATGCAATGTAATGTTATGCGTTGCAATGGTATGCGTTGTAAAGGTAGTATGCGTTGTAATGGAATGCGTTGTAAAGGTAGTTTAAATAAATTTGTTGTAATAGCATGTGTTGTAATGGAATGCGTTATAATGGATGTTGCATTGTAAGGCATGCGTTGTAAAAGTATGCGTTGTAACGTCATACATCCCTCTGTGGGTGGCCAATACCCACACGGCACTTCATTTGATCAAGTATTGCAAGGTTTTCTGCAATGGCCTGGACTTCATCAAAGCCCAGCGTGAAACCAAAGACAGAGTGCCAAATCGTGGGAGTCACAGTCTTCAGCAATGGGCAGAGAGTTTAGATACAAAGCATTGCTTCTGGCCAACCACAGTGTCCAGCTCTCAACAGTTGGTAAATACCCACAGTGTAATTTCTTCAGACATTCACATTGAGGTTTGCTATCTTGCCCATCTATCCACAAGTGGTCAAATCATGTGGCACGCAGCCTTCGGCCATCTGCCGTGTAGTGGACTGCAGGGCTTTGATTATAGTCAACGCCTACACCCAATACTCAGCAGACGTTGAACATCCACTGCACGGCCTAGTTTCCTGTCAGGCCCTACACAATTCTCCGTAGGTGACCACTTCCTTTTAAGCACAGCTGTTGGTCATGTTCAGCAAGCTTCATTGTATGGCACAGCCTGAACTCTACTAATCAAGGGAATCCAACCTCCACTGCTCCAAAAGCAGTGAGGTATAATATAGTGAATTGTTTAATCCGGAGCTAGCTATGCGAATGTGCAATGCACAGGTGGGAACCTTGGAGCTTTGATATATGTTATGTTATGTTATGTTATTTTATTTTATATAGCGCGTGGATGCCGCAGCCAAGTGGCGTCCCGGTGCTTTGGAGGATTGAATAACACAACACATCAGAGATGATCAGAGAAAACAGGATCTAAACTGTGGAAAAGAGGAAGGTTTTTAAAGCCCTCTTGAAGGGGAGCAAGTCAGTCGGATGGAGCGGAGAGGAGCCGGCAGAGAGTTCCAAAGGGCTGCCGCCTGCACAGAAAATGAACGTCCACCCATTCTAGCTTTTTTAAAACGTGGCACAATGGCAAGATTTAATCCAGCAGAGCGAAGGGCTCTGGCAGGGACATAATGAAGAATCGTCTGGGAAAGGATAGGAGGGGAGGCTAATTTAAGAATTTTAAAAGTTAGGCATAATCCTTTAAACTTAATACGTTGCCCTACCGGTAGCCAGTGGAGATCTTGAATAGTTCGACGAGCCGAAACAAACTTTGGGAGGCCGACTAGCATCCTGGCCGCCGCGTTTTGGACCCTTTGAAGGCGGGAAAGCTCGGCCGGATTTAGGTCCAAAAACAGAGAACTAGCATAGTCCAGTCTGGTAAGAACCAGAGCTTGGACTATAATCTGTCTAGTCTCCGCATCGAAGAACTTAAAAATAGGCCGAAGACACTGCAGAGTGCCGAAACATGTCCCAGCCACACGTTTAGTGTGGGAAGTAAATGAAAGCTTGTCGTCAAACCACACCCCGAGGTTTCTGACTTCCGTCACGGGGGTGGGGACAGGGCCTAATTCAGAGGGCCACCATTGATCTCTCCATAATCCGCTTTCCCTACCAAAAATAATGACCTCAGTCTTGGAGGCATTAAGTTGGAGTCGATTGTTCGCCATCCAGCCAGCCACGGCTTTTAGAGCTGACTGAAAGGTGGGGGCATCCATGTTGGAGTCGCCATTGAGTTCCACCGCCAGCTGCGTGTCATCGGCGTATGACACCAAGGAGAGACCAAAACGCTGGACTACCTCCGCCAGTGGCTGAACATACAAATTAAATAAGGTAGGGCTGAGAGCCGATCCTTGGGGGACACCCTGAAGTATGGGGCGAGGAGCAGAGACAAAAGGGGGTGTAGATACTTTGAAGCCCCGATCCTTAAGAAAGGAACGAAACCACTCAAGTGCCACCTCACCAACTCCAGCCTCCACCAGACGATGTAAAAGAATCTGGTGGGACACCGTATCAAAGGTGGCACTGAGATCCAAAAGGATCAGTGCCGCCGTCTGCCCCTGGTCCAACAGCTTCCTAATGTGCTCCACCACAGCCAAGAGAGCAGTCTCGGTGCTATGACCTGCACGGAATCCGTTCTGGGAGTTATCCAGTATATTCGACTCCTGCAGGTGAGATGATAAAATATAATTAGCATGCGCTTCTGCTAACTTGGCTGACCGGGGGAGTAGGGAAATGGGTCGATAGTGTTCTGGCTTGGTAGGATCCAAGGCGGGTTTTTTAAGAATAGGAATAACCGTCGCCTGTTTCCAAGCCTTAGGAACACTGCCCATGCTGAAGGACATATTGATGAGATTATGCAAGGCAGGATAGCAACATTCAGCAAGTTCCCGGAATTGAAAAGGTCTCATGGGGTCATCCGGGGAACCGGATTTGACTTTAATCGTCAAGGCTTTAAACTCGTCCAAAGTCGGGCTAGGAATGATCAGCAATGGTTTGGAAACCAATGATGTAGGCATATTCTCCCTGATGGAGAGATGAGAGAATGACCTATAAATGGTCTCCACCTTTTCGACAAAGAATGAGGCCAGATCCTCGCAGTGTGCCATGGAGGGTTCGAGAGTAGCAGAGTTAGTCCTATTGCTTGTGAGATCCCTACACACCCTGAAAATGACCTTGGTGGGATTGGTGCTGTTCTTTATCTCCAGGGAGTAAAAAGCAGCCCTGGCTGCGCATATGGCCCGATGATACACTCTAGTGCAGGCCCTATAGGCCGCCTTGAGGTCAGTATAATAAGTTTTACGCCATGCGCGTTCCGCTTTTTTACAGGAGACTTTGAGTTTTTTAAGCAATTCATCATACCAAGGACTGGAGGGGCTGGATCTAGACTTACTCCACTTGGCCGGAATAAGCATATCTAACGAGTGATTTAGACAATCACAGAAACTATCGTAGCCAAGGGAAACTTCGGTGGGAGGTAGAGGATGGTATTTCATCAGAAGCTGATGAAAATGCTCTAAGTTCAAGTTTCTCCAGGGGCGTTTGGAACTGGCTGGGATGTTATTTCTGGAGGAGGAGATGGTAGTAATTATACGAATTTCAATCAAATGGTGATCAGTCCATGCCATAGGTCTAGGATGAAGCACTGTGATATTAGTGGCCAGATTCGTAAGAAAAGGATCTAATAAGTGGCCACCTTTGTGAGTCGGTAATTGTACCATTTGAATTAATTGAAGCGCTTCAAGATCTGCTAACAAACTGTGGACCGAGTTGGAAAGTGGGGCTTCCATATGTAAAGTAAGGTCGCCAATAATCGTAAAGTTAGCAGTTTTTAGCACTAGGGAAGAGACCACCTCCAGTAGACTTTGACGAAAAGCACCATCAGGACCAGGGGGGCCTATAAATTAATAGTCCCGAGAGGGTAAAGTGGGGGTTTACTGAGATGTTAAACAGTGCACTCTCACATCCTGCTATAGTGATAGGTTTCCAAATGCAGGGGTAGCAAGTTTTTATCGCAACTGCTATACCTCCACCTCTAGCATTGCGGGGGAGGGAGTGCATGGTATAACCCACAGGGAGGGCTAAATTCAAAACCGCCATAGATTGATCATGCAGCCAGGTTTCCGTAAAAAAGAAAATATCCGGATGCTCATCAGTAATCAAGGAACAAACTTCTTGAGAATGACATGTCAGAGATCTGACATTTAAATGGAAAACTTTGAGGGCAAATTGAGTAGTCGTATCTGCAACAGCATCCAGTTTATTATCGGCTGGTGGCCTAGACAGAAGACCCTTAATAGGCAACGGCATAGGAAGTTTGAAAGGACAAGTGGGACATTGGAAAGGGCCACTTAGAGGATCCAAGGGACCATGATTGCAGTCGCTTACCTCATATTGTAGTAAACGCAAGGTCTCAGCGGATATCATCCTGTGGGAGCCAGAGTCCCCCGCCCTAGCCCTGCCTTAGCGCTGATGGGCGCAGACGGGCAGGACTCTGGCGAGACTCAGGCGTAGCGAAGGCGCGACCGCTACACTAGACCGCTACGCTCCAGGCGAGCATTAAATAGGCGATTGGTGGTAAAAAGCGCTAGCGCGCTAACCCCCAACAAGGAAGGGAACAGCCTTCCCAAGATGGCGGCGTCATCACGTGACCCAGGAGCCCCGGAGCCCGGACCCGCAAAATAGCGGTGGTTAAGTGTATTTTAAATGCGGTAAGGGCCAGGGGGGGTCGCGGCAGCAGGGGGGTAAAAACAGGGTTAAATGCACATAATGTAACACAAATAGGCAAAAAGGGTTTTAAAAATGCAGAGCGCGGGCCACAACACAGCGCTATGCAGAAATACGCTCTGAGCACTCTAAACGCGGTGGTCACCTCCTCCAGGCTGACCCCGAGCCCAAGCTCGCCTTAAGTAGGCGATTGGTGGTAAAAAGCGCTAGCGCGCTAACCCCCAACAAGGAAGGGAACAGCCTTCCCAAGATGGCGGCGTCGTCACGTGACCCAGGAGCCCCGGAGCCCGGACCCGCAAAATAGCGGTGGTTAAGTGTATTTTAAATGCGGTAAGGGCCAGGGGGGGTCGCGGCAGCAGGGGGGTAAAAACAGGGTTAAATGCACATAATGTAACACAAATAGGCAAAAAGGGTTTTAAAAATGCAGAGCGCGAGCCACAACACAGCGCTATGCAGAAATACGCTCTGAGCACTCTAAACGCAGTGGTCACCTCCACCTCCACCTATATATATATATATTCACTGAAAAAACCATAGGTTATAGACCATATATAGTTAGGAATTAGCATTTACAAAACCTTGAAAATTCACTGAAAAAACCATAGGTTATAGACCATATATAGTTAGGAATTAGCATTTAAAAAACCTTATTTTACTCACACAAAACCATTGAAATTCCATATATAGTTAGTTGCACTAACTATATATCGCGCACCTGCAATCCACTGCTGATGATGTCACATATTACATCATTCATGACATGGTCAGTGACATCACTGATGACATCTCAAATGACATCACTGATGACATCACTGATGACATCTCATTTGACATCAATGACCACATCACTGATGATATCATTCATGTGACAATACAATGCATCTCCTCACATTTTAATATAACCTCTGTTTCACCCAGTGTTAAATACAGAATATAATTTTTGAAACCATTGACACACCAATACTAGTTACTACATACGCACTCACTGATTCCTACGTCTACACACACCTTCACTCATTCACCCATACTATCATTCATACATACAATCACTCATCTTTACAACACTATCATATGCACTCATACACCTATACAGACACTCACAGTCTGCCACTCATCCATGGAGTTACTCACACACCTAGTCAGTCCTGTAAAGAATCAATGACACTTCCATTTTCTTGTCTATACAGTTAAACATAGAGCACCTTACATTTTCAAACATATACTAACACATACTTACCTTGTTATACAATCATTGATACAAGTACACATTGATCTGCACAGAGTCACACACCTCCCAGCCAGCCACACACACACTCAGTCTCCCATACAAATACTTGGACAATCAATCAGTAACCCATATAGTTAATCATATAGCTACTGATCAAAACATGCAGCAGTTTACAGAACAACAGACATAATGATGCACAAATTAAGACACTTTAGTCACTAACCCATGCACTCAGTGAGACACATTTAATCACTCACTCATGCATTCAGTCATGCACCTACTAAATCCTTTGTCCAGACACTTATACTTCCACTCATTCTTCAATATGTAAGACACATTTTAACTTTACAGAAACATACAGTCACTGGATGTTGTCATCAGTGATGTCATCAGTGATGTCATTTGAGATGTCATCAGTGATGTCATCAGTGATGTCACTGACCATGTCATGAATGATGTAATATGTGACATCATCAGCAGTGGATTGCAGGTGCGCGATATATAGTTAGTGCAACTAACTATATATGGAATTTCAATGGTTTTGTGTGAGTAAAATAAGGTTTTTTAAATGCTAATTCCTAACTATATATGGTCTATAACCTATGGTTTTTTCAGTGAATTTTCAAGGTTTTGTAAATGCTAATTCCTAACTATATATGGTCTATAACCTATGGTTTTTTCAGTGAATTTCAATGGTTTTTTAATAGCAAATATCATAAGCTGTCGAATGTCAAGTACGTGGTAAGTGAAAACATTTTCGTGTTTATGCACACTGATCTGCTTTGAATGGTGCCCCCCCCCCCTCATTTCTATTAGGAGTACTCTCTCTTTGCAGATAGTGAAAGGTAGTTAACGCAGGTCTTTGCCCCCATTGTAATCCGTCGTGCCTGCTTCTCTCTCCATTTGATTCATTGTTATCCAAGTATTTACTGTTTTAGAATTAGTTCTCTTTGGTTCATTCTCTATTTACAAACAAACACAGAGTCGCAATACTCTGTTTAGTCTTTGCAGATAACGAAAAATCGTGTAAAAAAAAAGAAAAGGAATCGAGCAAAATCAGTAGGCCACTAATGGGATCTCTTTTTGACCTTGCTAAAATAGAAACATTAGGAACAACCCCTCATGACAAATACAAAACTAGTGAGATGAACTGAACTCCACACAATGATGGCTGCAAAACAGCTCGGCTCCGCCACCCACCCCGCCCAAAATAACGATAAAGAACGGCTGCCATGATTGGTTGCGGAATGACCACGACGGAGCTACGAAATGGTGCTGCTCTCATGCTAACCCCAGCTTCAGTCTGAAACATCCAGAAACACTGTAGACTACCAATTCGATCAGTTCCGGTAGCGCCCCAATGTAACCCGGTAGAGAAGAACTAGCCCTCCCCTCTTTGACTGATGGTTCTTGTTGCCTGTCCCTTCTGTTGTCATTTAACAGAACTATTTAGCCTGCTGAAAGGGGTTGTGTTCCGACCGCTGGTTGGTGGAGACATTTTGACTATATTCTGTACCTGCGTTGTCGCGTAATGCGTCATATGACGCGCCGCGTTAGCGCATCCGGAAGTCATCCGGGGCGCGCAGCGCGTAACGTAAGCATAACAAGTCATGTGACTTGTTAATAAAACTTTTCATTGGTTCATTTTACTTTTCTTATTGTAATGATGAAAGGCTTGGTCATATGACCTAAAAATTACGCTTTTCATTACTTCCGAACATTATTTTTTCTTAAATATATGTTATAATGTTCCAGGCTAATGTACTTTCCCGGAAATTTTACAACTGTCCTGCAAGTAAAATATATTCTTTTTTCGAGAAAAAGAGCGTTTCTTCGTCCCATGACGGAGCCGTTGAGCAAAAGAGGGTCGACCTGCTGTCTTAGTCGCCGATACGCCTGAATATGAGATTCTTATCGATCACTTTATGTTGCAGGAATAGAAAACACAACAGCCCTTGACCATTTATCTTTACTGCGTTCCTTCGTATTATACCTTTTACCCTTCATGTAATTGGTCTGCTTTATTTCACTTGCCTTTTAATGATTCTAAAACAGTGACTATTATTAAAAACTTTACCAATGTATATACTACTACCATGTTTTCTTTTAAAAACCTTTATTGTGAAAATTTCATTATACAAATACGAGCCTATAACCACGTGGGCCGGCCACGGAGCAAACTGTAATCGTATATGATGAATAGACATTTACACTGTAGAGGAACGTAACGGGCGGGCCATTAGGTTGCAAGAACTAAGGTGTCTAACAGTTACGGAATCGGTGGACGTACATTTTATAATTAAAATACGACAGGGCCAGTTACAATAAAATTATCTAGATATACATTTGCGGGCAAGTACCATGGGTGACGTTAATTCGAACTTTCAACAGTACAGTAATCAATAACACATCAGAACTTAATATCAATAGGGATGTCGAAATATTCAATCAATTCTCGTCCCCGCCCGCCATGTGCTTCAAAACTGCATACGTATCTCGTGATTTCAAGGTTCTGCAACCAGTACACAACAAGGAGTTACGAGTCCCATTTATTCTGGCGCCATTTTGGGCGAGGACGGGCAGGTCCAGGATATAGTCAAAATGTCTCTACCAACCATCGACTATGATGATGTTCATATGCTGTATTTATTAGAGTAACACTCATCTGTCCACATGAAATTAATTTGCCACAATCTAAACATGTCATTTTAATCTTTCCAAAGTTCTTCTAAATATTTGGGACCGTTTCCCTTGCCTCTGAAGCTCTCAGTGCCACTTCTTTGATGAATGTACTAGCAGGTCAGGGGTTCTCCTCCAAATCTCTCTTTTATGCAGCACTATAATTAATTGGTGCCACCTCTCCATATGACGATGCATGGTATAGTTACCACAACTATATTTTTTTTCGGTTCCTCTGGAGAGTTCATCGTGGCAGATGAAGCGTGTAACGTACCGGGCATTTACCTTTTTTTGCATGTACAGGAAAGGAAAAAAAAATCGAGCGTCCGAGTTCTAAGGTGTCCCAGGGCCATTTTAGTGGACCAGGCCCAAATCCAAAGAACAGGCCGCCATTTTGAGAGTCCTGTTGCAGCCGCCTGTCGCTGTAGCATCAAGAGCAGCCGAAACTCAGCTGAATGGCAACTGAAACGGTAAAGGGGCGCCCCACTACAGCAGACGAGCCAGGCCCAAATCCAAAGAACAGCTATCTCACAGGCTAATGGGGCGACCCACGCCGAGTTTCAGCATTGTAGGATGACCACACAAGTACAGCAACTTGCTAGACATCACCTCGGTGCCATCCGGATCTCGGCGCCCCACTGCAGATGAAGTGCCTCTCAACTATGAAACCACCACGGTGACATCCGGATCTTGGCGCGTTGTGCTGCCTTCGGCCTATTCGCACATCGGTCCGCTACTGACGCCATCTCACAGGCTAATGGGGCGACCCACGCCGAGTTTCAGCATTGTAGGATGACCACACAAGTACAGCAACTTGCTAGACATCACCTCGGTGCCATCCGGATCTCGGCGCCCCACTGCAGATGAAGTGCCTCAGAACTATGAAACCACCACGGTGACATCCGGATCTTGGCGCGTTGTGCTGCCTTCGGCCTATTCGCACATCGGTCCGCTACTGACGCCATCTCACAGGCTAATGGGGCGACCCACGCCGAGTTTCAGCATTGTAGGATGACCACACAAGTACAGCAACTTGCTAGACATCACCTCGGTGCCATCCGGATCTCGGCGCCCCACTGCAGATGAAGTGCCTCTCAACTATGAAACCACCACGGTGACATCCGGATCTTGGCGCGTTGTGCTGCCTTCGGCCTATTCGCACATCGGTCCGCTACTGACGCCATCTCACAGGCTAATGGGGCGACCCACGCCGAGTTTCAGCATTGTAGGATGACCACACCAGTACAGCAACTTGCTAGACATCACCTCGGTGCCATCCGGATCTCGGCGCCCCACTGCAGATGAAGTGCCTCTCAACTATGAAACCACCACGGTGACATCCGGATCTTGGCGCGTTGTGCTGCCTTCGGCCTATTCGCACATCGGTCCGCTACTGACGCCATCTCACAGGCTAATGGGGCGACCCACGCCGAGTTTCAGCATTGTAGGATGACCACACCAGTACAGCAACTTGCTAGACATCACCTCGGTGCCATCCGGATCTCGGCGCCCCACTGCAGATGAAGTGCCTCTCAACTATGAAACCACCACGGTGACATCCGGATCTTGGCGCGTTGTGCTGCCTTCGGCCTATTCGCACATCGGTCCGCTACTGACGCCATCTCACAGGCTAATGGGGTGACCCACGCCGAGTTTCAGCATTGTAGGATGACCACACCAACTTGCTAGACATCACCTCAGTGCCATCCGAATCTTGGCATCTCAACGCCTAGTGGTATCTTCCATACAAAAAATATTGTTACGCTGCCTTTGGCCCCATTCGCACATCAGTCCGCAACTTAGACATCACCTCGGTGCCATCCGGATCTTGGCATCTCAGCGCCTTGTGGTGTCAGTCAGAAAATATTGTTGTGCTGCCTTCGGCCTATTCGCACATCGGTCCGCTACTGACGCCATCTCACAGGACAACGGGGCGCCCCACGCCGACTTTCAGCATTGTAGGATGGCCACACCAGTGCGGCAACTTGCTACACACCACCTCGGTGCCATCCGGATCTTGGCATCTCAGCGCCTTGTGGTCTCTTCTACACCGGAAATATAGTAGAAAATATTGTTGCGCTGCCTTTGGCCCCATTCACACATCAGTCCGCTACTGACACCATCTCACAGGCCAACGGGGCGCCCCACGCCGACTTTCAACATTGTAGGATGGCCACAGAAGTGCGACAACTTACTAGACACCACCTCGGTGCCATCCGGATCTTGGCGCGTTGTGCTGCCTTCGGCCTATTCGCACATCGGTCCGCTACTGACGCAAACTCACAGGCCAACGGGGCGCCCCACGCCGACTTTCAGCATTGTAGGATGGCCACACCAGTGCGGCAACTTCCTACACACCACCTCGGTGCCATCCGGATCTTGGCGCGTAGTGAAGCTGCAGCAGCTGCAAATAAGCTTCAGACAGTGTTACAACCGCTGCTCAGAACTCTCAACTATGACACCACCTCGATGCCATCCGGATCTTGACGCGTTGTGTTGCCTTCGGCCTATTCGCACATCGGTCCGCTACTGACGCCGCCTCACGTGCCAACGTATTTTCTCCGCATTTTATACCCTATGCCGCATAACAGGTCATGTGACTTGTTTATAAAACTTTTCATTGGTTCATTTTACTTTTGGTTTCCTAATGATGGAAGGCTTGATCATATGACCTAAAAACAACACTTTTCATTGGATGAAAACTTTTTTTTTCCCCCAAACGATGAAAGCCCCACCTTGTTTCTGGATGTTTCAGACTGAAGCTGGCGTCACCATGAGAGCACCACCATCTCGTAGCTCCGTCGTGGTCATTCCGCGAGCAATCATGGCAGCCGCTCCCCACCAGAAGCCTGCAGGAGTCGGGGCCCCCAAAACTTTTGATGAATTCTCAAGGCGGAGGGGACGCTTTCGAGAATGGGGTCCAAGACCTAGCAGACAAGCGTCCGATTTCCAAGGTGTCCCAGGGCCATTTCAGTGGACCAGGCCCAAAAAGGAAACAGCCTGCCGCCATTTTGAGAGTCCTGTGACAGCCGCCTATCGCTGCACCGCAAGAGTGGGCGCAACTCAGCTGAATGGCGGATTTTGACACAGTGGACCAAAAGCGGACGGAATGGCAACTGAAACGGTAAAGGGGCGCCCCACTACAACAGACGAGACTCCACCTGGAGAGGCCCGTTCACGCCGCCTCCCCCGGGGCGCTCCACGCCGTTATTCGGAGCAGCATTGTAGGATACCAAAACCAGTGCGGCAACTTACTGGACATCACCTTGGTGCCATCGTTCTGCTGCCTTGGAACTATTCGCACAACAGTTTGCTACTGATGACCCACCCCCCGCGACTCCCCACGCCGTTATTTGCTGGGTGGCAACTTACTAGACATCACTTTTGTGTCATCTAGATTTCGGCGCGTTCTGCTGCCTTGGAACTATTCGCACAACAGTTTGCTACTGATCACCCACCCCCCGCGACGCCCCACGCCGGAAATCTGGACGTTGTGCTGCGTTGGGACTATTCGCACAGCCGACCGCTACTTCGTTGTTTTTCTCTAAAAATGTTTATATGTTATTACTATTTTTGTTTTCTTGTATATATTTATAAATTATTAAAGTTTTATAATCTTACTACTTTGTCGGAGTGCTATATATTTTTAATGTGACACATAATTGTAAAAATTTTGATGTACAAAGAGTCATCCCTGGAATCTTCCGCTTCACGCTCGGTCCCCTCCCCAATCACAATACAGGATGGTTTTCAGATAATAGCAACGCTTCTGCTGTGACGGATCACATCGAGTGTGGGCCTTGATCTACTATAACTCCTTTGAAGACGGGTGATTCTTTACAGCTGTGGCCATAAACTACATCTGCAGGGCTAGCTGATAGCCTAGGACCGGCCTGGACAATCGGACACAGAGGAAAAGGAGTGTCAGAGGGTGCGGTAGTGAATAGGGCGAAAGGAAGGTGTCGGGCGGGCACAGGGTGTGATTCTCAGGGAAGAACAGCGCAGATGGGGGGAGGTTTATTACCCATGCATAAAACAGAGAGCGGGGGTGACCACTGCCTGGGGGAGATGCTTGCGAGGGTGGGGAGCCATGCTAAGGATCGACAGCGTGCACAGAGTGGATCTGGTCAAGGCATCTAAAATGGCTGCCGTGCACGACAAAAGTGTGGCATTTGAAAAAAGACAAGATGGCGCACACAATGTTTTTCAACAATTCCTGATTTCCTTCGAATCGAACGTTAACAGACGTTGGGGCATATTACCAAAGTTAAGCGATATTTATCCCTAACGATGCATTGCAAAGATTTTTTTACCGTCAGAAATTATCGCAGATAAACCTTGCTATTATCAAGGTTTATCGCAAATACGATAAAAAACGAGCGCAATGCATTAATATCGCTGAAAACTCCGCGATATTCATGCATTACCGAGCTAATGCTCTTAGCCATGTTATCCACCTCCCATTGGATAACATGGCTAAGAACTGCTCAGGGCAGCTGTTACTTTTTGGAGATATTCGCGCTTATCTCGAATATTTCCAAAAGTTGATAATAGGAGATAGCGATGTTAGCGACTGTTTCCAGTCGCTAACATCTTGGCATGCCCACTTTGCATGTCATTAGTGATAAATATCACTCACATGCAAAGTGGGGCCCAAGATGGTCGCTATCTCCTACTAGCCGTCGCTAACTGGTGTTAGCAACAGCTACGTAATACAGATATAATTTTATCTCCGCGAAGCGGAGCGCTGTTACAGATATATATCTTGTTTTTGAACGTTAATTTCTCAAAATGCACTGAAACACATATATTGAGACCTAGCAAAGGCACATCGGGCTACCAGTCCCTAATATTTTACCAAGTTTCGTGCAAATCCATTCAGCCGTTCGATTATTATTATTATTTATTTTTTTTGCCCCGCGGGGCCCTTTTAAAACCTCCACATCAAACCTAGGGGATCAGCGAGGATCTACTATGCCCCCTTATGGTCATTTGCCCCTTCGCTTTGGCCTCCTCTTGTCTCTCGATCCTACCGAGAGACAAGATGGCGGCCGCTACGGACTGTTTGGAATGTTTACAGACACCGGAGAGCCAATCAGCTTCGCTTCGCAAAGCTCCGTAACGCGAAAAGTACGCGAAGCGGTCCGCTGTTACAGATATATATCTTTTTTTGAACGTTAATTTCTCAAAATCCACTGAAGCACATATATTGAGACCTAGCAAAGGCACATCGGGCTACCAGTCCCTACAATTTTGCCAAGTTTCGTGCAAATCCATTCAGCCGTAAGATTATTATTATAATTTTTTTTTTTTGCCCCGCGGGGCCCTTTTAAAACCTCCACATCAAACCTAGGGGGTCAGCGAGGATCTACTATTCCCCCTTATGGTCATTTGCCCCTTCGCTTTGGCCTCCTCTTGTCTCTCGATCCTACCGAGAGACAAGATGGCGGCCGCTACGGACTTTTTGGAATGTTGACAGACGCCAGAGAACCAATCAGCTTCGCTTCACAAAGCTCCGTTGCGCGAAAAGTCCACGAACCAGTGCGCTAACTGGTCCGCTGTTACAGATATATATCTTTTTTTAAACGTTAATTTCTCAAAATCCACTGGAGCACATATATTGAGACCTACAAAAGGCACATCGGGCTACCAGTCCCTACAATTTTGCCAAGTTTCGTGCAAATCCATTCAGCCGTTCGGGCTAAAAGTGAGGCCAACCGCCCTATGGAAAACTCAATGTTAAAAACACGTTTTGGGACCCCCCTTTTTTCTCGGCCCCCACTGGACGAACCCCCCCCCAAATTTTCAAGGGCTGCTCAGAAACAAAATGTGCCATTTTCCTGAAAATTTCAGCCAATTCCGTCCACAAACGCCAAAGTTATTAGACATAGAATTTTCAAAAAACCCATAGAGAAAAAATCCTAACTATATATACCTACTGGCGACCGCCAGTAGGTAATATATATATATATATGAACCTCCAACTTTCCACTTAGTGCCTCCTGCACGGAAAAGTTCGCGGACAACCCAATTTAGCACTCAAGGCAAAGATGTAAGGTACGGTTCTTTTTATTCCATAAGGTGGGTAAAAGTCAATAGATATATTCCCAGTCTCTGTTTCACTGGTCTATCACCACCACCACAGATACACGGACCACCACGCAGCAGATAGTATTCAGTAGGTAGGTTTATTATCTTCCATAGGTCTTATCTCGGCATGACGCGTTTCGGGCACAGAATGCCCTTGATCACGATAGCCAGTAGGTATATATAGTTAGGACCTAGCTACCATAGGAAATCCGCAACATTCTATTGGGAATAACTTTGGCGCCGGTTGAGGAATTTGCGTGTAATTTTCCAAAATTTAGGCGAGCTCCGCTCCGCTTCTTCCCTGGAAGTTTCGGGGGGATTCGTCATGCGGGGGCCGAGGAAAAAGGGGGTCCCAAAACGTGTTTTCCCCATGTAAATTTCCATAGGACGAATAGACAAGGCTACAGCCCGAACCGCTGAATGGAATTACACCAAACTGTGCAAAATTGTAGGGACTGGTACGCAGAAGTGCCTTTTCTATATTTGGTGAAATTTGCTCCAGTGGTTTTTGTGAAAATTAACTTAAAAAACACATATATATCTGGGCGGAGCCTAACCACACATCTCATCGTGAGATCTGATTGGCTTGTCAGCACTTCATCCAAGAAGTGTTGGCAGCCATCTTGGGACCAATATACATGATAGCACCTCATTAAAAAGCATTGTAGTTAATAGTTACATTATAAATCATTTGTTGATGGTACCATACTCATTTTAGGAATTGTGGTGTGTTCTAAGGTGATTTTACCATGTGAAAAGCCTTCTGCTGGGATATCATGAATCATGTTTGAAAGAAAACTATTATTTCATGCTTTTCCCACAGTGGTTTGGAAGGGGATCTATAAGCTAAACGGAAAGCATATTTTCTGTAAATTCACATTATCTTTCTCAGTCATGTGAGAATGAAGTCTGACATTCTCAGTAAAACATGTACATACAACAAGGACAGAGACTGTCAGTTGATTCCTTTGTGTTCTACTGCAGCCTCCTAGAGTGTTCTAAAGAACAACTAGAGCGCTAACAGTCCTACTTATTACAAAGGTATGGCACACCTGAAGCCATCTTGATTGGAATAAAGTGGTAACTCTTAAAACATTTAATTTAAAAAGGAACAAAATGAGGGGGTATATTTTGCCATAGAAAGTATGATTTGTCCTGCAGAAAGAAAAATTAGGGCACATTTTGAGTGACTTCTCAAATCCTCTTCTATTTCATTAAAAAATTCTGACATGCAGTCTCCCAAGATGGCCACCAGAGACAAAAGAGCCCAAATGTAGCCCAAATATCACTCAGATGTAGCCCAAGTATAGCACAATGACAGAATGTCCCAGAGTGTTCTAAAGAACAACTAGAGCGCTAACAGTCTTACTTATGACAAAAGTATGGCACACCAGAAACCATCTTGATTGGAATGAAGTGGTAAGTCTGAAAACATTTAATTTAAAAAGGAACAACATGAGGGGGCTCATTTTGCCATAGAAAGTATGATTAGTGCTTCAGAAAGAAAAATTAGGGCACATTTTGAGTGACTTCTCAAATCCTCTTCTATTTCATTAAAACAATTCTGACATGCAGACTGAAACATGCACTTTAAACACCAGCAGCAGACTTCCCTGGTGAGCAGTAGCTTTACTACAGTGATCTAATGAGCAACTAGAGTGCTAACATTCAGAATCTGTGGCAAATGTGTGACACATCTTAATGCATTCTTGATGGAACCAAAGTAAACAAGCATTGAAAATGCAATAGATCTTGCCCTCGTTTAAGTTAAAGCCATTCTGTTTGTAATGAGGTGGCTTTTTAGCTTTGCTTTTATTAGTGTTTTTAAAACTTTCATGTAAATAACATGCATATGTATGCATATATGTATATGAATGCATGCATTTATATTTGTATGTATATAGATATGCAGATTATATATGGTTATATATGTATATATATATATAGACGAAGAATCCTGACCGCCAAAGGTAGCGGTTACAGCAGGCGTAGACCTCCACTCCAATACTAGGTGTTCAATCGATTTATAAACACCTAAAGAAGCCACATCACTAATTCCAGTGCCAGCAATCCATATTTATTTTCAGCAAAGTGCAAGAGCAAGTGCCCTCCCTGACGCGTTTCGCTCCGCAAAGCGGAGCTTGATCACATTATATATACACATACATATATATAAATGCATATGCATATATATGCATATATATGTGTATATGTGTGCGTGTAGAGAGAGGTAGAGAGGTAGAGGTGTAGAGGTAGAGAGGTAGCGGTAGAGAGGTAGAGGTAGAGAGGTAGAGGTAGAGAGGTAGAGACTAGTAGAGAGAGAAGTAGAGAGAGGTAGAGAGGTAGAGAGTAGAGAGTGAGTAGTAGAGAGTAGTAGAGAGCAGTAGAGAGAGTAGCAGAGAGTGAGTAGTAGAGAGTAGTAGAGTGAATAGTAGAGTGAGTAGTAGAGAGTAGTAGAGAGTGAGTAGTAGAGAGTGAGTAGTAGAGAGTAGTAGAGAGTAAGTAGTAGAGTGAGTAGTAGAGAGCAGTAGAGAGTGAGTAGTAGAGAGTAGTAAAGAGTGAGTAGTAGAGAGTAGTAGAGAGTGAGTAGTAGAGAGTGAGTATTAGAGAGTAGTAGAGAGTGAGTAGCAGAGAGAGAGAATAGTAGAGAGTAGTAGAGAGTGAGTAGTAGAGTGAGTAGTAGAGAGTAGTAGAGAGAGAGTAGTAGAGAGTGAGTAGTAGAGAGTAGTAGAGAGTGAGTAGTAGAGTGAGTAGTAGAGAGTAGTAGAGAGAGAGTAGTAGAGAGTGAGTAGTAGAGAGTAGCAGAGAGTGAGAAGTAGAGAGTGAGCAGTAGAGAGTAGTATAGAGTGAGTAGTAAAGAGTGAGTAGTAGAGAAAGAGAGTAGTAGAGAGTGAGTAGTAGAGAGTAGAGAGTAGTAGATAGTGAGTAGTAGGGAGTGAGTAGCAGAGAGAGAGTAGTAGAGAGTAGTACAGTAGTAGAGAATGAGTAGTAGAGAGTTAGTATTAGAGAGTAGTGGAGTAGTAGAGAGTAAGTAGTAGAGAGTAGTGGAGAATATTCCAAAGTTTGGCACAGCACCACTTGCACAATAAGTCCAATCAAATCATATCACTTAGAGTCCTTATTGAAGCGCTGAATCTTGGTGTATATTCAAATGCTTTTATTTTCCTTAAGTTTATGTACCACAGCCAGCCGACGCATTTCGTTCGGTACAACAGAACTTCTTCAGGGCGTTCTTATTTCCTTCAAGTTATGTCGGTATCCTGTTGTCATATAACTAGATATTTCTTCCAAATGTTAGACGAGACGTATGTACATTCTTCTTCAAAGTGACTAGGTATCAATTTTACCCACACAATTCGGGCAGACTTGAGTAATTTATAGCATCCTCAAAGTCAGTCTTTCACAAATTCCAAAGTATAGGACATGATAATCCAAATCCAAATGTTTCTCAAGAAAAGTCATTTTCAATCGTTCGGAATATCGGCGTTTGGGCAGATATGACCCAGGGACTCCAGTATGCAAGGGATATTAGTCCCCCCTCTCAAACGCGCCAGTGGCCTGCGTTGCAGAGAGGTGTAAAAAGGGGCATAGCCTCATTACACCTCTGTGCAATTCAGCCCCCTGGCGCATACTGGAGGTTCCAGGTGGGCTAGTTGGCCCCCAGGGACCCCCAGTATGCAAGGGGAATTAGTTCCCCCTCTTCAAACATGCACGGGGGCTGCGTTGCAGAGAGGTGTAGAAAAGGGCGTGGCCTCATTACACCTCTCTGCAATGCAATCCCCTGGCGCATACTGGAGATTCCTGGTGGGCTTTCAGGTCTTATATAGTTAGGAATTAGCATTAAAAAAAACTTTGAAATTCACTGAAAAAAACATAGGTGTCAGGCCTTATATAGTTAGGAATTAGCATTTAAAAACCTTGCAAATTCACTGAAAAAAACATAGGTTTCAGGCCGTATATAGTTAGGAATTAGCATTTAAAAACCTTTGAAATTCACTGAAAAAACCATAGGTTTCAGGCCTTATATAGTTAGGAATTAGCATTTAAAAAACCTTTAAAATTCACTCAAAAAACTATAAGTTTTAGGGGTGTTATAGTTAGCTGGACATTTCACTCATACAAAACCATTGGAATTGCTCCTATACAGTTAGTTGTACTAACTATATTTCGCGCACCCGCAATCCACTGCTGATGATGTCACATATTACATCATTCATGGCATGGTCAGTGACATCACTGATGACATCTCAAATGACATCACTGATGACATCACTGATGACATCATCCACGTGACAATCACATACACCTTTTCATACACTAGTAAAATCTTTCATCACTCTTTGTAAAATACAGAGTACCATATTTGAATCCATTGTTACAGCAATACAAGTATCTAAAAACCCACTCAGTGATTCATAGATGTTTACACACATCTAATCACTTACCTGTAGATTCACTCATACATGCTGTCAATGAACAATAGAACATTATCAAAAATACTTATACACCTAAATCAACATTACACACCAGCACACATCCTATTCACATATGAAGTCATCCTACTCACTTATGCAAACAATGGATCATACTTACATGTTTCCTTAGCTACACACTTATAAAAACACAACTTCATCTATTAATTTAGATAGTAAGTCATACTTAGTGAATTATAAAATCATTATTACAAGTATAAAGTTATCCATACAGTCACTCACACAATCATTGAGTCTTATGTATACTTATTTATATACAACAACTAACACATACACTGCCTTTTATTTTTCTAGTTTGTTGGACATGTACCATTGAGAAATATATTTGCTCATCACCACACCCATAAAGATATTCACTCACCCAAACAACTGTTAGAACATGTAGTTTTAACTTCATATATCTGGTGAATCAACTATTCACACATCATTGAGCAGTCACACACCCCCCACCGAACCACACACACATTCACTCTCCCATACAAATACTCAGTTAATTAATCAATAACTAATATAGACTTTCACATAGCTAGTAACCAACTGGAGAACCAGTTTACACAACAACTGGCAAAGTGATACAGATATTCAAACAGTTTAGTCACTATCCACTATATTTAGTGAGACACTATAAATTGGTCAAGTAAACAGTCAATTACACTGCTACTAAATCCTCCATCCAAATATTTATTTTTATATATCCACTCATTCTTCAATGCAAATTGCTATATATATAATGCATATTAAATAACGAAGTAAACCACATTCACTGGATGATGTCATCAGTGATGTCATCAGTGATGACATTTGAGATGTCATCAGTGATGTCACTGACCATGTCAAGAATGATGTAATATGTGACATCATCAGCAGTGGATTGCGGGTGCGCGAAATATAGTTAGTACAACTAACTATATAGGAGCAATTTCAATGGTTTTGTATGAGTGAAATGTCCAGCTAACTATAACACCCTTAAAACTTATAGTTTTCTGAGTGAATTTTAAAGGTTAATATATTTATATATATAAATATATTTATATATATGTGTGTGTGTGTGTGTGCGTGCGTGTGTCTGTGTGTGTGTGACCTCAAAATAAACTTGTTTTAAAAGGACCATCTCTGCTTATGCTGCTCATGCTTTTAGCTGTATTTCCTCTTTTACTTCTGAAAAATCTGATACATTTCTGAAATTCGCAACTAATGAATTATATATGAAAAGGAACAGAATAGGAATGATGTAGAAGCATATATGTTCAATACTAAATTGCATGTCTCTCTTTCGGAGAAAAATGTTAAATCTCACTAATAGTTAGGGAAATATAGAATATTAAATGCCGAGTGTTTAGAGAGAAAAATAGGTGGTAAAAACCATTATGATCTGGGGACCACATGATTTATATTTTGCATTACATTTCTTGTCAGCCATGCCATATATTGAAGTGATTGTTCCTTATTATTAGAAACTTTTTGCAAGGAAATTCCTGCAAGAGGTTGGTAGCTTGAGAGGCCTTTGTTAAACAAGGTAGAATAAAAGCTGAGCAGCTCAAGAGAATACGAGTCTATGTACAATTTCAAAACTGAAGCCATATCTACAAACATATATATTTAAAAACATCTGTCTCTTAATGGGAAAGTGTAAAACTTCCTATTGAAACTAATACACAGACTTCCTATCAGGAAATATATTTGAGAGAAAATCACACTACTGTTTAGTTACTGTTTCTGTGCATCTCTCTATCTCGCGCTCTCTCTCTCTCTCTCTCTCTCTCTCTCTCTCTCTCTCTCGATACATATATATATATATTCACTGAAAAAACCATAGGTTATAGACCATATATAGTTAGGAATTAGCATTTAAAAAACCTTATTTTACTCACACAAAACCATTGAAATTCCATATATAGTTAGTTGTACTAACTATATATCGCGCACCCGCAATCCATTGCTGATGATGTCACATATTACATCATTCATGACATGGTCAGCGACATCACTGATGACATCACTGATGACATCTCAAATGACATCACTGATGACATCTCAAATGACATCACTGATGACATCACTGATGACATCTCAAATGACATCACTGATGACATCACTGATGACATCTCATCTGACATTACTGATCACATCACTGATGACATCATTCATGTGATAATACGATGAACCTCTTCAGACTCTAATATAACCTTAGATACACTCAGTGTAAACAGACACTCATAGACTGTCACTCATCCATGGAGTTACTCAGACACTTAGTCAGTCATGCAAAGAATCAATCACACCTCCATTTCCTCAACTATACAGTTATACACACCTTACTTATTCAAACATATACTAAAACATATTTACTGACTTATACAATCCTGGATACAAGTTCACAATGATCCATACAGCCACTCACACATTCACTGGCTCTTATGCACAGTTATTTATATATGTCAACTCTCACATGTACTGTATTTTACATATGTACTTACTTTAACATGTAGCACTGAGATATCCATTCACTCACCAATACACTCATGCACACAGTCAACCGCCCATACAGCTGTTTCCACATGCACTTTTGAACCCATACATCTAGTCAATCAACTGCTCACACATCTATGCAAAGAGACATACACCTCCCAGCCACCCACACACACACTCAGTCTCCCATACAAATGCTTGGGCAACCAATCAATAACCCATACAGTTAATCATATAGCTACTGATCAACACATGCCTGCAGTTTACAGAACAACAGACATAATGATGCACAAATTAAGACAGTTTAGTCACTAACCCATGCACTCAGTGAGACACATTTAATCAGTCACTCATACAGTCAGTCATGCCCCTACTAAATCCTTCATCAAGACACTTATATATCCACTCATTCTTCAATATGTAAGACATATTTTAACTTTACAGAATTATACAGTCACTGAATGTAGTCATCAGTGATGTCATCAGTGATGTCATTTGAGATGTCATCAGTGATGTCATCAGTGATGTCATTTGAGATGTCATCAGTGATGTCATCAGTGATGTCACTGACCATGTCATGAATGATGTAAAATGCGACATCATCAGCAGTGGATTGCGGGTGCCCGATATATAGTTAGTACAACTAACTATATATGGAATTTCAATGGTTTTGTGTGAGTAAAATAAGGTTTTGTAAATGCTAATTCCTAACTATATATGGTCTATAACCTATGGTTTTTTCAGTGAATTTCATTGGTTTTTTAAAAGCTAATATCTGTAGCTGTAAAATGTATTCTTCTTTAAATCCAAAAATATATTTTATATGTTTATTAATAATTTTTTTTTTTTAATACTTTTTTTTATTCGCTCCCGGTTCGCGAACCGGGAAGCTTCCCGTTAGCTCATCTTGATGCCGCGACCCAGTCCGCGAACCGGTAAACGTTCCGTTAGCGCAACTGCCGCGTTAGAAATCAACATCGTGACGCGTCGCGGAAGCGCGACGTATCACGTTGTCGCGTAATGCGTCTTATGACGCGCTGCGTTAGCGCACCCGGAAGTGCTCCGGTACGTGAACTGAGACGCGAAGCGCAGCTCCCCGGAAGCGATCCTCGGCGCGTCGCGAAAGCGCGACGTATCGCGTTGCCACGTAATGCGTCTTATGACGCGCCGCATTAGCGCACCCGGAAGCGCTCCGGAGCGCGTTCCGCAGCGCGTAACTTAAGCGTAAGAGGTCATGTGACTTGTTGATAAAACTTTTCATTGGTTCATTTCACTTTTGGTTTCATAATGATGTAAGGCTAGGTCAGGTGACCTAAAAATAACACTTTTCATTGGTTTAGAAATATTGCTTATCCCAAATGATGAAAACCCCTCCTTCTTTCCTCACTCTGACTTTCATCTTTGTGAGAGGAAGACCATTTTTGAGAGTTGAGCAATGGCTTCAATAGTTGCTTCAGCTGGTGCACCCCCACCACCACCTCCACCTCCTCATGGGAAGAGAGGACCACCTCCCCAGTTTATCAGCCAGACAGAGGAGGAAGAGGATGAACTAGAGGAAGAGGAGACCGAAGGACCACAGTTCTTACAGGAGGTGCCCCGAGTTTCACGTCGGAAAGCCAGCTTTATTTGGCAGTTTTTTTCACTCCCTCGAGGGCAAAAAAAAGTAAATGCTAGGTATGTCACCAGCCTGATTTGTAAAGACCGGTTATCTAGAGGCACTGATAAAAAATATAGCTACGGAAACCATACAATGCATCGTCACATGACCAGGTGGCATCCATTGAACTACAGCCAGGCGGAGATACGTGACATGCAAGATAACCCAACAACAACTCCTGTGGCCAGGTCAACATCACTAATATCGTTGACAGCAGCAGAGGCACGGGAAACCGTGCCAAACATTCAGGAGAACTTTGCTCATATCAAACATACCTGTATGTATTGCGGAGCATTGCTGTCATGTGGTAACATGAGCATAAATTTAATCAACCTAGCTATTAACAATCACAATTGCCCTAACCGCCCCAGACAGTAATTTTTTTTTTGCTCCTGTTGAGCCCTTTTCAATGCCTGTTTTTTGTTGTTTCCTCTCCATCAAGAACAAAAAAAAACCATAAAAATGTTCAAAAAATACAAAAAAAAGAAAAAATGTTCAGAAAAATAAAAAAAATATAAAACAACAAAAACATTTTAAAAAAAAGTTCTTTTCAGAACTACCTCCCCTTTCAAAAAAAAATTGCTAGAATGTTTAGCACTCTGGCAAGCTCTATTTCTTTTAGTTCGCTTCCCCGTTCGCGAACCGGGAGCGAACCAAAAAAAAAAAAAAGAGTAAGTATAAGGGAAGTAAACAGAGAGTAATGTTAAAAGAAAGACAGCTATAGGGAGTAATCCAGAGATACTGTTTAATAGATCTATTTACCGAAGAAAAGATGGAAGAGGGTATAATTGTGAAAAACAAAATAGATAAGGAAGTGAAAGAAAAAAAAGAGAGTAGAACAATAACAAAGAAGAGTTTCTTGGAGAATGTGAGTGAATGTTCAAAATAAGATTAAAACATGTGGAATAACAGAGAGAAAAAACAGAAAACAGAAAAGAAAAAATAACAGAAAAGATTAATTGAAACAGCAAAGAAATGTAAATAACATAGAACCATATCATCAACATAGGCAATAAAAGTTTTGCAGCTTTTATCGGCAGAAATGTGTCGCTAAAGCCGCTTTTGCGGCGGAAAACTGCAGCTAAAACCACTTTTGCAACAGTTTTCTTCCAATAAAAACAGCAATCATTTTATTGGCTGTGTTGATAATATGCCCCTTAGTGTGCTTGACCTACAGAGAGAAAGCATAATGAACAAGTAGTGAAAGAGTGATCAGTCAATGACACTAAGAGTAATAGAGACGGAGTGAGTGAACAAGAGTGAGGAACTATGAGAAGAGAGGGACTGAGAAAAGGAGTGGAAGGAGTAGAGTAAGTAGGTAATAGAGAAAGGAATGAGGGAAGTAGCAAAGGCAGGAAACTGAGGGTTAAAGAAATGAAGCTGTCGAACTACTAGTAGGTGAATGTGATAGAAATGTAACGAAAAGAGTACAAAACATTTACCTTATAATTGTCGTTAACTTACTCACTTTTTGTTTTTATACTTTCAATCTGTGAAAGAGAGAACAAACATTTGAAAAATATTAAAACATGTATTTAAAAATTAGAAAAGACAAGGGAAAAGATTGAAGGAGAAACAGAGTTTCTTTTCCTCATTTCACAATCACATCACCTGTGTTGCCTTTGGTTAGGTATCTCATAGTGCAGATGGAGTCTAGCATATCAAAGAGTACATAAAAGTTGAGCAAAATATACAACAATTTTGACATTTACAGAAGACTTAGCTTCTTATCTTGTTGGAGATGAAGTCAGGCCTGTCTTGCAACATGGTGCATCTTTTGCATCACTGCTGCATCGGTTTCATGTGGCACGGGTTTTTTACAGCATGACACATCTGCCTAGATGCATCATTTTGTAATTTTGTCGCCTCATAGCAAATCTTTTGCACCGCCGCTGCATCACAAAAGTGACGCACAGTGGCGCAAAAGAGGCATACACCTATCATAAATCTGTCCCTAACATTTGAAATGATTGATTCAGGATGACGATAAGGTGTGGCCTATCCAGAGGTTTGTTTAAGGTGAGGCCTACTCAGGGTTTTAGATGAAATTTACGCTTGTTGAAGAGTACAGAGGAGATAATACATGTGAAGACCTACCAATGAAGTAAGTCATGTCCACTTCACTCTTGAACAAAGGCCAGACCTCTTCTGTGTCCATGGACAGACCTAAACTTCATCTGCACAATGTCATTCGTAAACTTAGGAAACACAGGTGATGTAATTGAAAAATGTGGAGTTTCTTTTCCTCATTTCACAATCACATCACCTGTGTTGCCTTTGCTTAGGTATCTCATAGTGCACATGTAGTGCAGCATATTAAACAGTACCCAGAAGTGCAGCACTGCATGGAACAACTTTGACACTTACAAAAGCTTCAGCTTCTGCATGCCCCCTACACAGTGTTAATTATATACATTTTAAACTGATGGTATCTTGCTGGAGATGAACTGAAACCTATCTTGCAACATGGTGCATCTTTTACACAAAAGTGACCCACAATGGAGCAAAAGAGGCGCACGGCCACCATAAATCTGACCCTAACATTTTAAATGATTGTTTTAAGATGCCAATAAGGTGTAACCTATCCACAGATTTGTTTCAGGTAAGTCCTACTCAGGGTTGCAGATGGAATTTAGGTTTCTTGAAGAATACAGAGGAGATAATACATGTGGAGGCCTACCAACGAAGTGAGTCATGTCCACTGCACTGTTGAACAAATGTCAGACCTCCTCTGTCTCCAGGAACAGGCCTAAAACCTCCTCTACACAATGTGATGTGTAATGTTAGGAAACACAGGTAATATAATTGAAAAACGTGCAATTTTTTTTGCTCATTCCACAATCATATCACCTGTGTTTCCTTTGCTTAGGTATCTCATTGTGGAAATGTAGTCTATCATATGAAAGACTACGTAGAATATGAGCACTGTATGCAACAACTTTGACACTTACAGAAGCCTCTCCTTCTCCATGCCTCCTACACAGTTCTAAATGTACATCATAAATGCAAACAGTACAGAATTAATTATACATGTTAAATGGTTTATTTTTGCTGTTCTGTTCTCAGAATGTATCAAATTTCACTAAAAACAGTGACTTGAAGGTATTCATCCTATAACAGCGGGGAAAAAAAAACACAATCAAAATGATTGTGTTTAAAAAACCCATACAACAGAACAAATCAGAATTCAGAACTCCTTAAAGTTAACTTACTTTCCATGACGTCGAAGGATGTCCTATGAACAGCTTACACTCTGTTGTGCTGTTATTACTTTCAGACCGCCACTTTCTGAAAGAAAACCTCCATCGTTTTGAAAAACATGTTACATACAATAAATGAATTCTTGCTCTCTACCACACGTTTCCACAAGGCCAAATCATGTCTGAGCCATTTATAACTCTTAGAATTCTTGTAAGCCAATCCCGTCATGTTGTATTTCCGCAACTTTCACAATTAAAATATTGAAGATCATTTTCACAATCCTGGACTAGTAATATCTTCCCCTTCTTGCTCAGTCATGTTCTACATTTCCTATGACACTGATACTGCTTACTATGAAGCAGACTTACACTACCTCTATGACTACTACAATTATTTAATTCTCTACATCACTTTTAATCACAAAGCAATGTAAAACAGTAGACAGCATTGCAGACTTACATTCCCTCTACTCCATGTTTTGATTGGCTGCTTCAATTAGCTTATAAAAAGAAACAGTTTTTCTGAACTCATTCAAAGTGCACTTATTTCTCCATGACGTCCAGTGTTATGGTAAGAAGTTATGTCTCTGTACTACACTTATCCTCAAGGCCAAATCGTGTAGGAGCCATTAGAACTTCTTGAAATTCCTCAGAGCACATCCCGAGATTCTTTCCCTAAAATCTTGGTTTTAAAAACACCAGGTAAGAGTTTTTAAGGTCATACGGCAATTTTTTTGTGAAAATTAAAACAGAATCGTTGCAGAATAACCAGCCATTTCTAGACTTTAAATAAGCTGTGTAATGTCCTGATGTTATTGAAGGACCGTCATGATATATAATTGCTGCAGTTACAAAAGTCCTTCCTGATATTGACAACTGTGAAGCCACAAAATTTTTAATTAAAGTTGTCAATTTTGTTCCATCAGACCTACATCGTTGGAACATTAAAATGACATACTGGCCATATGTTCGTATAAATAAGGTGGACATCATTTCAGATTTACATTGGCTACACTCCATGTTGTGATCAGCTGCTTTTACTAGTTTATTAAAAGAGACTGATTTACTGTCTGGCAAAGTTAAATATATAAATCTTTCTGAGTCTACACTAGTAGTACTTGATACCCTACAGTTCTCGCAGTCATGCTGCCATTGATAAGAAAGCCCAAACAGGTGATCTACATCTACACCTTCAGCATGCAATACATCAAGCATATACATTAAAAACTCCTGACAATCTTGCTGAATATTTTGAGAGAATTGTGTTTGGCCTGAACATCTGTCTAACAGATTTCGAATTTCAGACACACTTTCTATTTTTGTTCTATCAGTGCTACATTTCTCTAACACAGAATTTAACAAACTGCAAAATCTTTGATCAGAATTGACCACAATCTCTTCTTTTACATTTTCTAGAGAAAACAAAACATTAACCACTACATTAGCATAGCAGTTGACACCAGAACTGTTTTCAAATTGAAAACCAACAACATCTTCAACAGAATCCTTTTTTGTTTCTGCTTATAATTTCAGGTTCATCGACTTTTCGTCTTTTTGCTACAACTTCCCCAGTATTGGTCACATTTCTTCGTTTCCGGCCTACCACACGTTTCTCAAACAAAGGATATTGAGGCAAATGTGGCGCATACTCTCTTCTTAACCTATTGTATTCCTTAACACAATCTAGATCCGCACAAATGTTTGTGACATCACACTCAATCAAGTACAATCCCGATAAAGTTCTAACTCGTGACAATGCCACATATGCCATACCCTCCTTGAACACAGAACTGCCAATATTCACCAATTCACTGTCTACACTTAAACCTTGCGATTTATGGATTGTCACCGCATATGCCAAGCAAACAGGAAACTGCTTACGGCGAACATATAAGTCTTTTACAAGCAAAAATCTAGCAGAACAACGACCAATTAGCTGTACTTCCTCAATGCCATCAAATTTAATTTTTAAAAATTCAATTCCATCTCTATTTCTGTATTCTACAAAATCAACAACATTACCCATTGATCCATTTACCAGACCTCTTTCAACATGTAAATTCCTTCTTAAAATTATACGGCAGTTCAAGCACCCATTCAGAGTCTTTTCAAAAAATGCAGTTTTAGATATAGTCTTCTCTAATGAATCCAATTTTGTTTTCAAATTCTCAGACAAAATAATTGTTGATCCCATATGCTCTACTCTGTCAATAGCTTCCAGTTTCACAATCTGTTGCTTTTCTAAATGCAACATTTTGTTGTTGAATTTGGCACATTCTGCAAGAGTTGGCATCAAACATATTCCAGATTTCTTCTCAGTAATTTTCTGAAAAATATTCTCAGGCACAACATCTTGTTCTGGATATACATTTGACAGTAATCGTGCATGTAAAGCTTCTTTCCCATGCTCGGTCACTTTTCCAATTCTAACATCTTGTAGAATAGACTTGTAAACTTCATCCTTCGCCTGACGCATATTTTCATGCAGTTCAGCATAATTGAAGTTTAACCATATATTGACGTTGCCAATGCTCCCTAGGCACTTCCTGGTATCTTCATGCGTGAGCATTTTGAACACAGGTTGCCCTTTCACTGGTGTAAGCTGCAGAAGATCTCCGAAAACAATGATGTGTTTGCCACCAAATAACACATCATACTCTGTTTTGAGAACTTCTTGCATTCTCAAATGCACAAAGGCAAGCATGACATTGGAAACCATGCTTACTTCGTCAATGATAAGAAGTTTCATTTTCCTCAAGATTCTTGAAACTTCACAACAAGCATCTCCAGATAGCTTGTGATATTGTAATTTGTTGTCATGCTCCACTGGCAGCATCAGTAAACGATGCAAAGTAATCCCTTTAATGTTATGTGCTGCCAGTCCAGTTGGAGCAGTGACAACACAAGACAGCGATGACTCTGTCCTTTCCTGCAAATAACATGAAATTGCTTTAATAAGGAAACTTTTTCCAGTTCCCGCTTCTCCACTCACGTACAGTCGGACAGGCTTCAACGACGTACATGAGCACTCTTTCTTGTCATGACTTAATCCATGATCAATTTGCATGGTAACTTCGTCATATATTTTCCTCTGCTCAACGTTGAGTTGTCTTTCCAACTCTTCTAAGTTAACCGCATCCTCCTGAGCATGTGCCATGGCTCTTTCCACTTCATTCATAGCAGTGGCAGCTTCATTTTCGATGACAGGTCCTCCTAGTGGATCCTGACTCAATGAAGCAGAACTCTGACTGTCCTGAGAACTGTCTCTGGCAATCTCGGCTGCAATCGTTGCTTCCTGCTCAATTTCCGCATTCAACATTTCTACATATTTGGGAAAAGCAGGACATTCTATGGTCTCCTTTGCAGCATTGAAAGAGTCTTCGTAACAGAGCAAATCTCCAAGCAGTTCCTCTTCTGCACGCCAAGGCTTGAAAAGTTGCAAAAGTGCTAAATAGAAAAACTCCTTTTTTTCAGGAGATTCGCCACTCAATTTTCGATGGTATACCAAGTGGCATTTTCTTTGCTTGACCAGACATCCCTCACTTCCTATTACAGCATACACTCCTTTCTCAGTATCTTCTTTGATGTTCCTCTTGAATATGTAATTTTGAAGAACCTCATACAGACAAACATTCTCGAGGTGACTGCTTCGATTTGGATAATATGTATCCAACATGTTGGTCTTCAAAATGTTGGTACTGTTTGGCTCCTTTTCCGCCAAATACTCAATTTCCCGCACAGGTTTGAGAACTCGATTACGCGTTGCAGCAAGACCAAGACTCGCCCAAACGATACTCCTGGACTTGGCATAGAGACTTGCTGAAGACAACCGGTCAGAACATTCGTAAGCTCCGATTTCTCGATGCGACAACATCTTCAGACTGAAACTGTACAACATCTTGCTGAGGCTCTTTTCATGGGAAATGTCCTCCCACATATCCTTCAATTCTGTCTTGTCTTTTTTGGTGATGTAAGATGTCACATACCGAGCCACAGCCATACAGTTATCAGCCACAAACCGTATATCCATGTTAGCATTCCACATGGACAAAATCACCGGGTTGTAGTCGTTGATGTACTTAGACTCTTCGTTCCTCTTCAAATTGTATGTGTTTTTAGGTGATTTCTTCATCACATTATGTCGCAGCGAAGACATCAAACTGTTTACTCTTCCTTTAGAAATCACCGGTCGTGGAAAGCCGAAACGACATTTGGTGTAGAACTTGTCCTTGTTTCGGAATTTACGACGACAGTACTTTCCACATCGATGGCTTTGGAAACGTAGAACTTTTTCTCTTAGGCTTTTCTTCTCCTTTGCGTTTGGAACAGCACACGTAGAATCCTGTTGTATGAAACTCATCACTGAGTCTTCTGGATCCGTTCCAAATTTAGGTGCATCCTTGATCCACAGCAACATATGTATATGAGGAGCACCTCTTGCTTGGCACTCCTTTCTCCAGAAGAAATCCAACACCTCTCCAAGAGGTGGATTCTTCTTATTCATGATGAAAGACATCATAGCTTCAAATCTATGATTGAAGTACCTACATACATTGACTGGATCCAAAGAGCACAGTTCTCCGGGTGTCTTGAATTCGATGTTTTCGATGTTTCCATTTGCCTCTCGTAGAAATTCAAGTAAGTCTTCCCAGCCATACTCGGCACAGCTCAGAGTGAGGAACCATGTGGGAGTTCCTAAGTTCCTCAGCATACATTTTAAATCACCATGACGACGGTACCAGTACTCATTAGTACCACGCTGACACGCCATGAGATTAATCAGGTGAGAATCCAAAATACTGTCTTGGACATTGACTTTATCCATAAAGTCACTTGCCGAGATGTTTTGCATGTGTATACCACTTTTCAAGATGTGGTTCACTGCATATGACAGTCCAGACAGATCGCTTTCAAACAGGAGATGAAACAAATAGGGAATGCATTGTCGAAACCTAGCATCTCCTGCATACAATCGCAAAGTCCGGTATTCAGAAGCAGGAATTTGATGAGGTCGCTCATCATATCTTCCTCCCTGACCTGTTGGAAAAAGCTGTGGGAAACACCGAGCTTCCAAACTTTCCTCCCAAACACTAATGGGACTCCCTTTGGCTTGTTTCATTTGAAACAACTCAATAGCATTCCCCATGACTTCCTTGGAATGCAAAGGATGAACACTATAATGTTCATATATTTCTTCACTAGTAGAGGGTTCTACTTTCTCAATTTGACCAGCACACAAATCGCTATCCTCTTCCTCACTTACTTCCTCTTCTGCAACATATACATTCTTATAGTATTTATAATTTTTTTTCAAATACAATGTTGCCTTTTTAACTTTCCTAACATCCACTAAATCTTGCCATATTTTCTTATTCTTTGTCGGAACCCCATTAACTAAGATAACCAGAGGTTCCTCTTCCACTTTTTCTACTCCAATTGTGTTAATGTTTTTCTTCAAATCTAGAGGCAAATAAACAACTCTTCCCTTTAATCCTCTCTGTAAATCTGATGGAGGCAATTTCCCTGTCTTTGGCCCCATTCTTACAATAGCCTGAAAGGGATGGATACTTTGAATCAAAATAGATTCATAAGTATTTAAATCCTTCAATTCAGAAGGAATCTCAACCAATTCCAGATTATTATGAACTGCTCTAGCAGGCATCTGGTTTTGATTTAATTTGTTACAACAATAAGTACACACACGTTGATCCAATCCCAAATCAAAACAATTTTCTACCATCAAGTATGTTGTGAAATCCTTCCATTCACTATTATTTTCCCTTTCACTTTTTGCATATAAATCCACTAACTTAGTCTGATTCTTATAATAAGTGCGTCGACAACACACACAAGTGAAATTTGGCCTCTCACTTGATTTCACCTGAAACGTCGCAATTTCCCTCTGGAAATTATCTGTACTGGAAACCTGTACACTATCTTCCACATTACCCGCTTCTTCTTGGTCAATTTCAACATTCTCCTCTTTACTTCCAAAGTAACAAAACTCAATTTCTTCACATATATTCTTCACATCTATTTCAGAACCATGCAAAAGAGCAGCGCATAATTGTTTAAACATAATTGCTGGACTCCTAGCATAATACAACATTCTAACTAATTTCCTCACTTTATTATGATGCACTGCTAGCATCCTGAAATGATGAAAAACACTCTGGCATACTCTCCTGGAAAGACAAGCCAGTGAATGACCATGCAAACCTGTGACTTCTCTCACTCTGCAAGGATCTAATTCTTGCAACAACTTCATTTTCTGCTTCAAACTTTTCTTATTAAATGACCGTACAAAATCACAAAGCAAATTGATGGAATCCTGTCGCACACTGCAAATACTACTACACTTCCAGGTATACACAGGACCCTTAGGACGTCTTGCTAAAACCTCATTATCTAACACCTCTTCTGCCTCTGTTGTCACAAGTTTTTCTTTTTCAACTGGACAACCATCTTTCACTTCATAAGCTCGATCACTGGTGTCAACTGCATGCACCAAATCATTATCCTGGAAATAACTCTCCTCATTAAAAAATGCCTCACAGCTTGAACTATGCATCCATTCTCCAGAAAAACTTCACAAAAATGACTACGATTAACTATTCTCTTCCCTCTACTATTTCTTTTGAAATCATAAATTGCCTTGTTTAGCTTCCTAATTCTATTGATTATCAAAATAAATAACTTACGTTTAATTTCAAATGCCTGATCAATAACTTTCTCAACTATTTTTTTTCTCTTATAAAAAACCACTTTCTGTTGACCTTTCTTAATATTTTTTAACAAATTGCCAATTATCCTGTTGCGGAACATTCGTTTACGAATGTCCCTAAACTGTTGTTTCCTTCTACTATCATGCACAGAGTTATCTCTTGCTCTAGCAGTAACATTTTTCATTGGCCTTTCCTTTCCGTTTGAATTGCTTCTCTTTTTCTGGACTGAAACATTTTCTGTAGTAATATTTTTTTTACTACAGATATTTCTTATGAATGTTTTTGTACTCTTACCCGGTGCTTTCTTGGTGACTTGACAAATCTTTTTGTTAGAGGACTGCTGCTTTTTTTCATTGACCTGCTGTCTTTGACGTTTTGCAGCCTTTCTCAGTCTTTCTTTGGTTGGCATGCTGAAATCTTGAAATGATCTGCAGTTGAATCTGTGGTAAAATATAATAAAAAATGTTATTAACCACTATTACCCAACAGTAAATCAATAACAGTCATCAAAAACTTAACACACTACTTGACATTTTTACATAGAAGATTTTTTAGTGCTTGGCAAATATATAATACACAAATAGCAGAAAAGAAATGGAATTTATATTCATTTTACCTCTACTATTTTATATGTGATTCTGATCTAATTTTATGGGCATATTTTAATATTTTATTGAAGACACTAGACATAACCTGTTTTTAAAGGTGTTTTTAATTATAAATCAAACGGTTTACATTTTTACTTTTCATTTATTATAAATTTTAAAAATAAATGTTTATAGTTCCATAGGCTCAAGCACGTCAGCTTCCCAACCTATGTCATACAATTCTGACAAATCTGCATCCTCATCACGTTCTTCTTCATCCTCAGGATTTAAATCATCCAAGGGATCAACATCCACTGATGTTTCAATTACGAGTTCAATGATGAGGTCGAAATCAACTGATTGCTGATTGTCGCTCATGTTGATGTTGTCTTTATCTTTAAAGAAAGATAACAACAATGAGATGTTGCAGAGTAAGAGACAAATCTCAGAGATTATAATAGTAAAATTGTTTAACAAGAGTAACATTTTGCAGCTATTATTTAGCCATGTCCAGCGATGCTGAGGAGGTGAAGCCTATGTCCAATTTTTCAGTGAACAGGACTCATCTCTTCTTAACCTTGGATAAGCCTCACCGACTCTGTGTCCCCTGCACATACTTAAATGTAAAGGGGCAGATTTATGTTAACTGGCACATCCCCAGGGATGCACCAGTTAACGTGCACCGCTGCTCTGCCACCCATGGTGTGCCGCATTTACAATCAGATAGGACAAAGCTGCGTCAAAACCCTGCGCCTGCTTGAAGCAGGCATAGGTCTTGATGCAGCATTGTGGAGATGGGGCACCCCTGAGCCTTGCTGGAGCTGCATCGCACTTGCGATACAACTCCAGCAATGCGCCACCTTTACGGCACAGATGCGTCACGCATCTGTGCCGTTTTTGCCCCATGGTGCGCCGCATTGTAAATGCAGCACACCATGGGTGGCGGAACAGCGGCGCAGGATGACTGGCACATCCCTGGTGATGCGCCAGTCATCATAAATCTATCCCTAAGCTTCTTATCTTGTTGGAGATGAACCGCCATATGTATCATCAAACTATTTTGCATTTCCTAAATAGCGAATTTTAAGGAATCGCTATTTAGGAAATGCAAAACGGTATGTATGTACAAAATCGGTATTAAATAGCGATTCTTTACCATTCCTAATTTGCGATGAGCAAATTGCTAATTGCAAATTACCCATTCATTTCCATGGGCCAGGAGGCCCATAGGAATGAAGGTGCAATTTGCGATTAGCAATTAGCTAATCGCAAATTAGGAATTTTTCCTAGGGTGCAGGGGTGTCTCAAGAACACCCTGCTGCACCCCCTGAAAAAGAAATTTGGGGGCATATGGCGCACATACATGCCCTAAGGGCATGTATGGGCGTCATATGGCACCTTTTGTTTTTTGGAAAAAAAGCTTTTTGAAAAGAATTCGCAAATTACCACCAACTAGAAGTTGGTGGTAATTTGCAAATCCTTAATGGCATTTTTTGCATATTTTTTGTTTGATACATTGCATTTAAGAAATCGCAAAATTTGCAAATCCTTCAGTGCAATCGCAAAATAAGGAATAGCAAATTTTGCTATTCCTTATTTTTCACTCAAACTTGTTTGATACCTACCATTTGTCTAATTAGCATTCGCAAAGGCTGAAATTCGCAGAATTTCGGCCTTTGCGAATGCTAATTAGCTTGATACATATGGCCCCAAGTGAGGCCTGTCTTGCAACATGGTGCATCTTTTGCATCACTGCTGCATCGGTTTCATGTGGCACGGTTTTTTTACACCATGACACATCTGCCTAAATGCATCAATTTGTAATTTTGTCGCCTCATAGCAAATCTTTTGCACCGCCGCTGCATCACAAAAGTGACGCACAGTGGCGCAAAATAGGCATACACCTATCATAAATCTGTCCCTAGCATTTTAAATGATTAATTCAGGATGACGATAAGGTGTGGCCTATCCAGAGGTTTGTTTAAGGTGAGGCCTACTCAGGATTGCAGATCAAAGTTACGCTTGATGAAGAATACAGAGGGCCAGGAGGCCCATAGGACTGAAGGTGCAATTTGCGATTAGCAATTAGCTCATCGCAAATTAAGAATTTTTCCAAAGGTGCAGGGGTGTCTCAAGAACACCCTGCTGCACCCCTGAAAAAGAAATTTGGGGGCATATGGCGCACATAAATTTTAAAAACATTCCTTTACCTCAAAAACGATTTTCAAGTCATAATTTGAAAACACTGCCCACAGGGAAATGACTTAAAATGTCCTTAAGACACATGAAAGTGTTTTTTTAAAGCCTTTGCAACTTTTTTGGGTCACTTTTAACATGGCTATGTAACTCAAACAGTCAAAATCTAAATTTACCATGCACAGGTGGGAGCATATTTACAAGGAATTTGCTCCACGGGGAAAGGTCTTTTAATTTAATATGGGAAAAATAACATCAGAGACACTGAAATGCCTTATAAAGAAGCATACACCCTTATGTCCTTGTCATAAATTTTAAAACCATTCCTTTTCCCCAAAAACGATTTTCAAATCATAATTTGAAAACACTCCACATGGGGAAATGACTTAAAATGTCCTTAAGACACATGAAAGCGTTTTTTGATTGCCTTTACAGCATGTTTGGGTCACTTTTAACATGGCTATGTAACGCAAACATTCAAAATCTAAATTTGCCATGCACAGGTGGGAGCATATTTACAAGCAATTTGCTCCACAGGGAAAGGTCTTACATTAAAATGGGAAAAATAACATCAGAGACACTCAATTGCCTTATAAAGAAGCATACACCATTAAGTCCTTGTCATAAATTTTAAAACCATTCCTTTTCCCCAAAAACGATTTTCAAATCATAATTTGAAAACACTCCACATGGGGAAATGACTTAAAATGTCCTTAAGACACATGAAAGCGTTTTTTGATTGCCTTTGCAGCTTGTTTGGGTCACTTTTAACATGGCTATGTAACGCAAACATTCAAAATCTAAATTTGCCATGCACAGGTGGGAGCATATTTACAAGCAATTTGCTCCACTGGGAAAGGTCTTACATTAAAATGGGAAAAATAACATCAGAGACACTCAATTGCCTTATAAAGAAGCATACACCATTATGTCCTTGTCATAAATTTTAAAACCATTCCTTTTCCTCAAAAACGATTTTCAAGTCATAATTTGAAAACACTGCACAGCTCCTATGCACATGAAAACCCTGTCAGTACTAATACTTCACATTTTCTCCAATTACAATTTCTCAAAGAAACAAAATCTATTTGTAAAACACTTGAGACAAAGCAACATTTGAAAAACACAACTTTCTTCATAATTTTCTCCTTAAAGGACACTATTCTCTATCTAAATTAAAGAAATCTTTTCTCACCTTAGCAAATACTTTGAGTTTCAAAACAGTCTCAGAAACACACCAATTTGTCTTCAGCAGAGCAAAAGGTATGCACTCCAGAGTCTGCAGCTATCCAAAGCACAGAAATGCTGTAATTCTTCACACATATCTCTCATGTCACCCAATCAAAACTCTTCCCTCACTTTTTTTCAAATCAAAACCCTTCCCCCCTCTGCCCTCTCTGCTTTTTTTGCATAGCAACCACCTCTTGGAAGACCTCTGGTGTTTGCAAGTTCACACAACAATGTTGCAATTGAACTCTGAACTCTCAGTGCACCTGCATATCCAGTGCATTCTTTCATTTAATGATTTTTTCTTGACCACTCAAAATACATCTTTCAAAGAACTCATTCATGCACCCTAACTTTCTGTTTTCAGCAATCCAAATCCACCAATCACTGTTACTGCTTCATTAACACAGAAACTCCACAGTTCTTTTCATTTTAAACTCTTATTTTTTCAACTGCCATTTCATTGCCACACTTCATCTGACTGCAGGAGAACCTTCTCTCACCATGTTTTCTGTCTGGATTGTTGGACATAGTTACATCTATTGGGCTCCGAGGTATGCTGAGAACAGAAATTTACCTAACCTCAATTTACAAAATGTGGAAATTAAGTGGTTTGGCCACAGAGGATTAAAATGTCACCAATTGATACCATTGGTGAAAACCTTTATGCATTTGCCAAAACCTGACCTGTTAATTGTGCACTGTGGAGGTAATGATTTGGGCACTTTGACTGGGGTAGGTCTGGAAATGCTTTTAAAGGACACCTTTGAGCAATTAATGGCACTTTTTCCTCAGACTGCCTTGGTATATTCAAATATATGCCAAAGACAGAAATGGAGGTGGTCAAACCAATTTTGTCCACAAATTGAGAAGTCGAGGAAGCATGTAAACAAATCTGTTTCAGCTTACATGAGAGACCATGGAATGGGCTCCGTGTACAACAATAACTTGCGTTACTACATGCAAGATATCTACAGAGGAGATGGAGTTCACTTCTCAGATGAGGGCAACAGAATTTTCATTCTGAATTTAAGACTGTGCATTGGTACCTACTTATAAGTACCTAAATGTACCATAAACCCAAAAGCTCTTCTCAGAGCTACCCTACATCTGATCACTCACAAGTATTATTTTTCTCTAACTTTTTTCACAAATTTTCAACAAAGTACGCTCCCCGGGGCGCTACCAGGTACGCGAACCGGAAGCTAACCTCGCGAAATTTTAAAAAAAAATGGTTTTTTTCGCACATATAAGCCTCCTCAGCCACACTCAGAAAACCTAGGGGGTCAAGATAAGTCTACCATGCCCCCTTCTACCCATTCTGAACATTATTTGCCCTCCATCTTGTGTTTTAAGTCGACCGAAACACAAAATGGTGGACTCCCGTAACGCTTAAGGTTCGCGTACCGGGGTGCTCACCAGTTCGCGTACCGGGTCGCTCCCCGGGAAGCGCTCCATCAAAAAAGGTGGGAAAGTAATTTACAGAAAAACGACTGGAGACACTCTCACAAAATATAGATTAGCTCATACTACATACCAATCCCTATCATTTTCACAAATTTGATTGAAATTCCATTTAGCCATTTAGCCTGTAGACCTCTCTAAATACCGTGAGGTAAATTACTTCTCAAAACACATCTGAAGTGTTGGAATTGACAACCAATGAAAATGTTACTTTCATTTTCCACTTTTATTACCTGACATTTGATTGGTTATATACCTGAATATATATAAAGGAAGAGAAGGAAACACAGCCATTTTGACTACTACTTCTTGTTGTACATTTCAATTGGATTTTCACTAATCACTTCAACTTCTTTGTAAAGGTAAGTTGTTATTTTTAAAACTGAAGTATATTGTGCACCAAAAGTTAATATGGTAAACTTTTTCTGATAGTTATATACTATCCCTCTGTAGTAGTTATAGATTTAGATAGACTTCTCTGTTATAGTTATGGATGGAGTTAGGTTTCTCTTGTATAATTATGAAATTACTTACGTTAAATCGCACACACTTTTTTATATTCCTACTTCCACTCTGATACTATACACTGCCCAAAGATAAATTCACTGATAAAAACTGCCTATCTAAAATTAATCCCAACAGTGCCCTATCTCTACTAATATATATTTTTTTTGTATCCAAATTTCAGGCAACATGGAAGGCGAACAGAAAGTTTCATTTCAAATTGTCCTGCAAGAGAGCAGCCAAGAATTAATTGATCCAAATGATATAGAATTTATGGATGAAACTTGGGACCAAGAACTACTGCAATGTGTGCAAGCAGTAGATGACCTCCTTCAAAATGAGGACATTTTACACCCTCAGAGATTACAAACTATGTTCATGGAAAATGACGACATTTCAGAAAGTGAAATGTTAGAAATGTTATTAAATTTTGAAACACAATCACAATAATAAATAATTGCTTAAAAAATAAAGAAATTAAAAAATAATCAACAAAACCAACAATCAATTAACATACAGTATTCGAAAAGTCTATCATTCTTTTTTCCTTATAGTACGCTCCCCAGTACGCTTCCCGGTTCGCGAACTGGGCGCTCCCCACGCAAAAAAAAAAAAAAGATGTTTTTTTTTTTGCCCTGCGGGGCCCTTTTAAAGCCTCCACATCAAACCTAGGGGGTCAGGGAGGATCTACTATGCCCCCTTATGGTCATTTCCCCCTTTCTTTTGGCCTCCTCTTGTCTCTCGATCCTACCGAGAGACAAGATGGCGGCCGCTCCGGACTGTTTAGAATGTTGACAGACAATCAGCTTCGCGTCGCGAAGTTCCGTTACGCGTAAAGTACGCGAACCAAAGCGCTGCCCAGAGCGCGCTTACAGATATATATCTTTTTTTCAACGTTAATTTCTCAAAATCCACTGGAGCACATATATTGAGACCTAGCAAAGGCACATCGGGCTAACAGTCCCTACAATTTTGCCAAGTTTCGTGCAAATCCATTCAGCCATTCGGGCTAAAAGTGAGGCCAACCGCCCTATGGAAATTAACATTGGAAAAACACGTTTTGGGACCCCCCTTTTTTCTCAGCCCCCCCTTGACGAACCCCCCCCAAATTTTCAGGGGCTGCTCAGAAACAAAATGTTCCATTTTCCTGAAAATTTCAGCCAATTCCGTCCACAAACGCCAAAGTTATTAGACATAGAATTTTCAAAAATCCCATAGTGAAAAAATCCTAACTATATATACCTACTGGCGACCGCCAGTAGGTAATATATAGATATATATATTTTTAACACATAGCTTCTTCAATGAAAGCATAATATACAGCAGAATAGTGGTTGTCTGGACTAAGTGTGTGCTTAATCTTGTTTCTATCTTTATTTCAGACTGTGGCCCTCCTGTTCGCACACATATCAGAATTATGAGTACTGCAATAAATATTGCATTGCTTTGATAATTTTTTGCAGGTCTAAATCTGCATTTGTTATTGAAAAACCTCATGGTAAATATAAGGACATGCGGATTGCCATTATGTTTATGCAAAATGAATCAGATTTTGCAAACTGATCTGTGTACTAATGTCCTATTACTAAGCGGTATTCATCATTACTCATGGCCCCATTGTCCTCGTCACATTCCTTAACAAAGTGGAGGTAACCATCTCCGCGACAGAGAAAAAGAACAGGAGCATGCTGGGATCCCCAACCCCTCCCTCCCACTGGGAGTACCTAAGCGGTACCAGTCAAGCAGGCAGCCTGAAATACCAAGCCAACAGCCGGAAGGCCGGCCGCCAGGGAGGGAGGAAGGGGCGTAAGGAATAGGAGGAGGACAACAGGACCAGGAGTAATGAAGATTACCATAATAGGACATTACCTCCAGGACCCTCCTGTCCTGGTCCCATTCCTTAACAAAGTGGAGAACACTAAAGCAGCGAAACAGGCCTTCCGGAACCCCACCAGCACCAGGGGCACAAGACTGAAAAACTGTACCCCACGGAGCAAAAGGAGCCCACAAGAAAGGGAAAAAAGCAGGTAGGTTCACACAACCAACCACGCCCCCAACCAAGTGGACAGAGCAAAGACCCCAAAACCAGCAGGGGACGAACAGAAAAAAAAACAAGAACCCTCCAGGCAAGCCAGAAGGGGTCCTTCCACGCAGATCCAAGCCCCAAGGGAACAACCATAGGGGCCAAAACAAAGCCCCACCCCACTGAACTACCAAAAGAATTCCAGGAGAAGCAGACCCGCTCCAACGGAGAAACTGAGCCAGAAAGGGCAACCAGCCAGGGAGAAACACCCAAGAGTGAAGCCCAAAGCACCAGGCACCACCCAACCAGGGACCAAACGGGCCAACCCAGCCCAACGGCCATGAGCAGAGGAGAACAGGCAGCATAGGGCAGCAGGGTCGAAGACCCAGGAAGGAACACAGCAGAGGCAAGCCAGAGAGCGACCCCCTCAAAACAGGGAAGAAGGTGAACCACAGGTGCAATAACCCACAAACGACCACAACAAAAAGAGAGGGGAAGGAAGACGAAACCAAAGTGGCATGCCAAAGCAAGAGAGCAAGGAAAGACACGACCAACCACAGGACCCAAGCAAACCTCCCCCCAGCCGGCAACAGCAGCAACAGGGAACCCGGAGGCTAGAAACCCACGGAAGGACCAGGCCAGAGGGCAGGACCAGCCAACAGCCAAGCCCAGCCAAGACACCAAAGAGCCGCAGGAACAAAATGGCCGCCCCACTGGGAGAAGAACCCGGGGGGCAAGAAACGGCCAAGCGGCCAGACCCGAGGCACACCCCCAAAGCAGGAGCCACCGGGACACAAAGCCCAGCAACCCACCCAACGTAGACCAGGGAGAGAGAAGAAGCGCAACCTGAAGCAGACCCAGTAAGAAAACCAGGGCACAACCAAGAAAGACAACAACAGAGGCCGAACATGGAACTGGGGAAAACAATCACCAGAACTGGAAAGGAGGAAACACCTCCAACCAAGAGCCGACCACCCGTGAGGAGGATAAAGGGGAACACCAAGGAACCACCGAAGGCGAACCCTAAAAGGAGCTGCAGAAGGGCAAAACAGGAAAGACTAACACACATGCCCAAGAAGCCATCCGGAGAAACCGGCAGGCCAGCCAGCCAGGATGCACCCAACACAGCGCCACCAGAACCCGGAAGGAGAGGCAAAAAATCCCCCAACCAAGAAGGGGCATATGGAAAAGCACAGTGGCCAACCACAGCCAGACCACCCAGAGAGAGGAGAAGCAGAGGGAGGGAGCCCACCGGTCCACACAACAGACCCAGAGCCAACAAGGGAGCAAGAGTTACAGACACAAGAGGCCGAAAACAGCCCAGGCGGGAGCACAGGCCCAACAACGGCCCCAAAAGGGAAAATGCCAGAGCCCCAGACCCGAGGCAAAGCCAACCACAACCCATAGTGGAATGAGAGGAGCGGGGAGCAGCAAAGCGGCCCACACAACAGGAGAGAACGATGCCCCACCAACAAGCAGGGAAAGGGTACAGCAGACAGAGCAAGGCACAGGAGCCGGGCACCCGAAGAACGAGGGGCCACCCAAGGCAGAGGCCAAGGAAGACCAACGACACCCAGTCACCACAGGAGGCAAATGGAGTCGCAGGAGAGAGGGCAAGCCCAAACCTCAACAAGCCCACAAGGGAAACATAAGAGGGGAGAAGGAAACCACAACCAGAAACCAAACCCCAGAAACCCGGCAGCAGAAGAGTAGCAAACCCAACCGTCAAGCAGTGGGGCATGACTATGGTCTCATATGCCGACGACACTCAGCTAGCGGTCACTATCAGTGGGAATGCTGAGCGGGATGCCCCTAGGTTCCAGAGTGGACTGAGGGCGGTGGCTAGCTGGATGAATGCCAACTGTCTCCAGCTTAACGCAAAAAAGACTGAAATCGTGATTGTCGGTAAGAGAGCGGAACTCTGGGGGGACAGGTGGTGGCCTCCAGAACTAGGGCCGTCTCCGACTCCGGTTACGGAATTAAGAAACCTGGGAGTCTGGCTGGACCCCACCCTCAGCTTTGTTGGTCACTCAAAGAGAACTGCGGCCTGCTGCTTTGGTGTTCTTCGGGGCTTAAGACCTGTCCTCAAATTTTTTGATGCCCCGAACAGGCAGCTGGTGATTCAGGCGACGGTGATGTCCCGGCTTGATTATGCCAGCTCTCTCCTGGTGGGGGCCAACCAGGCAGAAATCACTCGCCTGCAGCGCGTTCAAAATGCTGCAGCCAGAGCGATAGTTGGCCTGCCCAGGTTCTGCTCCGTTTCTAACACCCTACGATCCTTGCACTGGCTGCCGGTCAAGATGAGAATTCATTTTAAGGTACTATGTCTGGCCTTCAAAATCTTGAAAGGTTCTGCTCCCCAGGTCCTTGCCAACCTCTTGTCTTTGTATGTCCCGACACGCTCTCTCAGATCCTTTGGCCAAGCTCTCGCTGTGGTCCCCCGGTTCAAGTTCAGCCGAGCTGGGGGCCGTTCCTTTCGAGTGAGAGCTGCGGTTATCTGGAACTCCCTTCCGGTAGAGATCCGTATGTTGGAGGACCTCCTGCTGTTTCGTAAGGCCACTTAAACCTTCCTATTTAAAATTTTGCCCTCGTAGCTGTTCCCCTTTTTTCTTTGCATTTAGAGGTGTTGTGTTCTACCTTGTCGTGCGCCAGGACGCTCCTTTGCTGGAGCATCTGTGCGCATTATAAGTGTCCAAAAAAAAAAAACTCCAGCCAGAACCCACCAGGGCCACAACCAGCACCACCCTGGAGCCAACAGTCCAACAAGGCCAAGGGCCCACCAGGAAAGAGGGAGGGCACAACAGCCCCCCCACCCATGGAAAATAAGGGGTAGAAGCCAGTTAACAGAACAGACGGCAGACACCCCGAGTACGGGGCAAGAAAAATCATCCAGAAGGATGCAAGAAGTGCCCAACAGTGAAAAACCGCAGGCAGACACCCAGACAGGCACACACAAGGCCCGAACCCAAAACAGGGCAGGAACCAATGGGCAGAAGGGCTGCAGGCAGCTGATGGAAGCCCAAGAACTACAAGGCACCAGGACCGGAAAAACTGCAAAATGCCCAACAAGCAGCCAAGGACGACCAGAACAGGCCACAGCAACAGGCAAACCCAGGCACATCCCAAACCAGGCACCAACCAGGGCCAACCCGGGACAACAGAAGCCCGCAGGATAGGATGGCTGTAGGCCAAGAGGACAGAGCAAAGAGGCCACAAGAAGAAGCCAATAAACCCAGGGAGAGACCGCCCAAAGCGGGTCACAGCCCAGCAACAATACACCACCCCAGGGAGGAACCAGGGCCGACCCAGCCAAACCACAGGGTGGGCAGCAGATGTAACAGAAGGCAAGGCCGCAGGCCAGCACAGCAGGAGAGCACAGCAAGAAAGAAACTGCCAGGCGGCATGCACCAAACAAACAGGCCAACAGGAGTCCCACAGGGATCGACACCCAGTCCAGACTCCAACCAGCAACAAGCTGTGAGCAAGCGAAAAGCAAGAAGGCCAGGGAACACACAACCCATGGAGGAAGACCCAAAGGACCCTCCCCAGGCCGAATCCCCAAAAAAGGGCAGCGACACAGGGGAAACCATGGCCCAAGACAGGTAAGTGAAGGCAGGGGAGCCGATGACGCAGGAAGCCGAAGATGCCGAAGGGCCATCAGGAACTTGGGAGCAGGGGGGCAGCAGAGGCAGAAAACCAGGGCGAAGACACTAAGGGCCCCAGACCAAGACAGCAAACAGACCCATGCCTCACGCAACCAGCAAAGCAGAAGGAACAGGAGCCAGCAAAGAGAAGCTCCAACAGGAATCCACCAGCACCAGTAGAGACCTGAGGACGACAGGATCCAACAGCACCGGAAAGAAAGCAATGTACCCACATGGCAAGGCCTCATGGAGACCAGCCGAACCCAGCAAAATGGCAGAGCACAAGTAGCACAAGCAGGAGGCCCCGGGCCCAAATCCCGGCATCAGGTGCGCAGCGCAGCAGTGATCAGAAGGCCATCCAGGCATTAACCCAAACACCCGAAGAGGGCAAGGGGAAGACCAACTAGCCAGGGCCTCAAGCGATCCCCACGGAAAGCTCAAAGCCAACAGAACCAGGAACACCCAGGCAAACTCCCATCCAGGAAAGTACCAGACCCGACCATGCCATTCAACGAAATCAGACAAGATCAGGGGACACAGGGAGGTATGACTGGAGGCCAAGACAGCAGATGTAATCATGGAAGCACCCAGAGTAAAACAGGCTATATTGGGGAAGACTAGTAGTGGAAATTTTGCAATTTGCTCAAAGGGTGCAATTGTCCAGACCCTCCTTGAAAGCAGTGCATATTTTTCATACTTCTTTGTCAATGAAGTGACTGGACTTTCATCTACATCTCATTAGCACAAAACAGATTGAAGAAATTTGGAGTGGGATAATAGAGAAGACATGCCTAACGGTTATTAAACAAATATTTGAATGGCGCAGGCGACGTGAAAGGAAGTCTATTTGCGAATAAAAGATAAACAATACTTTCGAAAAGGACAAAAGTGCAGACATTTAATCTCGACTTGTGTCTTTTCGGAAAAATAATGAAATTGTCAGACTTTTCCCTCTCGTGTGAATTATTTACCAAAAGAAAGATATCACGAACTGAGAGTTGTTTCCAATCTAGGCGTGCTGGGATTTCAGAATTGAAAACTGCTCTTTCACTGGCATTAGAAGGGTCAATTTAATTGTTTGTGCCTGCAGCTCAATTTTAATATTTTAGTAGTTTGAGTGAGTTTTCACAAGTACAATAGGAACTTCTCTCGCGCACTTCACAAGAATGGAAATGTTTTGTATTAAATACATAATTGGTTTTTTTCGATTTCATATTCAAATATAGGTTTATAGTTAAAGTGTCTATATTATTGTTTGGCCTTTCTTTTGCCTCTTTTAGGAAATGCCACCAAGGAAACAAGTATAATTTGTTCGTAAGACAAATATTTCAAGTCCTACTTAAAACCACGATTTCATTCCTGCAGCAGCGATCCCTACTAAGTAATTGAGAAATGTGTTCTTGCAGAAGTTCAGTGAAGAGAACCATCCTGTCATTCCTACCTTATATGTACAGTGAAAAAGCAATACCATAATTACAAACTGTGATAGTCGCGGTCAGATGTATTACACATTTAGAAACGTGACGCAAAGGTTTAGGATTTGTGAAAGGACACATGTATAGTAATAATCAGTAGTGAATGCTTTAGAAAATCAGAAAACGTTTTGAAAATCAGCTTTTAGATCAATTCCTGCCTCTGAGGAACTCATTTAAATCTGTTGTATCAAAATGTAAATGTCACAATATACAGTGTGTTAGGTCAGCCCAAAAACCGTGGTCATGATTTTCAAAATAAGTTTCAGTTCTATATTTGCAGTTTTATACCCTGACGTAGATTCAGATTAAATTGTTTCTGAAATCACAGAGGTTTTCAATATCACCTCCACAAATCAGAGGCAGTAACATCCTTCCAAGCAGAGCCCTCGAGGAGTGGCAGAGCCAAAGGGGGTCTTGTTGTGTATATCAATCTAGCACTTGCATGCTCTGTCAAAAGATTCCCCTCTAGTGATAATTACTTTCAAATATTGACGATCAAAAAGGGGAAAGAGTCACTAGCACTGATTAATTTTTATAACGCTGTTAATCTTAAAGGGGGTTGTAAGATCGTGGACTTAGACTGTTTTCTTCGGGATAATATGGAGAGACTCCCACATCAGGTTATCATTGTAGGAGATTTAAATGTACACCCCTGTGGGAACCCAGCAACCACTCCAATAGGCTCAATGGGTTGTAACAGACTTGAAGGCTTTCACTTCGATCATACCCCTCGTGGCAACTTGTTAAATGCCTTTATGGATGATTTTGATTTACTTACTGCCATGTCCCAGGTGGATGATCACACTCTCTACGAAATCCCCACCTTTAAAGGACGTGCGGGGGGTTCATAGATTGATCATATTTTCCACACTAGCAACCTTAGTTCTCATATGTCTGACTTTAAAATTTTAGAGAACTCATTGAGTGACCATAATCCTGTATGTATTCATTTAGGAGATTGTTCTGCTTGGGTTTTCGGATCAGATAGAACCTGCTCCTCAGAGCCTCACTAACCCAGCCAGAACGTTACCACCTCCCTCTCCCTAGGGCCTCTTTACACTCTACATATATATATATCTACCACCTAAGGACAGGGAATTCCTAAGATACATACCATGTACCTCCTATGATATCAGCAATCAATGACCTCGCGGCTCCAGTCAAACCCAGTCACCTACCCAATCGGCAGCAGTAGCAATCAATGACCTCGCGGCTCCAGTCGAACCCAGTCACCTACCCAGTCGGCAGCAGTAGCAATCAATGACCTCGCGGCTCCAGTCGAACCCAGTCACCTACCCAGTCGGCAGCAGTAGCAATCAATGACCTCGCGGCTCCAGTCGAACCCAGTCACCTACCCAATCGCGACAGTAGCAATCAATGACCTCGCGGCTCCAGTCGAACCCAGTCACCTACCCAATCGGCAGCAGTAGCAATCAATGACCTCGCGGCTCCAGTCGAACCCAGTCACCTACCCAATCGGCAGCAGTAGCAATCAATGACCTCGCGGCTCCAGTCGAACCCAGTCACCTACCCAACCGGCAGCTTATCCTATGATTACCATTAAATAAAGGGATTGATCTCACTATTCATCAGGGGTATAGTACTACGTTGTTTTGGGGATCACACAATGGTTGCCAAATTAGGTGATGTACCACCTATCCCTCAATCTGAGAGTTCCTCTCTCCCTTATTCAGTTACCACTTACCTGATCAGGGTTAGCCTCTGTTCACATAGCAGCATCTGACTAGAAGAAGAGGTTATCTCTTCATGCAAGAATAAGGAGCACACTATGCAAAGGTTATTATTAAGTATGGGCTCTCCTCTACCCCCCTTGCTCAGACCCACATGGACGGGAGATGCATCCGTTCACCTGCACCTGACTAGAAGAAAGGTTAGCCTCACCAACAACAACAATTACACAATGGGGTCTTTATTTAACAAACAACATTGATAACACATAATAGACACATACATAGATCTGCAGGGTCTCTGTAAAGACCACATCCACATCTACCTAACAGAAACTGTAAATAGACTGCACACTGCTGAAAGGAAAAGGATTAGCAATGCAATGAAACATTACAGTAGGGAATCTAACCTAGGAAATAAAAGCAAGGATTAATGTAAGTGTAAAGCAAACTAGTTTAGAACACCTCACCCTATTAGGAGGACTCTCTCTCTCTCTCTCTCTCTGGTGGAATCAGGGCTCTCTCTCTCTCCCTCCGTCACCACAGCTTCACTCCTCTGGCTCAGCTGTCCCAGCTGGCAGCTTCCACTCCTCCATGAGGCATCCAAATACACTGGCAGCTCCAGCCGACAGTTCCAACTTTGTTCTAATATTCGTCTGACTGCTTTCTCCAACCTCAGCAATCATCTGCCTTCTCTCTCTCTCCATTCGCAGAATCCACTGCAACTGACTTGGACAGTCCAAAACACCAACTGACCCTCCTCCTCTTCTGCCCTTCGCTAATATGGAATGCTCTCCTCTAGTGGAAAGTTCCGACCAATAGCCTCCTCCCATCACTTTCATGCACCAGGCTCCTTGCGCTAGACGCTCTCACAGTGATCAGCTGCTTGTTTCGTCTAGAGACTTGAGCCCAGGGACACTTCTTGATTAGATTCAGCTCTGACCGGTTCTCTCTGGTTTGCAAAGAGCGAACAACACCTCATAACTAAAACAATACCTTTACCCTGCAAGCATCTCAGTCTGCAGGGACAGAAAGCAAAATGGAGTCTCTCTAGCTCTGGGCCTTGCATGCCTGAGAAGGATGAAATAACACTTAGCTCTATCAGAGTACCTACACGAACCATACCAATATGTAATATGAAGTCAGGACAATAGGATCCACCCTCTACTATAGGTAGAATCATGAAAGGACACATAATTATGTCAAAGCCGATAGGCAATAGATGGATTAGAGTCAATAATCAGGGATCTATCATCATATTAAGCAGCTATCCTCTAGTTTATGCTTCTAGGTATGGCAAAAAGGCCTTAAAAGGACCAACACAAGGCAAGAATAAGGATTCAGGATGGTAGCAAGCTTAGGAGTCTGATTGTGAAATGTTTATGACTATTGCATAAGTATACGTGGCCCCTCCCTGCTGGGGACCACCCGACAGTACTACATATACATGAATGTAAATGTATTTTGTTTAAAGTCACAAAATAATGAATAGTGATTCACAACTATCTCTAACTGTCCCTTGCACTCCCCCCCTTTTTCCTTTCCTATATGGGCAAACTGATTTGTGAAATATATGGAATAGTTGTCTCGTTGATATATATCGTATAACCATAAAATGGCAATATAAGTGTGGTGAAAATAAAAACACTACACTTTCTTGATTTGTTGATTCAAGTTGCTCTTTGAATATTTGTATACTTGAAACTGATTTCCTCTCTCCAGTCTGGGACCCCTTTGTTCTCAACTATTACTCACCCAGGTCCCTTTGACTATATGGGTACAACCCAGTTGTTTGTAACATGAACGTAGGTGCAGCACATAACAAGGAGTTACCATTCTATGTAAATAGGGAGAAGATTCCCACAACAAAAACTTTTTCATATTTGGGGGTACTGTTCGATAACCAACTGAAATGGGGCCCTGCTGTACAGAAGAAAAAAGGGGAGAAAACACGGGCGAATGCGGCAATCTTTAACTTTGCGAGGAAAATGGGGAAACGGCCAATCGCCGCTCTTTCAAAAGTATAACAGGCCAAGAGTGTGGCAATAGGCTGTTATGGAAGTGAGTTATGGGGGCACACAACTGTTAAAGATGTGGTGGTAGTAGAAAACAATTTCATGAAACAGCTCCTGGGGGTCCCGAGAGGAACTTCAAATTTCAAAGTGCATGAGGAGCTAGGTTCCCCTTATTTGGGTGACTTCATCGCTCTTCGGCCTTTAACATTCTGGCTGAAGTGCTGGCTAAATAAGGATCTCCCGCTAAACCACCAGCTCCTGAGAGAAGCACTGACATGGGATAATATGTTAAAAATTCTGTGGCTAAAATATCTGAAAAAATGTTTCTCTGCATTGGGGCATCCTGAACTCTTCTCAAACCCCGACTCCATCACTGTAACTGACGTCGAGTCCGTGAAAAACACCTTCTCTCTTTTGCAGCTTCATCAGCGGGAGGAGGAGGAACTAAAGAAAAGCAGTAATAGAAATGATGTTGTCCTACAGTCCACACTAAGCATGGAACCTTACCTGTCTTGGCCAATGTCGAGCTATGATTGTTTCTTGTTAATTAGGTTTCGGCTGGACCTCTTTCATTTGCTGCTAGCTGTTCCAAGAGGCAGCCACCAAGGCCAAGTGCTACCCTCCTGCGGCTGCGACTGTGTGTCTCCGCAGGATTTGGCGCACTTTTAATTTTTTTGCCCTTTTTATGACTTTCCCCGGAGGGTTTTTCTTAAGCCTCTCCTCAAAAGACTGAACTTTATCCAGGTTAAACCCGCCCTTTATTACCTACAGCTGCGACTTAGGTAAAAGCTCAACGCAAAAGGTATTCGTACATGCCGTTCCGCTATATTACATGTGATGGACTCAGAAGATCCTCAATTCATTAGTAGAATTATTAAATTTGTTATCAACTTTGAAAATGTATCCAAAAATCCAATTTGAACCTGAACTCCTGAACTCTGATATCCCGAACTGCTTTGGCTGATTAATAATCTGTAACCCAAACTACTGTGCACAAGTTATTAATTCAAATAGGAAACTCACTGTAGCTGTGTTTTTATCTTTTCTACTTAGGAGAGTTTTTTGATTTTTTTTTTTTACAATATGTATTTTATGTATAAAGTGCATAAAGGAATGTGGTTTTAGTATTTGGTATATTGTAATGGTTTTAACTAACTATACAATAAAGAATTTACATACAGCTGCTAAATAATGAATGTACCTTATGTGTAATTAGTTTTTTAAAATTAGCCTTAAAATTTAGAGCCAGCATGGATGGTTAACGCTTGATATTGTTGTATATATTTCTTTTATCAGATTAACTGTGTTTTATATTTGGGTACAATGTGATTTTTAATCATTCAGTTTTTATGATGTTATTAATCTGTGCTTTTATGGTTGTTTTCTGCAAATAACCGAATAAAGATTTTCTGATCTGATCTGAGTACGCTTTGAAAAGTTTTCTGATTTCTCAGTTGCTTTGAGATGAAGAAGGCTACGCAGGTGTAATTGTATTTAGTATATAGTTGTACTTACTGAAATGCCTTTTTTGTAAAAAAGCCTTTTCTTTAGTGTAACGTATGTTTATTTATATTAATTTTAAAATACTGTCTACAGAGAAAGGGTTTTCCACCTAGAAAAAAACCCTTGTCCTACATATATACTTCAAACAATTTTGTGGGTGTTCCCTACTTCCTTCACACCATGTGGAATAATTTACTGTGGTGTCAGGGTTTGTGTGTGTGTTGCCACACTTTTCAGTGCACCTCTTGAGGCAAATTTGCTGAACTTTGATAAAACACTGCAATGTAGGGAGCAGAAATGTGACACATCTAATAAGATATGGTGCAGTTCTGCTTTGTCAAAACAGTAGTACATTTCAGGCTGCCTAGCGCCAACACATACACGCTTGCATCGTGCGCAAGGGTGTCTGCTTTGCCAGGGATACCTTCCTGCACAAAAACTATTCTTAGAAATGTATTCCTTTTTGTATGTGTGCTGCAGAATACAGCACACATGCAAAGCAAACATAACAAGTCAAAATAAAGATGTTTTGCTTTGTTATGCCAGCCTTGAGTAGGTGCAGCATTTTGGCGCAAACCTATGTTTGCTGACATTAGTAAATATAAGTTTGCAATAAAATACATGGGTGTGAATCCCCATGCTCCACCAATGTAACAATATGGCCAGAGCTGCGACTTTGGAACTAATGAACCAAGTTTGAGTCTTGGCATCGGCTCAATATCCTATGATTGGTGGCAAATCACTTACAGCCTTATTACGAGGTTAGCGATCCTGTGGACCACCATATCGCTTTTTCAGTCCAAGCGTGAAGAGCTCAGCACTTGTCTTACGAGTTGGGTGGATCACCTTTGCGAAGACCACTGCAGATCAGATGAGTGCAACAGCAGACGATTCACGTTTGGGGAAAGCCAGGCACCATAGCGCAGTATAGGGGAGCTGCACCACCGTCTATATTACAAATTGCCTGTTCAATGAGCGGACCACAGTGGCTCGACCACCTGCTTCAAGGTGGTGGTGACAAAGGAATTTAGGTGCTCACTCACCCGTTTCTTGTTCTTCCTGGCCGATTCCGACGTGGATCCCTGGTGCACAGGTAAATACCTCCAAAGAGTTCAGGTTGAGCTGGTACTATATACAAAAAACCGCAAAAAAAAGTAACACCTCCCAAATGAAAGGTCATGCAAGACAGCACTATGCAGAGCCAAGTTACTTCTTTTTTATGAAGTCAAGCAAAGCCACAGCAATTGGGCTTTGTATGTCTGTGCAAATTTTGTGTATGTAAATGTAAATGTAGTATATTTGTAAAGCGCACAGCTGCCCCAGCAACGGGGCGTCCCGGCGCTGTATAACTCTGGGGAACCCGTCCTGGCTTTCCCTGTGGGATGGTCCCTTGCTGGGAGTCCCCAAGGTGGAGCCAGGCATCCCCGGAATTGGTGGGGCCGTTGTGGAGATTAGGCAAGCTAGTGCCCAGAGTTGCCGAGTGGAACCCCTGATTAGAGTAAGCACCGAAGCGAGAATTATCAAGTCCGCTGACCAAGGTCCACGACCCTGCCGCGTCGGGAATCGAACCGTGGTCGCGGGCTAACTTCTGATCTCAGGTCTGCCGCCTCTAACCAGTGAGCCACACTACTCCACTATGGGACGCAACACTGATTCAAAATCTTAGCAAACCTGGTCCACCTTCTGGAACACCCATTCACTGCCCTGGGTGATTTTTGAAAGGACAATATTAAAATACACTGCTGTTACATTACCCATTTATACATCCCTTTATGTAGGAAAATTAATGTTTATTGACGAATAATTGTGTATGTTAGGTATGCGTTTTAGTTCAATTTACACTAACTGTTGGATTTTGGAATTTAATCTATTATAGCCATCTTTTGATCAAAATAAGAGAGGAAATCAGTGTCAGTAGGTTGTTGGAGGAAGACTTCGGGAAGTTTCTATAGGTAAACAGGAGAAAATCAGATTGTTTGGCAATATTTTTCCGAATGAAGGGGTTTACGCATATAAGTATTTGTGAAGATAAATGCAAGTCATAATTTGACAATATGAGCACAACTTTGCCGGTCAAAATATGAACATACCAAATATTAAGCACCCTTCAACATTATAACAACAAAAAACAAATTTGAAACATAATATAAGGTCAAACAAACCAAAACACCAAAGTAAAAAAAACACATAACTAACCACATTCTAAATAGCAACTCATCAAGAATATGTATGGTGTGAGGAGATCTGGACACGCATTAGGGACAAGATGAAAGGCATTCATTTAATTCATTCCTATACATTTGATTATCAAAATAGAACAAAGAAACAACTGCCAACGTACTATACAGGAACTAAACGCTATCTGTTACCATGGTCTCATGATGAAAAGAAGAGAGAAGTCTGCCATGCTGTCCTGTGATATAAGAAAAACAACTTCAAAAACAGTAAGTATAAACACTTGACCATATTCTTTCTAATTCCAGTACCAGAAAAATAGAAAGAAGCCAAACTTGAAATAACAGATGTCCCTGATTATCAAATAAAAAAAACTGCAAAAGAAAACAAGAGGAAAATCTAAGTAAACATGAGAAAAATAAATGTATATAATCTAGAATACTAAATAATTAAAACAACAGATAGAATATTATATTAAAAATGTTTTCATATTTTAAAATTAACTGCAAATACTAACCTATCCAGTGAAGCGACTGAATCTCAAACAAGTAAGCCCCTGCTTGCACACCTAGGCAACACCTAAAGAAAAGAGCACAATCACAAAGAATAAGGCCAACGGAAATGTGCAAATTAATACTTCAGTGGTTGCTGTGGAAGGGTCATCAATATAAACAACCACATGAAGAAGGTAACAGGACAAAGCCACCCTCAACCTATGACATTGAATGACGTTTGCACATCATCTTAGAGTTGTAAAAATCATCAAGTGCCACACCGCTAAGAAGAACATTTTTTAAACACTATGAATAGAGCATACCTATTTATTATGGGCCAGCTACCGCCTGATCTCAGCCTAAAAAGGACAATATTTCAGAAACAAAGCATTGAAAAGTGTGTCAATACTGGTCAAATACCTTGCCCACAAATATACATCCCACCACCTAAAAATCCACACTGATCGTAAAGTATGCAAACAATACCATCTTCCAATTCAAAATTGCCATTCTACACCACTAAGAGACATAGACTAAGTCAGGTTCTGCATTGGGAGGGGAAACATTTAGTACAGTACTTTAAACAAAGAAATAAAAAACGACAATACAGCAGAAGGCTGGCACAACTCTTTTCAGCCCCCCCTTGGTAGACACCTCCCTACAATCCACCAATTCAATACAATGCTACAGAAGGAACAGAAGCTACCAAGAACTAAGAATTAAACTATTCCTTGTCCAAACTTAAAAACTTAAACTATTCAAACAAATCCAATCCATGTGTGAATTATTAACAAAGAAAATAAGACTAATTAAGGAAATAGCGCCTCTAGACTATGTAGATTCGATTGCATAAAAAAGTGAAAACCTTACAGGCCAACAATACAATTAAGGCTAGCCAAAAAAATCTAAGACACATGCATAACATAACAGGACATTTTTCATAATTACTGTATAGATAAAGGCATTTTTAATCAATACATATTAGAAATAGAACTCTAAATAATATTAATTTGGAATATAAAAACATCAACTATAATAATCCTAACCTTTCCCTAAATGTAAAAACATGGCAAAACTAAACATAAAAATGCATGACAAAAAAAGTGCATATTGTGTACACAAATAATTTATATAAACAAACATAAAACTACTTAACCCGTTCGATGAGTCGGACGGTCCCAGTGGGCTTGTGCGGAGGACGGCCGGGGGCCATCCAAAACAATGCCGCACATTATTTCCCCGCACCGTGGCAGAATTCACCCCACGGTCAACGGGTTAATGCTTAAATACAGTCAACTAGGCATTCATTTCCTCTACATTACCACTTCAGTGGGCAGGATGTAACTGTCTCATCCATCTCACAAGCAGTGAAAATGCTTTGGATGCCAGTCTCATAAAGATTTGCGTTTTTGCAAATAATCTTGCTTTGTAAGGGGAGAGCTTTGCTTATATGATGTGAACGTGAAGCAGTCAGAATCATTTAGCAGACTGTTTTCTTTTTTTTCTGTGCTCAGAAGGCATATCTCAGCCCCTCAAGCACCAATCAAAGTTTAAGAGGAAACTCTAGAAAGGGGTCAATGTCCATGTTCCAGTTGTATCTCTTCCTAGTGAATCCTCATGTTGCCCACAAGATAGGGTGACTGATTATTAATATGTAGGGCCTGATTCACAAAGGTAAAGTGAGATGAAAGTCTAACTTTGCGACTTTTGGTATTAACCAAGGGCATTTACTCGTAAATGCCCTTGGTGAATACCGAAAGTGGTAAAGTTAGACTTTCATCTGACTTTACCTTTGTAAATCAGACCTGTAATGTTTGATAGGAAACTGCAGGAAAATCATTCAAAGTCTATTTTCTGTATTTATGTTTAAATTCCAATCAATCTGTGATATTGGATTTTTATTAAATATGTTAAGAAAAGTAACTTTTAGAGAATTATATTTTCTCTGAGACCTAGACAGCTGGCCTGAAAAGGGCTACCACAGCAGAGACAATCGCTCTAATGTAGGATGATATGTCCTTTCCCCTTGCAGGAAGGACAGTTGAGGTGGGCCCAATAACTTTATTAACTTGCAAAGGTTTAGGTGAAGCCTGTCATTTTACATGCAAAAATATAGTGACACGTAAAGGAGGCCAGGCATTTGTTTCAGAGTTTAAAACACGCCAGGTTTGCTCCAACCTCAGTGTATGGAACCAGCCCACAAAACCAATGTGGGCTGTACAGAGGGGATGGGTTTTCTCATTTCCTGGTCACACCCCTTTGTGGACAAACAGCTCTGCAAAAAGGAGGAAGGGTTCACCTATCTTGAATTTTCAGAGAAAGGTGTACTGTTTGATTGTTTGCTTTAGGGCAAATGGGAGCTGCTGGAAAAGTGTGTAGGGTGAATGCTGGGAACTTTTAACCTATCGGCTGCGGAGGAGCCAGGAGTCACCCCCACCCACTGGCTAGTATCAACTATAAATGTGACAATTCAAGGAATCCTCCTCATAATACTGTCCTGGGCAGAGCAGGACTAGATCTTTTGTGTTTACTAGATTAGTAAACAAAGAATACATTAGAGATCTAAACAAAAAATGCCTTCTATATCCAACAATTGCAAAAATCAGGACTATATGATAAGCATAATAGCCAACACATTTCACATCTGAGTATATAATGTGGCACTACAATAGATACTCAGTTTCAGACACTTGTGCAGACATATGGGCACGTTACCCCATGGGACTCGTATGTGTGAACACACTTTTGTTTTAACATTAGTAGCTCTAATGAAGCTCTTTTGTTAAGGATGAAAAAGTATTGGCTATCATGCTTGTCATATATTGTTTGATCAAATGATTCAATAACACATTGTTACATGTGTTGGTACTCAGGCCTTTTAATTAAAGCCTTCTAGCACTATTTTGTTAAATGCTGTAGCACACTCTACTTTTACATTACTTGCTTTAAACAGTAAGCTCCTTTGACAAAACATGTTGACCTTGAACTTTCCTTTTTTTGCCTTTGCAGCCATTACAACCCTCTCGCTCTATTTTCGAGAATCAAGCCCGGCAACAAGATGTCATGCTTTCTCTTTTAAAAACACTCGCTCCCTGCTTTAAGGCTGGCCACAGTGCTAAGTAAATTAGTTGCTTTATCTTAAAGCAACAACATTTGTCCTCCATCTCACAAGAAGCCAGCATCCTCATGGGGTGGGTGGGTCAGGGATTCATTTAAAAACAGGCTGAAACACAAGAAATGTCACTTCTCACAATGTGGAGATCCCAGTTCCATCATTAAATTTTCGACATGTTTCCTTGTACCTTGCAGCCTCTTCAGAGCCCTCGTGGCAGGCAGGCCTGGACACAGCTTGGTTCCTCCAAGGAGGCTATCTGGTTCACCTCTTCAGAGTTAAAGCCGGGGCTCTCCTGAGATGAGGGCTGGCGGACGGGAGCATGGAGTGGATATTAACTTAAGGTCAAAGGTCATCTTTGCATCAGCTCATGTGCTTGAAATAGAAAAAATGGCACTAGCCAACAGATGCCTACTAAACTAATCCTCCATTGTCCCAAACCTGGAGTCAATCATGAGGTTGTAACTTTTTCCCTCTTGCTGGTGCCCCTGAACTCTTCGTTAATCATCTCGCCATTTCTATTGTTCACTGTAACGTGTTGCCTCTGGGTCTACAAATATATAAATAAATACAAATCATTTGCAATGCTGTTTCCAAACGCCTCCATCAGAGAACGGAACCTGATTAGGTTGTGTGGCATTTGTGCGATCGCTAAGATGAGTGTGTGTGCTTAAATGAGTTGGGATTGTTGGTGGGTGGGGGTGACGGGATGGCTCTACTAAACTGCTTACAGGTGCCATTAGCCGTCAGATGTACATATGTGGTATGTCGTTAATGGCAGCAAGTGCTATAAAATACGTTAATCACCAGTTAATTGAATAAGCAGACACTCTTGGGAGTATGTTTGCAACTAGATAGCTGTTTCGTCTCTGGAGCTTTTAACAATCTCTCTCTTCTCCCCTCTGTCAGAAGGGGGAGGGGCGATGCCCTCCGGGAGTCATTGTTATTGCAATGCGTTCTTGCAACTGGCAGAGGTACAGCAGTGGGTAACTGTGAATGGCTCATTGGACTAGCTGGTGGTCTCCCCTTCCTCCAGCAGGTAGGGAGCAAGAAGGGCGCATTAGGCCAGAAATACCAATATGCAAGTGTGGAATATTACTGAATAGGGAATGAAAACGGTGGCCACACAGAAGCCGCAGGGAAGTAATACCCTAGACTAATTATTTGTGGGCGTAACTGAACATAAAAGTAAGACCAAGCCTACCCCAGGCCAGCCCCCCAAGAGACGTGGCTGTCAGACCCAGCCAAAAAGTATCAATATAATGAATACTACATCACTAACACTCAAAGGTCCATCATGGAGACACGGTGCTCTGCTTTTATCGGATGGTGTTATCATGGTAGCTCTTCCATTAAAGTTTAGAAGGTGTAATTGTGAACGCTTAGTGCTGTCTCATCAGGTGCAATCATAGACCAGGCCAGCAAGTGTCTACCTTTCAAGAGAACGCAGCTTTCCCTCACCCAAGAACGGCTAAGTCAAAACAGGAATATGCCATTGTAGAAAATTACACTACTGAATATTGTGAACGCGGGAAATCACCAATCCTGTACCAGATCTTTTCAGCTGCATCGAAGCAGCCAGTCATTCTATTGCAGTTTTTTAGGGATTCAGCCATAAAATAATGCTGACAGTAAGTATTTAATTTTGAAAATGTTTTTGGGCACTTTCCAAGAACATCCCTCTAGATACTTTCCTTCAATTTAAAACACAAGATTGACTTTGCTTTCAGCAGCATATTGTAACAAAAAAGCATTAGAACATCTTATGAATATGTTCATAATTGTACCATCAAAAGATCTAGAACAATAAACAAAAGTTCCAAGGTGACTATTACATGAGAGCATCCGAACAGTTGTGTGACAATCCAGCAATTACAGTTTGGGCAAAGATAATACTTTTCACATTGCATTAAGTCAAGCCAGGCTTTCCCAAACCTAAAAAGGGGTTGAGCTGATATTCATTTAGAGACTTTTGTGTGTCACCCTAATAAGTTAGTTAGATTATTCATTGAGGAGGGCAATTTGACACCTCAAATAATAACCCACTTTTTTACACCCAACCACACAATCACCACTTTTTTAAAATTGGAATATGTAGAAACACTGGGTGGTAGGAATCTATATATCCCTGCACAGTACAGTACTCTGCATTACAGAAATGTTAGGAACATCAATGATTTTAGCCAATTCTGAAATACGCAAGCAGCATTGGGTAATAAAATGTAGTGGGATCAACTGAAGTCACACCATACAGGAGTTCTCTTGTTGTCTAGCTTTCAGAAATGTCTGGATTTGGTGGACTTCACTTGGTGGTGCCTGAGCCCGGCCCATACACTGCAGCTAACCACATTGTCAGAGTGGGTACATTTGCAAGCCAACATCCTGGTGTCTCCTTGATGCGATTTGAGGGATTTCGTGTCATGGGCGATAGGCCCAGCCTTACAAGTGGGGAGTCCCATTTTCATCTGGAGAAGTGTGTGAAGGATGATGGTGGAAATGCTTGCGGTCCTTGCCAGATTTTGGAACTTTCTCTCAAAGAAATGTGAGGAAACCAATGACTGAAACCAATGTTTAATGTGTGCAGTGTATTTTGGGTAAGGAAATATAGTGGGATCCATGCAAGTCACTTAGCGAATGTCTATTTTTTTAAAATGTTTTATCAGTATGTCATGGAGCACAGAGTAGTAATTTCTATTCATTTTCTGCTTCCAAATGTAGGACAGTGCAGAAGAAATAACACAAAATGCCCTCTGAATCACTATTGCATGGGAAAACCCAAACACAGAGTTGTACAAATAAGCACTATTTCATAACTCATTTTCTTGGGTAAATTTCAAGAGTGCATATGTTTCCTGCATACCTATGATTCATTCATTAAGTTTTACTGTACAAAATAATGTGTAATAGTGCACGATGAGATTCATTATTTTCTGCATCCTATTGTTGGCTCCGGGTATCATGTGTTTTTGGACAACCATCAATAATTTTGTATCAATACAATCAGAGCAGTCTATTTCTATTTTATCTTATATTCACTATTTTTTTATGTCAATGATTAGTCTCCTCACACAAATGACACCTTGTTGAATTACACATTTTGGCACTGATTCATAAATGTCACTTTTTTAATATATTTAGTAGAACTACAATAGAAATAATAGTACACTAGGAAATGGTATTCACTCACCTTTATGCAGAGGTCTATTTGTTCACCTACACCTCTCCTATCTTTTATGTGCTCCACAGATGTAAGGATATATTTTAGTAGTAAATGTGGAAGTGACAATGGGACATGGCTGGGAAAAGGGGAAAATATATGGATGAAGGAGAGGTGTTTTAGGAGTTGAGTTAAAATAGGTTAAGGGAGGGCTAGGCAGGGTTTTGGGGAGCGACAGACATCCATCACAAAAGCCTTAGCCATTGCTATTCACAAAGTGCACTTCAATAATTACTACTGCCATAGAAAAAAAAAAATTCACAAATGTGTTCGAGCTCAGACCTGGAGCAAGACCAGCACCACTCATGACCAAAGACTGTCATTGCACACCTCCCCTCCATTGAACAAAATGTAGGGGCTGATTAGGATGTAGTCGGAATTTAGTCCAACCGCCATTCTTTCATAAATGGAACCAACGGACATTCTGTTGACGGTCCTGCAATAGGCATCAGGAGGAGACTGCCACTACAGCAGTCAAAATGCCAATTTTTATAATGCGGTAGGTGCTGCAGGATGCAGCATATGCAGCAGTACAAAAAAGGGACACTGCACATATCCCAGCACTCGTGGCAGGCACGATGCGGTGCCTGCCACATGTTGCATGGTATGTAGGGGGCACAATAGTTTCCCCCCAGGTCCCATGTCGGAGGGCCAGGGGCTATGGTGGGCCTGCCATGGGCAATTATTTTCCCATTCTGCTAGCCTTTTCATGCAAGTAAACTGACATGAAACGGCCGGCGGGGAGGGACAGCATAATCGCTACTGCAGTACCTGGTAGGCACCACCACCATTGTAGGGATTTTGGCTACCTCCGATGCACCGACTGACTTCTTGAGCCCACCAGATGTGTGGCAGTCGGTCTTTTCTACAGCCATCCATCTGCCCGCTATTGCAATATGGGGGGTGGTAAACTGTTTTGCAATGGCGTTGGGACCGGCACCGACAGGCTGTTGGTGGCGGTCCCACCATCATCATAATCAGGCCCTTAGTTAGGTACTTAAAGTAAACCCCCATAGGTAATATAGTTGTAATGTCATTTTTCAATTTAAAAAATAACGTTTAATAAAATAATGAAATTAAAATAAATTCATTTTGTAAACAGTATTGGAAGGTTTTTAATACATAATATATAAATACAAACATTTTACATTAGATTACACATTTAAAAAATATATATATATATTTATATACCTACTAAACATTATTATTTAAAATACACACTATTTAATTATTTTAGAAGCTTTAATACACTTTAATTAATTAAGTGCTCTATACTTTAACATACGGAATTCTCTACCAAAATTGTGCAGGTTTTTGCCAGGTGTGCAGAACATAAAATGCAGTTATAAAGTAAATATTAATATTAACTGTTTGAAGATTTTACTGACTCCACTCTCTAATTTATGGGATGGAGAAATGTAATAATTTTGAGTAACTTTAAACTCTTAAATAGTGAATGTAGTAACTTTACATATGTACTCAGTTGTAAATTTGACTTTTTGAATAGTCCCCTTTATCAACTGTTTAGAAATCTATTGCTTTCCAGCTTCTTACATGGATTTCATACCTTTACCCACCACAATCTGCACATAGGTAGAAACCACAAAGAATAAGAAAAAAATGAACTACGACTTACAAAAAAGCAATAGCTTTGGTAAAGACATTGTAAACTACTTGGGAAGAGGGTGATTTTAGCACAGCAGACCTTTTATTTTCATTGTACATTTCCCTAATTTTAAAACAAATCTGCAAAATGTTTCTAGATATCGGCTATTTTCTTTGTTTTCTCTGTAGTTTTTGACAAGCTCTGGGGAATCTGTGGAATCCGTAACATGGGGTGAAACAGGAACCTATTTCGCCTGGATAACCTTTGTGGGCAAAAAGTGAGGAACTCTGAAGTGCATGCTGCCCTAAAAAATAGCACAGGATGAGTGGTCGGGGGAAGAACTTTTAAGAGGTTAAATGCAATGCAAATAATTTATACCAATACTGAAAATTATTTAGCAATAGGGCGTCTTTAAAATTATTTTCAACAGCCATTAATCCAATAGTGTTACCCTGCAAAAACAGTAATCCACATACTTAAAAAAATCCATTCATTATAAGCAACCTCTAACCAGGCAATTGTAGTAGCTCATAAAACATGAATATTTAAATAAATAAACAGCAAAAAAAAAATTTGCTTTAACATATTTGAAATAATTCCTTTTTAAAACTACCTCACACATTGGAATGCAATATTTATGTTTTATTGATATCATAATCTGTCAAGTAACAAAATCAACAAATACATTCCTTCCTAGATCTTAACATCTGTATATCATCCCCCCAAAAACCTTTAATTAACACCTAAATAAACATAGTAAATCATAAATACCTAAAAAATTCCTTAAATAACAGCACTAGAACAGCAACATTTAAAAAAACTATTAAAACCTCTGCACCTAATGTAACCAGTAAAATATATAATATAATTGTTAGCAAAATGTACTTGATCAGAACATATGTGCATAAATAGAAGCAATATAAAAATAAAATGTATGACTAAATGTAAAAAAATCAGATGTACAGATATCAAGTTAAAGAAAATGTACTAAACTATTTTTAAATACAAAATTGGCAATGTATTGTTATGTAAACAGTACACATTTTGAAAAAAAAATCAAATATTTTAACACTTCTCATTAAACGTATTTTTTTAAATAAAAATAGAATAATAAAATGTACTAAATATTTTGTTAGAATATTTTAATCAATATAAGTTAGAATATGCAATATTTTGAAAATGATTTAATTAGAAAAAAATAATTAATAATATTTTAGTTCCAATAAATAAAATCTTTACATATTTGGGGGCCTAGACCGAAACTTTCATGTTATAGTACATTTAGTAGTAATACAATAACACCACTAAAACACTACAATATGTTATTTCGGAATCTATAATGCACGACCAGCCCTCCTTCCCAGCGCCTTGAGAACCTCAAGGGTGAGTAGCTCGCTTTATAATCCTCTGATTGATTGATACATCTTTACCTCCACCATTCCTATCATTTCTATGGGGAGATCGTTATATATTTATGTGTACTACTTAGGGGCCGAATACGATTTCGGTCAGAAGGTTTCTGAATCATTTCCAACCGAATCGGGTTCTGTGAGCCTGACCGACCAAATAAAGTGCTTCCAAGCAAATTATCTTTCGGCTGGACTTGCATTGACTTCAATGGGAGCCTGTGTTCCGAACGAGAAGACAGGCTCCCATTAAAAAAGGGGATGGATGGGGAAAACTTTGCTCCCTGAGGTGAGCACCTCATGGTGCCTGCCAACTGTGCATGGTTGGAAAGAGGGGTCTCATGGGTACCCCCACGTGCCCCACCGGAGGCCTACGGGTGAAGGTGGGCCTTCCACAGGCCCCCAAAGTCAGATTCCGACAGGTGTTTCATGTCAGGCAGACCGATTTGGAATGACTGTCAGAATCGCCCATCTTTAGTGCTGGGTTGGAAACCATGTCAATGGAGCTGTACGATTCGGACATAGGTTCCGAAACAGATTAGGAGAATCTGAATCCTATTCGGAGCCTTTCCAAATGACATTGTAATCAGCCCCTATAGTAAATGTGGGAGGGACAGCGGGAGTGGCTGAAAAAAATGAACATCCTCTCTAGATGGAAGGGATTTAAGGAGTGTCGGAAAGGTATTTAGGGAGGAAATGCTTCCATCCACAAAAGAGTGAACATATTGCTGTTCATAGACTGCACTTCTAAAGTTACTATAGCTAGAAAGAGAACCAAAAGAGAAGCGAATTACTTGAAATTAGAGCTGAAAATAAAAAAGTACTATGCTATTGTTTTGTTTTAATTGGGTACTACATTAAAAAAAAAGAAATATATATATATATATATATATATATATATAACAGCTACGTGGGGTTGTCCAAGTAGCGGGTTGCACTCGAGCCTGCGTGCGCCTTCCCCAAATGGGCAGGTGCGTGTTTGAAATAGGCCCGACGCGTTTCGGAAATTTATTTTCCTCATCAGGGGCCAGCAGTAAAGTGCACGACGTCTACCATCCCCCTTTATGAAAACACACATTGTGCTTATGGGAGATGTAGTCCATATGTCCTGGATAGATGCACTTTCAAATTACTGCTCGTTCCAAAGGCTCTACCATGAGCCCCAAACAACACTCCTGTCCTTATCCATGGCGCAGCTCCACATACGCGACTCCTGGCCTCCGTTTTCCGGGGTGGTGCAACCCAGCGGCACGACCGCCGCTAATGTATTACATCTCCGTGGGGTTGTCCAAGTAGCGGGTTGCACTCGATCCTGCGTGCGCCTTCCCTAAAGCGTTTGTTGGTATGGGCAGTTGCGTGTTTGAAATAGGCCCGACGCGTTTCGTAAATTTATTTTCCTCATAAGGGGCCAGCAGTAAAGTGTACAACGTCTACCATCTCCCTTTATGAAAACACACATTGTGCTTATGGGAGATGTAGTCCATATACACACATATATATATATATATATATATATATATATATATATTTCAAACCAAGGATTCCTTCAACAAGGATGTCGTGGAGTCGCGACGAAAATCCAAGAAAATTCACCAGGTTTACATGAAATCCGTTTTTATTTTCAATCCATGTGTGTCAAAGTAAGACAAAAACCAACGCGTTTCGACAGCCTCCGCTGTCTTGGTCACGGTTAGTTTGAAAAACAGTGTAGCCACAAAACTTATACACTTAGTTCAGTGTTGAGGAAACACAATCCCTCCCCTAGGGGAGTCGCCACCCATCACATGGTCATTATGTCACCATCATTTACTCTAGGGGTTGTGGGAGATGTAGTCCCTTAAAATTACATTACATTTTTAGCGTTTTTCTGACTTTTTACACATTTTAGCATATAGTGAATAGCGATGTGGATCATATCAACCTTGTGTTTATGTTGTGTTTCGCCCTCCAGTGGGCTTTATGGTTAAGGTTGTTACCCCCAATTGTGTGCAAACAATTTAGTTTGTTTGTTAACCCAGTGCTTGTGATGACACCATGAATGAAGGAGTTTGAGATGTCAGTTACCGCCCTCCAGTGGGCTCTGATATGTATGCGGTTTTTGGTTTGTAATGTAATGCTTGTGTATTTGTTTTTTTTACAATTCTTTGGTGGTAGTGATTGTGTTTAACTTGTATATGAAATTGACTCCTTATAGAACAGTGCGTGGCATTGCAATCTGTGAAAAAGATGTGAAAATTAAATTAAGTTTAAAATTAAAAGCAAGGCATGATGCTACATATCGGAACCATTTGAAGGGTCACAAATATAGTCTGTAAGTAATATTTACAGGTGTATATAAAGTTCTTCCGATTGGTTCAGACCGAAAGGGGTCATTGTCCTAAAGTTCAAGATATGTCTTGACTCTTTTTGCCGTAGATGTTTTTCATTGTGGCCGCCTCTGTCCGACAAAGTCATTGTTTCTGTGCCCCAGAAACGTAAAAGTTTCCAATCACCATTGTGGTGGGAGTCCATATGCTTTGCCACAGCATTACTTCTGTCTCTGTGTGTCGTGGCACGGGCATGTTCCAGAATCCGTTTTTTAAGCTCGCAGATTGTGCTGCCTATGTACCTAAGTTTGCAAGGGCATTCAATCATGTAGATTGTATATTGGCTGTTGCATGTAATGCATTCCCTGATCTCCCATGTCTTTTTATTTGGCATCGTTATTTCTCTCGTTGGTTTCGCAATTTCGCAAGCTTTGCAATTATAACATTTTACAAAACCCTTGGTTTTGAGCCAGATTTGTTTTTGAGATGGTTTTCTGTAGTGACTATGAATCAGTTGGTCTTGTAAATTTCTTGCCCTCCTGTAGGTGATAACTGGATGGGTACCCATTTTTTTGCCGATTACTGGATCTAATTGTAGAATTTTCCAGTTTTTTTTCAAGATCTGATTGATTTTCTTTGATTCTTGGCTGTAATTCAAGATCAATCTGATTGGTTCATCTTCTTGTTTTTTTCTGTTTATTTTTTGTAGACACTCAGTTCTTGTTTTTTGGTTTGCTCTCTCCCAACATTTTTGGACCATTTTTTTGTTGTACTTTCTTTTTTCAAAGCGTGTTTTGGTTTTATTGCTCTGTTCTTTCCATTCTTTCTCCTCACTACAAATTCTTCTCAAACGGAGGAATTCCCCGTATGGTATGCTTTTTATAAGCGATTGTTGGTGAAAGCTCGTGGCCTCCAGAGTAGCATTTGTGGCGGTGGTTTTCCTGTGAAGCGTTGTTTCAATGCAGTTATCTTTTATGTAGACTTCGGTGTCCAAAAAAGTGGCTTTTGATCTATGCATGGAGTATGTGAACTTTAAGCATGATGTATTGCTGTTCAATATCTCAAAGTATTCCAGAAATTTAGCCTCACTGTTGTTCCACACTATGAATAGATCGTCAATGAATCTTTTCCATATGACGATGTGTTGGGTGTATTCTTCATTGTCCTTGCTCCAAGCTTTTGTTTCTTCCCACCAGCCCATAGCCATGCAAGCATAGCTTGGGCTGAAGGAAAAACCCATCGCTGCTCCATTTTTTTGACGGTATATTGTATCCCCGAAGAAAAAAATATTGTTTGTGAGTGTTAATTGAATCATGGTCAGAAGCATGTTGTTGTGGTCTCTGTAATGGATGTTGCGTTCTTGAAGATAGTATTTACATGCGTTTACACCCAAATCATTATCTATGTTGGTGTATAATGCCGTTACATCCATGGTGATCATTAGGAAATTCAGGTGCCATGTCAGTTCTTTTAAGGTACACAGAAATTCAGTAGTGTCTTTTATGTACGATTTAAGTTGTTGTACATACGGATTTAAGTAATGGTCGATGTAATTGGCTAGAGGCTCAAATAAAGACACTTTGGCTGACACAATGGGCCTCCCTGGTGGTTTCGTGGGATTTTTATGTATTTTGGGCAAGAAGTAGATTGTTGCCATTTTCGGGAAATCGACTGTTAAATATTTATTTTCATCAAAGTCCAATAAACCATCTGCTTCCCATCGGTTTAATTGGTGATTAAGATCTCTTTTGATTTGGTAAAGGGGGTTTGTATTCAATTTTTCATAATATTCATTTTTACTCAATTGTTCTGTGGCTTCTGTGGTGTATAAATCCCTGTCCCAGAGAACCACGTTTCCCCCTTTATCTGCTGTTTTGATTTCGAAGCTTGGATCCTTCTTTAGTGAGATTAAGGCTTCTCTTTCTTTGATCGTTAAATTATCACGGCTTTTGGTTTTTGTGATCTTGTATAGGTCGTGGGTCACTGCTTCCTGGAACATGTCAATTTTATTGCCCGGAGTGAGTTGAAGATAGAATTTGGATTTGGCCTTCATTTTACTGGTTCCTGCTCCCAGTTGTTTTATTACTTCATGTAAGGAGACCTCCGTGTCTTCCTGCTCATTTATGTTAAGTAAGGCTAAGTATGCATCCGCTTCTTTCACTAGGAGGGTTGAAGTTGGTTTAGGTTGAGGTTGATTTTTTGTGACTGTTGGCTTGTCTCCTTTTTCCATGAAGAATTTGGCCAATTTTATTTTTCTTATGTAAAGGTACATATCTATTCTGGTTTGTGCCATGTCCATTCTTTGAGTTGGGCAATAATTAATTCCTTTTTTCAAGAGTGATGTTTCTGCTTCTGTGATTTCTCTTTTGGCGAGATTAATTATTTGCAATTCTTCATCTATTTGCCCTTCTTTTGTTTCATCCCTCGTGTCTCCGTGCCTATTTTTGTGTTTGCACTTATTTCCCCTTCTGCTCCTCCTTGTTGTTTTTTTTGAGGTTTGGATTGCCATGGTCTCCCTCTGCCTCTTCCTCTGCCTCTGCCTTGTGTGAATCTCTGCGCCCCCTGTTGTTGTTCCCACTGGTGTTGGGTGAGAACGAGGCGCATATCCCCTAAAAAAGCCTTCTTTAGTGGGTCTGATATGATTTCATCATCACTTTGTTCAATTGAGGCTAAGGATGAAACACTCGAGGAGGATATATTGGGATTTGTTGGTTGTTGTTTGTATGAATCATATTTACGGGCAAACGTGAAGATTCGCCCTTGTTCATAATCTTCAGCGTCGCGCAGAAATTTGGATTGTTTTCTTTGTCTTACCACTTCCTCATGTTTTTCTATTTGTTTACTCAGATCTTCTTTGAATTTTGTCATCTCCGGGTTTAATTTTAATCCATCAATTTCTTTTTCTAGGCTACTAAGTTGATCTCTTACTTTGTCCAAGGCAATCTCTATGTGTTTTACCAATATTTTAATTGATCCTAAAGAAGAATTCAGCGAATGTTCTCCCCACTCTTGTAAAAGGTCATTTGTTATGTCTTGTTGTGTGGGCATTAAGAGATTGCGCAGTCCCCTAGGGACTCTTTCCACTTCCAGGTATTTTTGTAATGTTATAAGTTCCCATGATTTATTTATTTCTTTTTTGTTCAGTTTTTCCCACGATCTAAGTTTCTCTTTAACGTCATTTTTCCCTTGTTCTCTGGCGGTCTCTTTAGGTTTTTCAGCGTTCCCCCTTTGAAACATAGTTGTTATTAGTTCCTTCCTTTTAGCATCACGCTTTTCCATCTTGTACTTATTTTGTGACACACTTTTTATTTTGGATAATTCTGTGTTTCCAAGAGTTTGCTCCCTTGAAAATCCACAATTGTAAACCTGAATTTGTGTATTTGGAATTTCTTGTCTTTTAAACTGAAGATCAAAAACAGATATTTGCGCTGAGTCTGCGGTAACTGACATCTCAAACTCCTTCATTCATGGTGTCATCACAAGCACTGGGTTAACAAACAAACTAAATTGTTTGCACACAATTGGGGGTAACAACCTTAACCATAAAGCCCACTGGAGGGCGAAACACAACATAAACACAAGGTTGATATGATCCACATCGCTATTCACTATATGCTAAAATGTGTAAAAAGTCAGAAAAACGCTAAAAATGTAATGTAATTTTAAGGGACTACATCTCCCACAACCCCTAGAGTAAATGATGGTGACATAATGACCATGTGATGGGTGGCGACGCCCCTAGGGGAGGGATTGTGTTTCCTCAACACTGAACTAAGTGTATAAGTTTGTGGCTACACTGTTTTTCAAACTAACCGTGACCAAGACAGCGGAGGCTGTCGAAACGCGTTGGTTTTTGTCTTACTTTGACACACATGGATTGAAAATAAAAACGGATTTCATGTAAACCTGGTGAATTTTCTTGGATTTTCGTCGCGACTCCACGACATCCTTGTTGAAGGAATCCTTGGTTTGAATTAATTAGCGGGCGGGCTCGTCCGCAGGAATACCGCGACCACATTTGCAGCGCCGGCTGGGGAGAAAAACGAGCCATCCAGTGTGGAATATATATATATATATATATATATATATATATATATATATTTTCCCTCGCAATTTGCCTTGTGGCAAAGGGAGCTCTGTTGTGCTGGTGCCATCAACGGGGTCAAGGCAGTCTCCCGTTATTTATTCAACACAAAGTTCCAGTCTGAAAATGATGCCGTGATCAAGAACGCTATGTTCGAAACGCGTAGGCGATCTCATTTGTTGAAATAAAAATACTTTGAAAGCTATCCCCGAGTGGAGTGCCATCAGTTCTTTGGAACTTTGTGTTGAATATATATATATATATATATATATATTATATATATATATATATATATATATATATATATATATATATATATATATATATATATATATATATATATATATATATATATATATGTATCCTTGCTCCCAAAAACACCAGCCTGCTGCACTCGAAAAGCGGGTGCTCGTTCAGCGGGGGTGTACCCGCTCGAAAATCACTGCTCCCAAGATTCACCAGATCTCGCTCATCCGGTAAAGAAACATCACTCATAAGGGGGGGGTTCAATCCAACCAGTTTTATTGGAACCCTTCGCACACAAGACGCGTTTCGGAAAATCAGCCTTTGTCAATTGTGAAACAGAGCCCATGGCGATCTCGCAGTTTTTTAAACCATTCAGCAAAAAACGTGTCATAGAATCATCACCATAAAAAGAGGACTAATCTTTGTCATATTCATCGCCATTTTGTAACGTGCAAATAGTCCATACATTCGTAAATACATGATAGTACACTACTTGCTATATATCCGGCGATATACTCATATTTATCACACATTTGCAAAATGAAAACAGTTCATGACTATTCATCCGTGCAATCAAGCCCTGAATTGGCAATTACAAACTGTAATCAATGCATTTTTCTATGTTATCTCGCCCTGTATGGGCTCCGTCTTCTTTTCCTCCCAGATGATGACTCTCACATTTTATCATAAACAACGTACTGGGTCCCAACAACAAGTCTATGTTCACATTATTAATTACAAATCTTCTGAAAACGAGAATATCATATCAAGTAAAAATCAAGTACTGTATACATTTCATTTCATTCCTATATTTTTCTCATTCATCCCAAATGTACTGCCAATTCCTCATTACTGTTAAGACCTGTCGGGCTCTTAGTTTGGAGGTCTATTATATAGCGTGATTCCAGCCGTCTCAGTTTGGATAAACGATCCCCACCTCTAGGATGTGTAGCTACACTGTCTAGACAAAAATAGGACAACAGGTCCCTGTTGTGCCCATGAACTTTATTAAAATGTCTAGCGACTGGGTATGCCTCATCAATGTTATTAATAGCCCGCATATGCTCCAAAATACGCAATTTCACTGGATTAATCGTACTGCCGATATATCTCAGCCCACAGGGGCATATCAGACAGTATATTGCATAAGGCGTTGAGCAGGTGCGGAATTTGTTAATCTTTTTGGGTGTACTGAGACCTGGTATCTTGTATGTTAAAGTCCGTTTGCTGATTTTACATGCCTTGCATCTTCCACAGGGATAAAAACCATTTAACTGTGGCATTTTTATGGTATTCGGTTTTGTGGCATGGTGGCTATGCACTAGATGGTCTTTTAGTGAAAACATGCCACTCCAATCGGGCTTTGAAGTTTCTTTATTTGAGGCAAATGGCAGGTAGGCATTACGCATTTCAACTAATGCTAGTCTTAATCATATGCCAGTTTGTTTGGTGGGTTTGTTAGCTTTTAAATAACGTGACTCCTAAACATTGAAAAAAGATTGTAGATTTCTCGTGTTTTATTTCTAAGCAGCAAAAGTAAGTACAATTATTTCATTTTTGTTCATGTTCATTCCTTTGAACAATAGTGTTCATCCATACATGTTCCCCTTTGCTGCACAGTCTATTTGTTACTTTTTAGTATTCAGGACACCACAGTTCCCATAATGCTCCATAACTGCCGATTTTTCACAATTTGTTATTCAATGTTTGTTATTGGCAAAACTACCCTTGTTCCACTGTGCACCGAATGCAATCACTGCCTTTAAACGGAAAGTTCCATAAAATGGGCACAGTGTTGCACAAGAAAGTTCTGCTACCACCAAGTTATCTTACAGCTTGTGACTTGCCTTTCAAGCTGGTACCCTCGTAACACGAAGTGTACAGGGAAATCCCTTCTGCAGACCCTAGCTGTTGCAAAGTTCAATCTCCAAGTTGCAGCGGGCCTCTCATTGTGGCCCTTCCATCAAAACTCCGGTCATGTCCAGTATCGCAGCCGGTGGGCACTCCTTACATAAATTCCAAATGACAGTCTGACAATAGGAGCGCCTCAACCTCACGGGTCGGGGCCTGTCTCAGGTGTGCCAGGCACCTCCAATATTCCACACGGAAACACGCACTACTTCCACAGCGTGAAAACAGGCCACTTCAATCGGGCATTGACGTTTCTTTATTTGAGACAGGCCCGACCCGTGAGGTTGAGGCGCTCCTATTGTCAGACTGTCGTGTGATATATATATATATTCACAGAAAAAACCATAGGTTATAGACCATATATAGTTAGGAATTAGCATTTACAAAACCTTGAAAATTCACTGAAAAAACCATAGGTTATAGACCATATATAGTTAGGAATTAGCATTTAGAAAACCTTATTTTACTCACACAAAACCATTGAAATTCCATATATAGTTAGTTGCACTAACTATATATCGCGCACCCGCAATCCACTGCTGATGATGTCACATATTACATCATTCATGACATGGTCAGTGACATCACTGATGACATCACTGATGACATCATCTAGTGTCTGTGTGTTTTTGTAAAGTTTAAATACGTTTTACATATTGAAGAATGACTGGATGGATGGAAGACTGAGTGTGTGTGTGGCTGGCTGGGAGGTGTGTGACGCTGTGCATATCAATGTGTACTTGTATCAGTGATTGTATAAGAGAGTAAGTATGTGTTAGTATATGTGTGAAAAGTATGGTGTTCTGTGTTTAACTATAGATGAGGAAATCGAAGTGTGATTGATTCTTCACAGGACAGACTAGGTGTATGAGTGCATATGATAGTGTTCTAATAATAACTGACTGTATGTATGAGTAATTGTATGGGTGAATGAGTGAATGTGTGTGTAGACGTACGAATCAGTGAGTGCGTATGTAGTAACTGGTATTGGTGTGTCATGATGTCATCAGTGATGTCATTTGAGATGTCATCAGTGATGTCATTTCAGATGTCATTAGTGATGTCATCAGTGATGTCACTGAAGTATGGTGTTCTGTGTTTAACTGTATAGATGAAGAAATGGAAGTGTGATTGATTCTTTACAGGACTGACTTGGTGTGTGAGTAACTCCATGGATGAGTGGCAGTGTGTGACTGTCTGCATAGGTGTATGAGTGCATATGATAGTGTTGTAATAATGAGTGACTGTATGTATGAGTGATTGTATGGGTGAATGAGTGAATGTGTGTGTAGACGTAGGAATCAGTGAGTGCGTATGTAGTAACTGGTATTGGTGTGTCATGATGTCATCAGTGATGTCATTTGAGATGTCATCAGTGATGTCATCAGTGATGTCATTTGAGATGTCATCAGTGATGTCATCAGTGATGTCACTGACCATGTCATGAATGATGTAATATGTGACATCATCAGCAGTGAATTGCGGGTGCGCGATATATAGTTAGTGCAACTAACTATATATGGAATTTCAATGGTTTTGTGTGAGTAAAATAAGGTTTTCTAAATGCTAATTCCTAACTATATATGGTCTATTACCTATGGTTTTTTCAGTGAATTTTCAAGGTTTTGTAAATGCTAATTCCTAACTATATATGGTCTATAACCTATGGTTTTTTCTGTGAATTTCATTGGTTTTTTAACAGCTAATATCTGTAGCTGTAAAATGTATTCTTCTTTAAATCCAAAAATATATTTTATATGTTTATGAATAATTTTTTTTTTAAATATTTTTTTTTCTTCGTTCCCGCTTCGCGAATCGGGAAACTTCCCGTTAGCTGACCTTGATGCCGCGAAATAGACCGCGAGCCGGTAAACGTTTCTTTACCGCAAGTGCCGCGTTAGAAAACAACATCGTGACGCCTCCCGTCCGCATGACGTTTCACGTTGTCGCGTGATACGTCATATGACGTGCTACGTTAGCGAACTGGTACGCGAAGCGAGTCGCAAAGCGCAGGTTTCTGGAAGCAAACCGGGAGGCCCTGCAAAGCGCTTAACGTAAACACAGCAAGTCATGTGACTTGGTAATAACACTTTTCATTGGTTCATTTCACTTTTGGTTTCCTAATGATGTAAGACTAGGTCATATAATCTAAAATGAACACTTTTGATTGGTTGAGAACTCTTGTTTTTCCCAAATGATGAAAATCCCTCCTTCTTTCCTCACTCTGACTTTCATCATTGTGAGAGAAAGACCCTTTGTGATCACTGAGCAATGGCTTCTTTAGTAGCTTCAGCTGGTGCTTCCCCACCACCTCCGCCACATCCAAGGAAGAGTGGACCACCTGCTCAAGTTATAATTCAACAAGAAGAGGAAGAAGAGGAAGAGGAAGAAGAGCAAGAAGAGAGGCAGTTTTTGCCTGAGCAGCCCAGGACGTCTCACCGGAAAGAAAACTTCATTTGGCAATTTTTTCAAATTCCCAAAGGTCAGAAAAAAGTAAATGCAAGGTACGTAACTTGCCTTATATGTCAAGATAGACTGTCCAGAGGGACCGACAAAAAATACAGTTTCGGAAACTACACAATGCATCGCCATATGACTAGGTGGCATCCTAACAACTACAGTGCTGCACAGTTTCGGAACGACCTAGATAATCTCCCTATTATGGCCAGAAGATCTGTTGTACCGGAAGTAACGGGACCAGAGGGCAGGGAGATGGTGCCAAATATACAAATGAGATTTGGTGAAGTAAAACACATCTGCGTATATTGCGATGGATTCATTTGCTACGGAGAAAGAAGCATCACTCTGATCAACAGAGCTATTGACTATCATATGCAAGTTTGTACGAAACGCCCAAAATAATAAATACTTTTTTTTTGTTTTGTTGCTCCTGTTGAGCCCTTTACAATGAATCGTTTTCATTGCCCCCTCCAAGAAAAACCCCAAAAAATATAAAACTGTTCAGAAAAATTCAAAAAAAGTAAAAAAATGTTCCGAAAAATAATAAAAAAAATATAAAACAACAAAAACAATAAAAAAAAAAGTTCTTTTCAGAACTACCTCCCCGTTATTAAAAAATTGGTACAATATTTGGAACTGTGCCAACCTCTATTTCTCTTAGTTCGCTTCCCAGTTCGCTCGCCGGTACGCGAACCGGAAGCGAACCAAAAACAGTAAGTATAAGGGAAGGAAACAGACACTTATGTTAAAAGAAAGACAGCTATAGGGGAGTAAACTAGAGATACTATTACCCGTAATCCACTGCTGATGATGTCACATATTACATCATTCATGACATGCTCAGTGACATCATCAGCAGAGGATTGCGGGTTTTTTGGCAACGTGCCTTATCCACGGTTTAATAACGCTGCCTTTTTCTTTATATAAGTTTTCAAATTGTATGAAATATATACCAATAGGTCGTTATGAACCTTTAGGTAGTGCTTTTCTTCATGAGGTCTGGTCGCTTCCATACACATACAGATGTTTCAAAGATGATCAAGAAGTTTATCTGAATGGAGAGGAATGCACTGAGACGCCAGATCATTCACTAATGTGTAAGCACATACAGTTACACGGTTCATGCAACAAACACCGACCAAATATGGCTTGCGTGTTGCAAGGCACGCCAGTTCCTGCTATCATCCCCACGTTCAAGTTGTTGGAAAATGGTAGTTATTTGATGCTCAATAATGAAGATTGTTCTGAGTTAATTAAAAGTATTCCTTTTATCGTAACAGTAAGTGAACGGGTTATTTGCTGCAGAAATGTTCTATTTCCTCCCACACATGAACATAGGGAGTTTTCAATCTGGCCACAAATACCAACCTTGGGACAGATTTCAACGGCATGGCAAGAATAAGAGCTCTTTTGTCTCAGAGAGAGGTGGCCTTGAGTTCGGCCCGTGAAACTTTCGTGCTTCACATAGCGAACACCCGTACAGAGGTGCACACACTTTTCAATTCAGATTTGCCTTTCAAATTCAGCAAGATGGTTCCGACTATCTTTAACGCATCCTCCACAAAGTCCCTGGCGCACTTTTTTAAAGTTGTTACCAGTGGTCTCGTGACTTCATTTGAGAAAATCTTTGGAGTCATCCCTGCTTCCTTTCATTCTATTTTCTCCACTCTGGTTCGTGGATTGGCATTTTTACTTGCATTACCAGCGGACGCTCTTGTGCTTTTTTACATTTTTAAATATGGATGTCCCTCCTATGCAACCTCCCACCCTGCAGCTGCTGACACTGTTCCGCAATCGCATGCTAGAATATTATGGCACAATGCCGTTGGCGATATTAAGCACGACATATGGATTATCTTTTCGATTCTCCTACTTCACCTGTGTCCAGCCTGTATTTCACTGCCTGACCTGTGATTTCGATTGGGCCATTGATTTGTGTCTCTGCGGACCGGTTTCTCCTGACGTCGACTTTAATCAGCTGATGACTCCTATCATTACTCACGAGTTGGTTTGTCCTGGCGAAAGGATTATGGCTGTGGCATTGATGCATGGACTACTTGGTCCCTGGAATTTACTGGCGGCAGCACAGTCTTTCTTGGAACAGAGCTTTCTTGAAAACCCACCGAGCTGTCCTCTGATGGTGATAGAGGATCCGGTGCTGGGAGAGCACGTATGTTCTTTTCCGCTTTTAAATTGGATGGCTGAACTGTTTTCGGATGAAGACGGTGACTTCCTATTGGAGGCTGTTGCAGCTTATTTTGCATACACAGTTATGTCATAGACCTTTTTCATGTTTGATATGCTGAGTACTAGCATTTCATTGACAATTCATTGACTTATTTGTCAAGTTTTTATTATTTACCTTGCCTATTGGCTTAAGACTCGATAAAGTACTTGGCTGTTTTATTTTTCTTTAGCATTAAATTTTCCTAGTTTTTAATGCTTTACCTTGCGGACCGTCCACATATAAACTTGCAATCTGCTCTCATGAGATGGCACTTCTATTATCTTATTCAGTTCGTTTCCGGATCATGGGGAGGTGTCATCTAGGTCCTGGATATCTTTACACCGTGTTAAGTTAGCATGGGCTCATTACCGGTTTAAACGCCATTTTTCCTTTTTTGCAACTTCTGCACACGACACTTAGTTGTTGCTTTAGCTTTCCACCTAGTAGTTCATCGTGGTTTACATGAGAATAATATGTTATTGCTCTACTATCTGCTTTGCTTGTTAAACTATATCTGTACAGCGAGTGCTAAAGTTTCAAGAACAACACGATACAGAATTGTTATGAGGTCTGATCTCCACGACTTCATACTCATAACATAAGTGCAACTTCTGCCAATTCTGGGCATGAGGCGGGTTTTATATTGCTTTGCCGAACACACATACACAACAGTTGATGCGGCTCACATGAAGAGAGAGCTGGTGTATGCTGATGTGATTCCTTCAAATCTAAGACACTAAAGTATGGGCACGCCCTAAACCAACACAAAGAGACCTTCTTAGCAAATAATATAATATGTGTATTAGGGAGGGTGAGATATAAGCAGCCGCGGGCCGTGGAGGGAGTTACGGTGAGGCAGGGAGGCGGGGAGGGGGAGAAGCAGGGTGGAGCCCTCTCTACCTTGCCCCTCCCCCTCCCCGCCTCCCTGCCCCACCGTAACTCCCTCCACGGCCCGCGGCTGCTTATAAGTGTTGCTAACTCTTATTCATTTACAGCATGTTAACATACTATCACCATTCGCTTTTTATGTACTAGTAACTATGCTGGTAATTTTGCTACTGATAATATGTGTACTTGTATTATCTAAGATACTACGCCTGTGAAGACGGCATTAGTAAATAAACATTTCAAATACACATGTGTTCTTCTTAACTCCATGTTCTGGTTTCTAAGAAATATATAACGACCGACTGTTCATGAGTTCCACGTATCCGGAGGTACTATAAGTTCATATTCTGGATTGTCTAAACATTGAGAGTTTGTTATATCCAATGTGACACTGTACCTAGCTTGCTAAGGAGTTTTTGATTACTAACGTGAGTTTTGGGACACCCTAATTCGCCGAGGTTCCAATCCTCTGTCCACAGTTCTGTGTGAGAACAGAAACCCTGCGACAGGGGCACCCCCGACCCTTGCTGGAGCTTCATCACACTTGCGATACAACTCCAGCAATGCGCCACCTTTACGGCACAGATACATCACGCATCTGTGCTGTTTTTGCCCCATGATGCGCCGCATTGTAAATGCAGCACACCATAGGTGACGGAACAGCGGCACAGAATGACTAACACATCCCTGGTGATGCGCCAGTCATCATAAATGTATCCCTATGCTTCTTATCTTGTTAAAGATGAACCGCCACATGTATCATCAAAGTTTTTTGCATTTCCTAAATAGCGAACTTTAAGGAATAAATAGCGATTCTTTACCATTCCTAGTTTGCGATGAGCTATTTGCTAATTACAAATTACCCATTCATTTCCTTCATTTCCATAGGGCGGTTGGACTCACTTTTAGCTCGAACGGCTGAATGGATTTCCACGAAACTTGGCAAAATTGTAGGGACTGGTAGCCCGATGTGCCTTTGCTATGTCTCAAGATATATGCTCCAGTGGTTTTTACGAAAATTAACTTTGAAAAATATATATTGGGCTACATTGGCCTATATATATGTTGGAGCCCAAATGTAGCCCAATGTAGCCCAATGTAGCCCAAAGATGGCCGCCAGACACACAAAAAAACAAATGTAGCCCAAATATCAGCCAGATGTAGCCCAACTATAGCCCAGTGACAGAATGACAAATCAGCTTCGCAAACCTCCGTTACGCGAAGCGGAGCGCTGTTACAGATATATATCTTTTTTTGAACGTTAATTTCTCAAAATCCACTGGAGCACATATATTGAGACCTAGCAAAGGCACATCGGGCTACCAATCCCTAATATTTTGCCAAGTTTCGTGCAAATCCATTCAGCCGTTCGATTATTATTATTATTTTTTTTTTTTGCCCCGCGGGGCCCTTTTAAAACCTCCACATCAAACCTAGGGGGTCAGCGAGGATCTACTATGCCCCCTTATAGTTATTTCCCCCTTTGTTTTGACCTCCTCTTGTCTCTCGATCCTACCGAGAGACAAGATGGCGGCCGCTACGGACTGTTTGGAATGTTGACAGACGCCGGAGAACCAATCAGCTTCGCTTCACAAAGCTCCGTTGCGCGAAAAGTACGCGTCCTGGGCCGCTGCCCAGTCCGCTGTTACAGATATATATCTTTTTTTAAACGTTAATTTCTCAAAATCCACTGGAGCACATATATTGAGACCTACAAAAGGCACATCGGGCTACCAGTCCCTACAATTTTGCCAAGTTTCGTGCAAATCCATTCAGCCGTTCGGGCTAAAAGTGAGGCCAACCGCCCTATGGAAATTAACATGGGAAAAACGCGTTTTGGGACCCCCCTTTTTTCTCGGCCCCCCCTTGACGAATCCCCCCAAAATTTTCAGGGGCTGCTCAGAAACAAAATGTGCCATTTTCCTGAAAATTTCAGCCAATTCCGTCCACAAACGCCAAAGTTATTAGACATAGAATTTTCAAAAATCCCATAGGGAAAAAATCCTAACTATATATACCTACTGGCGACCGCCAGTAGGTAATATATATATATATATATATATATATATATATATATATATATATATATATATATATATATATATATATTCACTGAAAAAACCATAGGTTATAGACCATATATAGTTAGGAATTAGCATTTACAAAACCTTGAAAATTCACTGAAAAAACCATAGGTTATAGACCATATATAGTTAGGAATTAGCATTTAAAAAACCTTATTTTACTCACACAAAACCATTGAAATTCCATATATAGTTAGTTGCACTAACTATATATTGCGCACCCGCAATCCACTGCTGATGATGTCACATATTACATCATTCATGACATGGTCAGTGACATCACTGATGACATCACTGATGACATCTCAAATGACATCACTGATGACATCACTGATGACAACATCCAGTGACTATGTTTCTGTAAAGTTAAAATATGTCTTACATATTGAAGAATGAGTGGATGTATAAGTGTCTGGACGAAGGATTTAGTAGGTGCATGACTGAATGTATGAGTGAGTGATTAAATGTGTCTCACTGAGTGCATGGGTTAGTGACTAAACTGTCTTAATTTGTGCATCATTATGTCTGTTGTTCTGTAAACTGCTGCATGTGTTGATCAGTAGCTATATGAGTAACTATATGGGTTATTGATTGATTGCCCAAGTATTTGCATGGGAGACTGAGTGTGTGTGTGGCTGGATGGGAGGTGTGTGACTCTGTACAGATCAATGTGTACTTGTATCAATGATTGTATAAGAGAGTAAGTATGTGTTAGTATATGGTTGAAAACGTAAGGTGCTCTATGTTTAACTGTATAGAGTAGAAAATGGAAGTGTGATTGATTCTTTACAGGACTGACTAGGTGTGTGAGTAACTCCATGGATGAGTGGCAGAGTGTGAGTGTCTGTATAGGTGTATGAGTGCATATGATTGTGTTGTAAACATGAGTGATTGTATGTATGAATGATTGTATGGGTGAATGAGTGAATGTGTGTGTAGACGTAGGAATCAGTGAGTACGTATGTAGTAACTAGTATTGGTGTGTCAATGGTTTCAAAAATTATACTCTGTTTTTAACACTGGGTGAAACAGAGGTTATATTAAAATGTGAGGAGATGCATTGTATTGTCACATGAATGATATCATCAGTGATGTGATCATTGATGTCAAGTGAGATGTCATCAGTGATGTCATTTGAGATGTCATCAGTGATGTCATCAGTGATGTCACTGACCATGTCATGAATGATGTAATATGTGACATCATCAGCAGTGGATTGCGGGTGCGCAATATATAGTTAGTGCAACTAACTATATATGGAATTTCAATGGTTTTGTGTGAGTAAAATAAGGTTTTTTAAATGCTAATTCCTAACTATATATGGTCTATAACCTATGGTTTTTTCAGTGAATTTTCAAGGTTTTGTAAATGCTAATTCCTAACTATATATGGTCTATAACCTATGGTTTTTTCAGTGAATTTCAATGGTTTTTTAATAGCAAATATCATAAGCTGTCGAATGTCAAGTACGTGGTAAGAATTTTTTTTTTCGTGTTTATGCACACTGATCTGCTTTGATTGCTGCCCCCCACCCCTCATTTCTATTAGGAGTACTCTCTCTTTGCAGATAGTGAAGGGTAGTTAACGCAGCCCTTTCCCCCTTTGTAATCCGTCGTGCCTGCTTCTCTCTCCATTTGATTGATTGTTCTCTTTGGTTCATTCTCTATTTACAAACAAGCACAGAGTCGCAATACTCTGTTTAGTCTTTGCAGATAGCGAAAAATCGTGTAAAAAAACAAAAGGAATCGAGCAAAATCAGTAGGCCACTAATGGGATCTCTTTTGACCTCGCTAAAATAGAAACATTAGGAACAACCTGTTGAAAATAGCAATGCGTATGTATATAAGCGGCGTTCATTTGTGTTCACAGTACCCCTTGTTGATTGTTTCAATCGAGCATTGAATTGTTCGAAGTTAATTCTCTTAACGATCTTCTCTACCTGCAAACGAGGAAGAATAGGAATATTCTATCTCCCTTTGCAGATAGTGAAGGGTAGGTAACGCAAGCCTTTAACACGTCGTACCTATTTCATTCCTCATTGATTGATTGATTGTCCGAACATTGACTGTTTGGGAATTAGTTCTTTTTGGAGGTATTCCCTGTTTGCAAATAAACGTAGGAAAATCTTTGCAAGTAGTGAAAGGGTACGTAATGCGGACCGTTCTCCCCCGTTGTAATCTGTCATGCCTATCTACTCCCCACTGATTGATGCACCTTTTTCACCCGGACCATTTACTAGAGATACGTCATCTGGCCCGACCAGAGAGCACCCCTAGTGAAAAGGACATATGCAATAATAACGAAGTGATCACTGTATCCTGTTAACAGAAACTTTACCATGAAACAACCTGGAAAGAAAAAAATAGGAAAACGAAAATCAGTAGGCCACTGATGAACATGAACTTTTATTAAACAACGAACAAAGAAACGATAACATAACGTAATGATAAAACCTATTAATGTCCTAGAAACAAGAAAACGTTAAAATATGCCAGTGGTGAGAGACCAGAAAAACAGTAAGAGAAACCAAATCACCCCTCGCTGTCCCACCGCCTGCCACGCCAAAAAAATCGATAGACTAGGGAAAATGCAAGTCAGTAGAACATCCACCCCCACTCTGGAAACTTCCAAGGTGGGGCAGGGTTCCGGCTACGCCCAGCCGGGAGCAGCCCATATAAGGCAGGTCCTGCTGCCACGCCTCGGCCAGGAGATCCTAACGTAGGGTGTAGCCGGAGGAGAGGCCGAGACCAGCGGGACCCGGCCAGGGGATTGCCTTTACAACGCTGAACAGTTGCAGGGGGGGGGAATGTCTCCTCGACCCTCCCCTCTCTCTCCCAGTCCGGCCGCGGTGGCCCTTGAGAGTTGCAGGTAGTCCCGCCACATGCTCTTCCGGTCCGACCACCAACGGTCGGGGGGCCGAGGCCGACGGGATCCGGCTGCAGCCGATAAACCAAGAAACCCGTTCATGGGGCCAGAGCCAGGGGCGTCCGGCCGACATCCACCGGAAGCCCGGCCCGAAGACGGACGGGACACTTCTTTCTTTTATAATGGCTGCGACAACACTGGAGGGGGATGTCTTGCACATGCCTCCGACCCCCCCCTCGTCCTCATCGCCTGGTCCGGCCATAACAAATCTCAAGCGAGACGCCGTGGGGTGCACTGGGAGGGAGAGACGGTGCGAACAGGCCTCTCCCGCCTCCCCAGGTGGAGGCTTCCCAGCTGCACCCTCAGCGCTCCAGGCGGTGGCATCCTAACAACTACAGTGCTGCACAGTTTCGGAACGACCTAGATAACGGTTCTTCCACTGTGGCCATGCTGCAACGTCTCGCCCGGCAGGGTGGAGCCCGTCCGCTCATGTGACCCCGCGATCGCCGGTAGCTGCCGAACTCTCAAAATGGCGGTCGACCTGGCAAGAGCGGGCCCAACATAAAGAAATGGCCCGGTCACTGGTTGACTCCACCACCGTAGTCCTCCACGACCTTGAAGATTCTAGAGGAGCCGCGGGAGTCTCCGACCCCCGATGGGGAATGACTGCCATGATCGCCCGTGGAGTGACGAAACTGTATCCGCGGGACGTCGGCGCTCCCATGCTGGCGCCAGCCTCACTTTGAATTACTACAATCCTGCAGACCTTACTTCCGGTGAAAGCACAGTGTGACCCGGTAGGAAAAATTATTGCACCCCCTCCCCTTTTTGACTGATAGTTCAAACCACCGATCCTTTCCTTTGCCCTTTTAACGGAACTTTGGACTGCCTCCCCCTCTTTTACATTTTCTAGAGAAAACAAAGCATTAACCACTACATTAGCATAGCAGTTGACACCAGAACTGTTTTCAAATTGAAAACCAACAACATCTTCAACAGAATCCTTTTTGTTTCTGCTGTGACCCTGCTACAGCACAGGCATTGTCCCCAGCAGTAATTCTGCAATGCCGGTAAGAATAGCTGTGGTGCCTACTGGACTCACTCACCCCCGCGGCGCCCCACGCCGTTTTTTGCTGGGCGGCAACTTACTAGACATCACTTTCGTGCCATCTAGATTTCAGCGCGTTCTGCTGCCTTGGAACTATTCGCACAACAGACCGCTACTGACAAGAATATTTCATTATTGGTGCTGTCAATTTCAATAAATCTATTGGATAATTAAAAAGAAATTGCCACGGTCTCTTCGTTGTTTAAATGTTTTTACTGTTTTTGTTTTGTTGTATATATTTATATGTTATTAAAGTTTTATATTCCTACTACTTTGTTGGAGTGCTATATATTTTTAATGTGACACATAATTGTAAAAACTTTGATGTACAAAGAGTCATTCCTGGAATCTTCCGCTTCAGGCTCGGTCCCCTCCCCAATCACAATACAGGATGGTTTTCAGATAGTAGGAACGCGTGTGCTGTGCCGGATCACATCGGGTGTGGGCCTTGATCTACTATAACTCCTTTGAAGAGGGGTGATTCTTTACAGCTGGGGCCATAAACTACATCTGCAGGGCTAGCTGATAGCCTAGGACCGGCCTGGACATTCGGACACAGAGGAAGAGGAGTGTCAGAGGGTGCGGTAGTGAATAGGGCGAAAGGGAGGTGTCGGGCGGGCACAGAGTGTGATTCTCAGGGAAGAGCAGCGCAGATGGGGGAAGGTTTATTGCCCATGCATAAGACAGAGAGCGGTGGTGACCAGTGCCTGGGGGAGATGCTTACGAGGGTGAGGAGCCATGCTACGAATCGACAGCGTGCAGAGAGTGGGTCTGGTCAAGACATCTAAAATGGCTGCCGTGCACGACAAAAGTGTGGCATTTCAAAAAAGGCAAGATGGCGCAGACAATGTTTTTCAACACTTCCTCATTTCCTTCGAATCGAACGTTAACAGACGTTGGGGCATATTACCAAAGTTAAGCGATATTTATCGCTAACGATGCTTACCAACCAATTTTTTACCACTAAGCATCGTCAGAAATTATCGAAGATAAACCTTACTATTATCAAGGTTTATCGCAAATGCGATAATAAACGGCCGCAATGCATGAATATCGCTAAAAAGTCAGCGATATTCATGCATTACCGAGCTAATACTCTTAGCCATGTTATCCACCTCCCATTGGATAACATGGCTAAGAACTGCTCAGGGCAGGTGTTACTTTTTGGAGATATTCGCGCTTAGCGCGAATATCTCCAAAAGTTGGTAATAGGAGATAGATATCTGGCATGTTGTAATGCAAGTTATTGTGGTATATGGAACTCATACCATAATCTCTCAGGAAAGCAGAAACTGATCCTTTTGGGACCGCCTAAAAAGGCCTAGGGGGTGAGGAGTACTCTACTTTGCCCCCTTTTCACGTTCCGAACTATTTTATTTTACTCTCTTCTGTAATTACACAAAATACCAGCGATAAGATGCATCGGAGACACACAGTGAGAGAAAGGAGGCCGGAGATGAAGAAGACATGTCAAATACACATTGGAGATAATATAGTGGCAGAAGGGAAGTAAATATGAGTAAACTTACCATGTAACATAAAAATGTTGCACTCTATACTATAAGTCTCATTTTATACTACAATCACTTCGCTACAACCTCATAAATTAAAAATAAAAATAAATAATGTCTCAAACAATTTTTGATTTCTAAATATAAATTTATTCTTCAGAATTTTCTAAATTTGAAACAACTAGTAACATGTCCTCATCAGTAATTTCCTCTTCAATCATCTCATCTGGAATCTCCTCATTAAAAGTCTGCAATGATGATTCTTGTAACTCTATGGTCTCCAAACACTCGATAAATTCGCCATCAAGAGATTGATCAAAAAAATCATTCAAGTCATCTCCTCCTTCTGACAATATTTCATTATTGGTGCTGTCCATTTCAATCAATGTAGTGGAATCATTCAAGTCATCTCCTCGTGACAATATTTCATTATTGGTGCTCTCAATTTCAATCAATGTAGTGGAATCATTCAAGTCATCTCCTCCTTGTGACAATATTTCATTATTGGTGCTGTCCATTTCAATCAATCTAATGGAATCATACAAGCCATCTCCTCCTTGTGACAATATTTCATTATTGGTGCTCTCAATTTCAATCAATGTAGTGGAATCATTCAAGTCATCTCCTTGTGACAATATTTCATTCTTGGTGCTGTCCATTTCAATCAATCTAATGGAATCATACAAGTCATGTCCTCCTTGTGACAATATTTCATTATTGGTGCTCTCAATTTCAATCAATGTAGTGGACAATTCAAAAGAAATTGCCACGGTCTCTTCATTGTGAGCCATTTTATTTTGAAATTGCTTGCTGTAAATTGCAGAAAAAAATAATCACTTTCATTTATCGTTTTTAGTAATACATAATATAAAACTAACTTCATCAAGTATTTAGTATAACAGAAGGACTGCAAATAAATAACAGAAAACATTTTTCAAATTATCTTCAAGTGTACAACATAGTTCCCCTTACAAATTAACAACTCACCTTTTTAAAAGTAGCAGAAGTGTTAGTACTGTGTAAATCAAACACCAGAAATTCACCACCAAAAATTCCTCACAAATGTACCTCAGACAGTAGTATCACAAAATGGCTGTGGTTTCCTCTCATTTGACATATATACATAACCAATTAACTTTCATCACACACAAATACAAAACCAAAGTAACATTTTAATTGGTTCTAAATTTCAACACTTTCAAATGTGTTTTCCCCATGCAATTTTCCATAGGACATTTACATACGTCTACAGCCTGAATGGCTGAACGGAATTACACCAAACTTGGCAAAATGGTACATCAAACCTAAGAGGTCAGGAAGGATCTACTATGCCCCCTTATGGTCATTTCCCCCTTCGCTTTGGCCTCCTCTTGTCTCTCAATCCTACCGAGGGACAAGATGGCGGCCGCTACGGACTGTTTGGAATGTTGACAGACGCCGGAGAACCAATCAGCTTCCCAAAGCTCCGTAACGCGAAAAGTACGCGAAGCGGAGCGCTGTTACAGATATATATCTTTTTTTCAACGTTAATTTCTCAAAATCCACTGGAGCACATATATTGAGACCTAGCAAAGGCACATCGGGCTACCAGTCCCTAATATTTTGCCAAGTTTCGTGCAAATCCATTCAGCCGTTCGATTATTATTATTTTGTTTTTTTTTTGCCCCGCGGGGCCCTTTTAAAACCTCCACATCAAACCTAGGGGGTCAGCGAGGATCTACTATGCCCCCTTATAGTTATTTCCCCCTTTGTTTTGACCTCCTCTTGTCTCTCGATCCTACCGAGAGACAAGATGGCGGCCGCTACGGACTGTTTGGAATGTTGACAGACGCCGGAGAACCAATCAGCTTCGCTTCACAAAGCTCCGTTGCGCGAAAAGTCCGCGAACCAGAGCGCTAACCGGTCCGCTGTTACAGATATATATCTTTTTTTAAACGTTAATTTCTCAAAATCCACTGGAGCACATATATTGAGACCTACAAAAGGCACATCGGGCTACCAGTCCCTACAATTTTGCCAAGTTTCGTGCAAATCCATTCAGCCGTTCGGGCTAAAAGTGAGGCCAACCGCCCTATGGAAAACTCAATGTTAAAAACACGTTTTGGGACCCCCCTTTTTTCTCGGCCCCCACTGGACGAACCCCCCCCAAATTTTCAAGGGCTGCTCAGAAACAAAATGTGCCATTTTCCTGAAAATTTCAGCCGATTCCGTCCACAAACGCCAAAGTTATTAGACATAGAATTTTCAAAAAACCCATAGAGAAAAAATCCTAACTATATATACCTACTGGCGACCGCCAGTAGGTAATATATATATATATATATACAGCGAATGTAAAATCACTCACCCCATTCAAACCTCCGTCAACCTTCTACCCAATTATGCCACGAGATTCCATTGATGTATTTCACGAAAGTATTGTAAGTGACTTAAATTACAAGGCAACATCAATAAGGCAAAGTACAGATATGACCAACAAACGAACAAATATGAACTATTGGTCAAAAAATTAAAGGAGTATAGTAATATCATTATCCGCGCCAGTGACAAAGGCGGCAACGTTGTGCTTCAAACCAAGGTTGCATATGACAAAGAGGCATTCCATCAGCTAAATAACAGAGAACACTATTCAAGACTCAAAGGGGAAGAGGTCAAAAACATGCAATTGGAATACCACAAATTATTGTGGAAATGCAAATCTGTAAAACTTTTGACTGAACAGGAATATAAATATCTAAAAACAGACTTTCCTATAATACCATCCATGTACTTTATCCCCAAAGTTCATAATGATAAGAACAATCCCCCTGGCAGACCTATCATATCAGCCAGGGGAAGTCTCTTGGAAAGAACGTCCATCTACATCGATTATTTTCTTCAGAATTATGTGAAGGGACTGGACTCTTATGTCAAGGACACAGGAGATTTCTTGTCCAAACTATCCAATATACAGGTACGAGAGGGGGATTGGTTAATTGCCCTAGATGTTACATCTCTCTATACTAGTATACGCCATGGAGATGGCATTTCAGCTATACAATACTATCTAGAGAGGAGGGATCCTGTACTTCATGAACACAATACAATGTTGATTTGCATGCTCCAATTCTGCCTTGAACACAATATTTTTATGTTCAACAATTTACTATTCAGACAATTGCAAGGAGTGGCTATGGGGGCCAGTTTCTCCCCGAGCTTCGCATGTTTGCACATGGGAGCTTGGGAGGAACTGGTCCTCAGAACCACATTCCATCAGGAAATGAAAGATCATGTCATCAGTTGGCACAGGTTTATTGATGATTTATTCATGGTATGGAGGGGAAGCAGGGAGGAGGCTTTAGGATTTATCGACAGATTGAACGATAATAATCTTAATATACACTTCACAGGGGAACTAAGCCAGCAACAGGTGCCATTCCTGGATACCCTGGTGTATATTCAAATTAACAAATTGGAAACCAAGTTGTTCCGCAAACAAACAGCAGGGAACACAACCCTCTATGCGAGTAGCCCACACCCCCATCACCTAATCATGAGTATACCGTACGGTGAAATGCTGCGTCTTCGCAGATTGTGCAGCACTGAAAAAGATCTAATGGAAGCACAAAGTGCCAGTGCAAAAAGATTTCGGGAGCGAGGGTATTCTCAGAAAATCATTGATGAAGCAATTTATAAAACCAAAAATTTGGATCGTCAAGACCTGTTAGTCACACACAGCCCTCCCACAACCAGTACAATCAATGCAGAAACTAATACATCCATACCTAAACCTCAACCAAATTCCTTCAGAATTATAACAGGCTTCTCATCTCAGCACAGTGAAGTTAGAAAACTTATCAATAAGAGTTGGCCCATATTACTGAAGGATAACGTTATCGGACATACATTGCCTAAACGGCCCTCAATAACATATAGTAGGGCACCTAATATGAGGGACAGAGTGGTGATGACGTGCCCTGAAGTTCTAACCAATACAGCATGGTACCACACTAGAGGAGGTTTTCACAAATGCAAAACATGCAAAGCATGTACACATGGGATGAATCGTACAAGTTACCAGGATGGTTTTGGAGGCAGGGAGCACAAAATTACTAAAACTTTAACATGCAAAACCGAATTTGCGGTATATATATTGGAATGCTCCTGCCCACTCCAATATGTAGGAAGCACTAAGCTTCCGGTCCACAAAAGAATCCTGCAGCACTTAAGAGCGGTAACATCACAGGACAACACTTATCCTGTAGCACGCCATTTCAGGACCCATCACAATAGTAATAACAAAGACCTAAAATACTATGTGGTGGATTCCATATTACCTAGCAGGAGAGGTGGCGATAGAGAGGCCAAACTCAGAAAGTTGGAGACCAAATACATTCTCCTACTTAATAGCAAACAGCCTAATGGCTTAAATGTAACTGAGGATTTATATACGTGTCTAAATTAAATATCAGAGGGTACTAGATATCAATTGATGATAAAGTTAATAACAACGTCTAGGTTGGAAGCAATTTACTAATTTGGAATTAACTAATGTATTTATGTTTTTAAAGATTTGATATTAATTGATTGAATTCATGCATGTTTTGATATTGTAATGCAATATGCAGTCTGATATGATTCTCATCTGTGGTTATTAGTACAAATTATTCAATGGAAAGAATGATGTTAGTTAGACGGGTATATAATTAACAGGAACTTTGTTTCTGTTTTTCCGACAGAATTTAAGATATGCAGTTGCTTAAATCGATAAGATTGAACAAAGAGGAAATGAGGTTCTGATGGTCATGAGATGGTCTCTCTATGATATTGCCCAAATAGGATTCACCATGTTGCAGTACAAGCAAAGAACATTATATTCTGAATTAATTGGATGATTTTGTATTTTACGTAAATCTACAATCAAATTGAATGATGAAACTTTTAAAAAGAAAAGTCTTTTCCTGTATATACATGTTTATATAAAAAATCTGTTTAGCTATATGACATAAACGTGCACAATTAATGAAGTTCTTAACATAGTGAGAATGATCTTTATTAACGGCAAACACAATCAAGTTTATTAAACTGAAGTTGGTTGTTTAGTCTATTATGGTGACTGGGCCCAGTCAGCTATATTAGAATTGTGGTTCTGAGGCAATTACATGTGATTATTTTAAGCACGACGCACTTTCTTATCACGATTTTGCACTACTACAATTATGTATATGTACTGTGTGCTGATGGCCCTGTACCAAATTAGCAATCAGAGATATTATGTACAAATGTATATGAAGCGCTTAGTGAAACAAATGTATTTTTAACTAAGGTCTGATGGGTATTTTACCGATGTAACTGTGATGAAATGTATTTGACATATATCCATATTAAGTCTTCTTTCTATCTCTATGTGAAAGAGCCCAATCATAGCACAGCACTTGCACTTTAAATATCACACCCTCACTATTATTTGCTGTCATGTGAGCAAGGCACCTGTGTGCCGAAACGTTATGAAGCCGACAAGCGAATAAACATCTAAGCACCGCAAAAATGTAGCCGACAAGCGGATAAACATCTAAGCACCGCAATTTTGGTCCATGCATTGTGTTCCTGGCGCATGCTGTGGCGAGCTGCAACGCACCGGAAAACTTTGGTTTGAAATATATATATATATATCCCAAAGCTCACTAGTCCGTCTACTCTCCTTCACTCACGACCGGGTGCTCTTGATTGCGGGTGACGGTACCACGCTGGTCACGATCAGACAAAGGCTCTGATGCAAAAAGCACGCAGCACTCACGGGGACAATTCCAATATCTGTTTATTGGACAAACACTCTTGCAAGACGCGTTTCGGCCACCGCCTTTCTCAATTAGAGGCCGGTGCCACCTTCAGGCAGAATTTAAATACAGCCAATCAACAAAATAAAGAAAGGACATGTATTATGCATTATCAGCCACCATTTCTAATTGGTGTAATTCATTTACAATCACTGACATAATTGTGCCCTGAATGGGCATAATGAATTAATAAACACACAAATTATATAATATTTTCTCAATACCAGCCCTGGATGGACTTATCCACAGAAATATATACATTGTAACGAACATCTTACAGTCATTAAATATAAGAAAAATCATCATCAGTGCAGAGAGATCAATGTGAAAATCATAAATAGACTGCTAACTCCTCCCCAGCATTCAGGCCACCCGGTTTCTTAGTCTGGTTCACAATGATATGACGAGACTCTAGCCTGCGTAGCTGGAGCAACCTATTTCCTCCCCTTATGTCTGCTGGCTCCTGATCCATACAGTAAAAGCTAAGGAGTTCTTGGTTGCTTTGGTGAGACACTTCAAAGTGCCTCGCCACTGGGTAAGTGGGATCCTTATTTTGTATAGCCCTCAGGTGTTCTAAGATCCTAATTTTCGTTGGGTGAGTAGTGCTCCCGATGTAACGCAGGCCACACGGACATGCAAGACAGTACACCGTATGACTTGTGTTGCAATTCATTAGACTAGTGATCTTTTTAGGCTCCTTCATCCCCGGTAGTTGGTAACTAGTCACCTTCTTGCTGTTCTTGCTGGCCTTACATTTAAGGCAAGGATAAAATCCTGTCAGTTTCCCAAATGGTGGAGGTTTCTCCTCTTTTTTACAGTGGCTTTGTACAATGTTCGAACCCAATGACCTACCTCTCCTAAACGTTATCAATGGGGACTTAGGTAAATCCTTACCGATGACCGGATCAGATTTAAGTCTGTGCCAATTCTTCACACACTTTTTTCTGATATCCAGGGCATCAGCGGAGTAATTGATAATCATCCTTATGCTGTTCTGATTACTCTCTTGGGTCCTGGGTCTTTTTGTACTTTTCTTTGAGATTAAATCACATCTCAATTTTTTGTCAGCTTTCAGTTTAGCCTCCTGCAATACCTCCTTACTGTATCCTCTCATTTTGAACCTCAACACACTTTCATTGGCTGCCTCCTCAAAATCATCTTGTCATGTACAATTTCTCTTAATTCTCAGTAGTTCGCCATAGGGTATGCTGGATATAGTTTTCCCCGAATGGCAACTCTTTGCGTGGAGCACGGAATTACCGGCTGTCTGTTTTCTATGCAGCGCTGTACAGATTTTGCCCTCAGCTATGAACACTTTAAGGTCCAAAAAATTAACGGTTTCTGTGCTGATTTCCCCACTGAATCTGAGATTAAGATCATTCCTATTTAGTACCTCGACATATTCCTTGGCACATTCAATCGTACCTTTAAAGACGATAAACAGATTGTCTATGTATCTGTTCCAAGATACTACCCTCTCTGTCCATGTGGCGTTATTACCCGCCCAGGCTACTTGCTCCTCCCACCAGCCAACGAAGAGATTCCCGTAGCTGGGGCGAAGCAGGTGCTATATATATATATATCCAAAACTCGCGTTTCGGAGCTTGTAGACCCGTGGGGAGTGGTACGCACACCGGCGGAGCCTTCCGGTGATCAAGACGATAAAAATTACTTCCAATAAGCGTACTCTCAGATCCAAAGCAAACTCGGCACACAAATTAGTATTTCATATCCTGGTTTAATCACTACGCGTATACTGTGCATAGAAAGAGGACTTGTGCTCCGTACTTTGTAATGCAAATAACAAAAAACAATGTACCCGAATTCATAAATAAACCACGGTAAATAAACATATTTTCCTGTATGAAATTGAATTGGATTAATTCATGAAAATATCACAAATTTATACATTTAGCCTCCAACTCAAGTTTATAACCAAAATTAATCACCTTGTGGCTTACTTGAAATAAGCTCTATATACATAATGTTTCATGCAAGCTCAAATAGCATAGGGCAAATGCCTAATTAATCACATGGCAAAGTACGGGCAGAAGAGGAATACTACTGATTGTGTACATTGTCATATGTATGGACCCCATGAATAATAAAGTGATTCAAAATCCGGATGGGCTCAAGGATCGTTATCCAACCGCCCACATACGTTTTGCACGATGTGAAAACCCATGGACCATAGCAGTTGTGGTAAAATACCTATCTGCAAAACCATTGCTGGTGGAATCACAATACATTATAAATAAATGCCATACAGGAAAAGGGGAACACAAGGAGCACGTATTGCCATGGTGGCATGATACTTTAAAGTGCTCCACAACATATTAACATTCCATTGTAATATATAAACTGAAATTTCCACATTTGATAATGAACTCAAATCTTAACACATTACCCCCAAAGTAGTGCAGTGACGAAATATACAAGTGCTCATAGAAGAAGAAAAGGGTAGGTGGTCCGTGTTGGTGATACCAGTGAGTGGACCCCTTCCTATCTTCCTGTGAGAAAAAGAAATAAAGAAGAAGAAATCAAAAAGGAAAAGAAAAAAAGAGAGAAAAAGGAAAAAGAAGAAAGAAAGGAACAATTGTTAAACCATGAAAAACAATTGTTACTCATTCACGTTGTTCATCTGAGCATGTATGATTCTTAAAAAAATTATTTGTCATCTAATCATGGAGTCAGATTATCATTGCATAAGAAATGCAACACAAGACTAAAAGCATCCTGAAATGTATGGTACCGATGGTGGTAATTGTCCTTTGGTTGTTTATTTACATGCAACATCCTATGCCAGAAAACATGCTATTGTTCACACATTTCTAATCAGGGCAGTTATTTGTACATTGATGCTCCAAAAGACCAAACACCAAAAATAGGGAAGAAAGAGGAAAAGAAGGCAAGAGGGCATTATTCTTTCAGATGTATTGGCAATACTTCCTCCTGATTGAGACCCCCCGGGGCTTTTGGTTTGAAAGTCAATGATGTATTTTGACTCTCTCTGTCTAAGGGATAACACTCTGTTGCCTCCTCTGGGGTGTTTCTCAATGTGTTCCAAAATACAATATTTCATATCCCTAACATTAGAGTAGTGTTTCTCTCTAAAATGCCTGGAGACCGGGTATTTAGGATAGAAATTGGTGATGGCTCTACCGTGTTCCATTATACGTTTCTTGGCCATACATGTTGCACTGCCAATGTACCATAGATTACATGTACAAATAATGGCATATATCACAAAGATAGTGCATGTAAGAAATTGGTTTCTTACATGTACTGAACCTGTGTTTTAGATGTACTGTTGTTACATGCCTTGCAGTGGCCGCAAGGATAAAAACCCTTGAGGCCATGTTGATATTTGTGTGAATAGATGGTAATGTCACTATGAACAAGCATGTCTCTCAGGTTCTTACTTCTTCTGTATGTAATGCTGGGCCTGTCGGGAATGCTGCTGCCTATCACATTGTCATTCTTCAGAATGTTCCAATTCTTGACCATGATTTTCCTGATTCTATCTGCATCTGTACTAAATGTCATGATCATTCTGGTCTGCTTGCTGCCATTGTCACTGTTTTCTGTTTCTTTCTCAGCCATGGCTGTGGATCTGTCAATTGAATTGGCCCTATTGATGGCTTTCTTGAGTACCCACATGGGGTACCCACGTTCTTTGAAACGTGATGTGATGGTAATGCTTTCTTTCTGGAAAGCTGCTTCAGTGTTGCAATTTCTTTTTGCCCTCACTAGTTCCCCAAACGGAATACTCAATTTTAAGATGTCTGGGTGGCTACTGAGGGCATGCAGGATGCTGTTACCTGCTGTATTATTTCTATATAAGGAAGAGCACACTGTGTTGTTATTTATTTCAAGTTTCACATCAAGAAATTATATATCAGTTTTACTGATTTTGCCACTGAGTACGATGTTATGTGCATTTTTGTTGCGTTTTTGAATAAAAACCTCTGCATCCTCTGTGGGCCCTTTCATAATGATAAACAGGACGTTGATGTAGCGGAGCCACATCGACACCCGACTCCAATCTGATTGGAGATCTGCCTTGGATCTTGCCTCTTCTTCCCAGAGTCCCATGAAAAGATTAGCAAAACTGGGAGATAAGCAAGATCCCATAGCAGTGCCCGTTGTTTGGCGAAATAGATTGCCATTAAACAGAAATATATTGTTGGTAAGACAGTTTTAGCATTGTTATGAGCATTTTGGAATGTTCACGGAATATATTATCTCTAGTGGCAAGATAGTATTCACACGCTGCAATTCCTTGTTGGTGTTCAATGATCGTATAAAGACTGTGAACGTCTAAGGTGATCAGCACCATGTCATTTTCCCATACAAGATCTTTGATTTTATTAAGAAAATCCTTTGTGTCCCTTAAATAACTCGGAAGGTTCATCACAAAGTCTCCAAGGAAGTGGTCAATATATTTTGAGCTAAGTTCTGTGGCACTGCCCCTAGATGATACAATGGGACTCCCTGGTGGTCTAATGGGATCTTTGTGAAGCCTTGGTTAGCAGGTACAAAGCCGGAAGGATAGGATAGTCTATCTTGAGATAACAAAATTCCTTCCAAGTCAGAATACCCTGATCTCTCCAAGTAATCAAAAAGTACCACTTGAGTGTTATACTGGAGTGGTATCTTTCAGAACTCACAGTTTCATAAAATCTGGTGTCATTGGGTTGTTTCTCAGCTTCACTGATATATAATCTGCGGTCAAGTACCACGACATTCCCCCCTTTATCGGCTGGACGGATGACAATACTGTCATCGTCCATGAGTTCTTTCAGGGCCAATCTCTGTTTATAAGTCAAGTTGTTCTTTTGTCTGCCATACTCTGTCTTTTGTTTATGTCGAGACTCATTAAGTGCCTTGCTGACACACTCATGAAAGGTGTGAATATTGTCGTGGGGTAACACAGGAATGAAATTCGATTTGGGTTTGAAACCAGTGATGCATGAGGTGTCTGTGGGAATTTCTAATTCAGCTAGTAGCTGTGTAGTATGTAACTCACTTTCCTCATTAATTTGGGACCGGCCCAGTTCGTATATGGTGTTTAATACTGCGGCATCATTAATATTAAAATTGTAGTTATCATTAAGACTTTCCGTAAGTCGGTTCTGCTCAGTGTTGTTAGTACTGTGTTTGATTTTGTGCCACTTTCTAAGTTTCAGCTTTCTCACATATTTGAACAGATCAATGCGGGTGTCAGTATAGTATGATGCTTGATATATATATATATCCAAAGAACTCCGATTTCCTGATGAAAGTAATTTCCAGGCAAAGAAGCGGATACGGACCACAGAATCGGTGCAGGTAAATTTATTTGGTACAGTAGGTCGCCATGACGCATTTCGCGCTGCAAGGAGCGCTTGATCAAATGACACAGTGAAACATTTAGGCATTGGTTTAAATATACTGTGGATTACTGACGTTTACAAATCACATGATACGGCATACAAGTCGAACTGGCATAGAAGAAATACTGTATATGTTAGATCAACAAAAATGTCAGTGTGAGTTTCATTCAATTTGGCTTATTTTCAACAATTGCAATAAATAAACGCAGGTTAAATCACAGTTCACTCGAAGTAAAATACAATCACAATATAATTTAATGCCAGTATAAAAAACCAATGACTCTGATAATTAATGTGCAAAAAAGTGCGATATAGTGCAAAATTAAAATTTCAACTTGAAGCAGTAGATTTATAATCCATATATTCCTTCGTTAGCAAATCACTGTTTAAATACATTCACACAGTTGTGTAGGGCCAAAAGTGAGACCAGTGTCATAAAGACAACATCGGATCCCCAATGTTATCCAATTTAAGAGGAAAAGTTCCTTGTTTACAAAAATAAAGTGCAAGTGCTTTAAGCGATTCAAGACTTTTGATTGACGTATTGGTATAAATACCATAATTAAATAAAAAGGGGAGTCATAGTACTTACTATTAAAATATAATTATTGATGGCTGACAAGAAAGGGTCCCCTATCTGTCGAAGGTGTATCTCAAGAAACCATTGTATGTAAAATCGCTATACTTCATAATTGTTACTCGATAAATATAAAAAAGCTATAAAATAGGATCCTATGTAGGATATGATATTAGGTAGAAATATTCTCATATAAAAATTATTATTATTTTCTTCTCGTATAAAAATGATACATACAAATAGTTACTTGATTCTTATAAATAGTCAATAAATATAAATAATATACAAACCCCCAATTATTAAAAAGTCCTTTGTAGTTGAAACTATTGTTGTTTTGTACTCATGTATAAAGGATCCCGATAGAGTTTCAGAATACACCTCATTATTGTTTACAGTTATTAGAGACATGTAAACAAATCTTCTGTGATATTGAGACCTGACGGCTGTTTTGTATTTAATTCTAAGATGTACCTGGTCTCAGGACGGCGTAATTTCTCTTCTCTATTTCCCCCTCTCCTACTTGCAGGGACACAGTCAATGGCAAAATATTTCAAGTCGCGACTTTTCGAGTCTTGTTTAGCTTTAAAATGTCTCGCCACAGGATATGTGTTGTCCTGATTATTTATTGCCCTTAAGTGTTGTAATATTCTTTTGTGGACTTGGAGCTTAGTGCTCCCTACATAAAGTAGATTACACGGGCAAGACAAGACATAAACCGCATATTCGGTTTTACATGTGAGCAGTCTGCCAATCTTATGTTCTTTCTGGTCAAATGGTGAAAAGTATGTAGTTAAAAAAACAGTATGTGTTTGTAGCAAGTTAGATGACTCAATAACTTCTGGGCTGGTTTTAACTAGCTCGTCATTTCATTGATTGTCCTCTGCTGTAAGTTATTGATGGTATTTTTGGTAGTTCTGCACCTATTACGGGATCACTTAGAACTAAGGGCCAATTCTTTTTAATAATGGACTCAATCTTCTTATGTTGTTTACTATATTGCACAATGATCCTGAATTCCTTATTGATCTCAGTATTATTTGTTTCAATAATATATATTCACTAAAAAAACATGGGTTTCAGAGACGTTATAGTTAGTTGGACATTTGACTTGGTGCACAGTCTAAATATCGATTCAAAAATTTTGACCTACAGTAATATCGAGTTGGAAATATCGAAGGTGGAGAATATCGAGGTCAAGAATATCGTTGGCCAGAATATCGACCCTAAGGTAAGTAATATCGATTTTTTTATATCGATGTAAGTAATATCGAAGTTAGTGATATCAATATCAAATATATCGATGTTACTAATTTCGATGTTACTAATATGGATATTTGTTTATTGTTATGTATTTTAATATGTATTTTATATGTATGTGTTATATGTTTTTCAAAATAATTTATTTGTTTTAAATTATATGTGTACTATTTTTTTATATAGTAATAATGTTAATTTTAAGTTAATGTTATGTTTTAGTACTGGAGCGGGTTGTGAGTTTGTAGGGGAATAGGGTGGGAAGTAATTTAATTATAGTAAATTAATTATTAATTTTTAGTAATTGTAAATTAATTTTAATTAATTTTTGTGTTTAAGTTCTGTAGAGGGTTTATAGGGGAATTGGGTGGGAAGTAATTTAATTGTAATTAAGTAATGATTTTTTTATTGGTATTGATAATTATTTTAATTTTAATTAATTATTAATTGGTAATTAATTATTTTAATTGGTAATTATTTTTTCTTTAATTGGCAATTAATGTTTGTAATTGATAATTACATTTTTTAATTGGCAATTCATTTTTTAATTGGTAATTAGTTTTTTTAATTGGTCATTCAGATTTTTAATTGTTAATTACTTTTTATTAATTGGAAACGTTTTTTTATTAATTGGTAATTATTGTTTCATTAAAAATATTTTTTGATTTGAAAATAAATGCATTATTTACTATATTTTAATTGTTAATTAATTCGTAATTATTAATATGTTTTTTGTTTTGAAGATTTTTTAGTGTTCAATATTTATTACTTTTGGTAACTAATATTTATTAATTAATATTTATTGGTATATATTGGTTTTTTTAAGTTCTTTTTATTTGCATTTTCAAGACATAACATGTGGAACATGAACTTACTTACAGACCATTATGCTACCGCATCCCTCATCCAGGAACCATAATCTATTACATGCATAGGAAACATACTATACCACTTAGTGCTAATATATAGATGATAACAAGTGACAGAGAAAAAAGGTGCAACATCAATTCATACAATTGGGTTGGTATTCAAATAGGTGACCAGGTATGACCAATAGTCTCTTGGACGTGATCCCGACGGCAGTTCCTCCTGGTAGGTAAGAAGAGTGTTGTGACAATATGCCATATCACGAAGCCAGTGGTTGGTTGTGGGCGTATTTTTACTGTCCCAACACATGGAGATTCTTCTTATAGCCACAAGCAGCGCTACCATGCAAAACTTACGCCTAGTAGCCCGAACATTACATAATAATCCCAGGAGGCACATGCGAATTGAACAATTAATAGATACCCCCACCATATCACTCAGCACTTGTGCTATCTGTTCCCAGTAGTCTTTTATGGGCAAACAGTGCCAGGCCAGGTGCATGAAATCTGCAGATTCATTCCCACAACTTTTGCAGCGTGCATCTTGTCGGATACCATATTTGCGAAGCCTAGCTGGTGTATAATAAGTTTGGTGCAGATATTTATAATGTAGGATTCTCAGGTTACCATTAGGCGTCAACATTTCTGTGATCGAACAAGTTAATTGCCATTCCTCTTCGGTAAGCAGTTCGTCCAGGGTCTCATTCCATCTTGCCCATGCCTTGTGTGTAGTGTCTGCTATCTCTTGTTGAAGTACAGTGTATAATCGTGATATTAATCTTTTAGTATTGGGAGAATTAATGGTCAGCTGCAATGCATTCAATTGTGGGGGTTCTTCTGGGTATGTAGGGTATGTAGGGTAATGTTGTTTGATCATTCCCTGAAGTCTATGGTCTTGCTGTAATAACCCCATGCCCACCTCTTCCTGAGTAACAGATAAATTAGGATGATGTCGTAATGGGAGGGCTGGTGCATATAGTGGAAGCTTGCGGGTGAGCTTGCCTATTTGCTGCCAAGCCGCGTTTGTTGCATCCACTGTGTTAGTATCTTTGCTGTGTAGTGGTGGTCTTTTATGTGTGATCACTGCAGTCAGCAGAATAGGGTACGCATCGCTCTCCTCTATTGCAGCATGTTCGAGATAGGGAGTCCTATGGTACCAATAATGAGCGTACTGCGCTTGGGCCCATAAATAGTAGAGGCGGAAGTCTGGGACCTTGAAGCCTCCCCTTCAATATGGTAGTTCAAGAGCCCTCATTTCAATCCTAGCCTGTTTTCCTGCCCACACCATTTTAAGCAATAATGAGTGAATCTGTCGGAACACTTCCGAAGGGGGGGTATGGGGATATTATTAAAGAGATATAGGAACTTTGGCAGTATTACCATTTTAACAATTGCTAGCCTATCCGCCAAAGATAGAGGCAGTTGTATCCAACGATCAATTTTATCCTTAATAGTGCTGACAGCCCTGCCATTGTTTTCGCGAATTACAAGCTCCGGGTCCCGATGGAACCATACCCCTAAGTATCTCACCGGTTCAGTTTGCCAATCTAGTGGGAATTCTATGGCATGTGGGCTCGTAAGGTCAATAAGGGTGATAATAATAGATTTGCCCCAATTGATTTGGAGTACAGAATGTCGACTGAACCTGATGTATTCCCGCAGCAGGGGGCTCAAATTAGTTTCTGGGTCCCGTACATATAATAACATATCGTCCGCATACATAGATATGTGCAGCGGTCTTTCCAGGAATTGTAAAGCCAAGTAGTGATGACCCTGCCTAAATTTACACGCTAAGGGCTCCAGTGCCAGTGCGAATAACAGCGTTGAGAGCGGACAGCCTTGCCTCGTCCCACGCGCTATCGGCATAACGTCAGATATATAATTATTTATGCGAATTCGGGCCACTGGTTTGGTATAAAGCAACTGCACCCATTGCTGATATATCGGGTGGAAACCCATTCTTTTCAAGACTGTTCCTAGATATGACCATTCTATGGAGTCAAATGCTTTGGCCGCATCCAGTAGGATTGCATCCGCTTTGGTAGTGGGCACTAGGTAATGGGATAACGCAAATAGGGTCCTGGTGTTTTGTGCAGTTGACCTAGTCGGTATGAAACCGGACTGGTCCGGTAGCACCAACGCAGTCATGAGGGGTTGTAGTCTCACTGCCAATAATTTTGCTAATATTTTAGAATCTATATTGATGAGCGACAGCGGTCTATAAGACTCACAATAGTCAGGGTCTTTCGCTGGCTTTAAAAGGGCCACCAGTACTGCTTCACCCAAAGTAGGAGGGAGAATGTTCTTATCAAAGGCGTCACCGTACATAGCTACCAGGTGAGGCGCCAGAAGCTCCACGAAATTTTTGTAAAACTCGCAGGTAAACCCATCAGAGCCTGGCGCTTTCCCATTAGGTAGCGATTTAATAATCTCTGTAACCTCCTCTACCATAATGGGTAGGGAGAGATACTCCCACTGGGCATCCGAAAGCCAAGCAATGGCCACATCTTCCAAATATTGCATTATCTCCTCCCGGGGGGGCAGTGTTTCTTGACTTATATAGTTCACTACACGTGTGTAAAAATTCCCGTAGTATACCCCCGTAGTAGTTTGCATCTCCCCATTTACGCTTCTAATCTGTAGGACAGTCTGTGCCGCATGACCTTCGCATATTTTAGATGCCAAAACCCTCCCGGGTCTGCCCCCCTCTCCAAAGTCCCTGGCTTTAGCACGTTTTGTTCTATACTTTAGTTCGTCCTCAGCTAGGGACTGATATTCTGTCATAACTGTTCTGATGTCTCCTAGTAATTGTGGGTTTTGTGATTGGTCATACTCACGCTCTGGTGATCTCAACCTGTGTTCACATCTGGCTAGTTGCCCCCGGATATCTTTCAAAATACCCGCCATTGTGCTTAGACATACCCCCGCAGTTTCACCTTAAATGCCTCCCAAAGTAGACATGGGTCGTCCGTGGTGGGTTCATTAAATATGAAAAACTCAGAGATAGCGTTGGTGATCGTATCTGTGTATACTGTGTCCATTAACGCCTTCGCATTGAAGCGCCAGGTATAAGGAGGAGGTATATAATTGGGAACGTCGATCGACAACAGTATGGGGTTATCATCTGACAGTGTCCACGGGAGGTGTTTAACATTGCTACTCCAGTGTAATGCGTCCTCCGAGCCTATCCAGTAATATATGAGAGACCAGCTGCAGTTCGCAGCAGATGTGTGTGTTGCTTCTTTGCAAGCCGGGTTCTTAGTGCTCCATATGTCATGTAGTGTCAATTCGGACATAATGTCATGCACTTTATGCATCACTTTCATGTGCGGCTCCGTTGTAGACCCTGACCAGTCCAAATGCTCATTGAAAACTAGAATAAAGTCCCCTCCCCAAAGGATTGTCCTGTCCGCCACATCGTGCAGCTTCTGCCATATTTCATGGAAAAAATCAGGGGCATCTGTATTTGGACCATATCTGTTTATAAGGACTAGCTTCTGCCCCCTAATTGTGCCTGTAATAATAATGTACCTTCCCAAATCATCTACTACAGTGGTTTCAACAGAGAATTTTGTACCTTTTTTGATCAATATTGTGACCCCCCTAGAATATGATGAATATGTTGAACTGTATCAAGCTTCAGCCCATCTTTTCCCCAGTTTGCAACCAGACCTCGGGGCTATGTGGGTTTCCTGGAGCAATACAATGTCAATGTGTCAGCGATCAAGATAAGCAAACATGTGTCGTATTTTTCTAGGGTTGTTAAGCCCCCGCACATTCCACGTTAGTAAATCAGGGCTGTAGGCCTCAGCTTCTCTGGAACCATGATATCAATGAAAATCCACGTCCCAACCCCATTATAAAGCCGACTATCACACCTCTCGTCTCAGACAGTTTATGGTAATTTGCATCTGCCCAACATTTTGCAACAAGGGTATATTGGATTCCGGCGTTGCATCTCAAGCACTTCGGTCTGCAGAACATAACCCCAAGCACCCACCCCCCACTCACTTCAGCATCCCAATCATGGCAAAGACATACCCCCTCAATAAATCCCAACTCAAACATGACCGATTCGGGGAGTACCCGCTGGAGGGTCCGCCATGGGCACACAACACCATCCACCTCAGCGGATGTGGTCAAGTGAACAATAAAAATGCAATGTATGATTGATTCAACTTTTAATAGTAAAGACTTGGCCCTGATATACGCCTTAAGCGCCATCACGGAGAACTTAATATTAGCCTGCCATCCTCGCACTTAATTCCATAGGAGAACATCCCGAAAAACCCCAAAAGGTTACCTCAGTCTATACCATATCGACCCCTGCTATCTTCTGCCACCTCCTCAGAGTGGCAAAAACGGCGCCCATTCTCGCACTTAGTTCCATAGGAGAACATCCCAAAAAAACCCAAAAGGTTACCTCAGTCTATACCATATCTACCCCTGCTATCTTCTGCCACCTCCTCAGAGTGGCAAAAACGGCGCCCATAGGACTTACCATGTCAGGTGCCACCAGGACTTGCCTCCCCTACCGTGGGTCCATGCGAGGCCATCCCCTAAGAGTTACAACCCTTGGCTTAAAAAGCAAAGTTGGCACCATATGACTACTCTACCGGACCTCCATTCGGTCTGATGCACATACATTGCGGAGTGAGGCCCTAAGCATTCTCCTAGGGTATAGGCAATTCCCCCTAATCCATCATCCATAAGATAATGTCCTAGTTTACATGGGGAGATGATGTCAAGTCAGTGTAGCTCGCCATGACACCCCCAGTCCCACAACTCTTTAACAGCTTACCATGGATTCTTGAGGCTGGAGAAGTAACGCTGTACCCGCATCACAATACCCCCAGCATCGAACTCACTACTAGTCTGAACAGTCCATGGGTGCACCCACGCATTCACTATGGCCCAGCATCTTAATAGCTATAAATTGCACCCTTGAGTTCTATCAGTTCCCTGAACCATTTACCAGATAAGTGCAATAGATACATGTGGTCCACACAACACACCCCTGCAAAGAGTCACAACAGCGGTAATCTGCTCCTTACCGCTTCATCAATGTTCTCCATAGTCTCTATACAGCAAATGTTCACTAGTCCATCCCGCTGTCATGGAGCAGCAATGATATGCACTGCGAACTAGAGAGCCCAGAGCCATCATAGTAGCTTCTCATAGCAAAGTTGTGTGCTCCTCCCGGTCCTTATTCCACGTTTAGGCCTACCATGTTCCATGGAAGGCAGCCTAGTCAGAATCCTGGGTTTGTTCCTCTCGCCGCCGATCTTTACGCTTTGAATTTATCTTCTTGATGAATTCCTGCGCTGCTTTCGGAGTTTGCAAGATCGTCGCCTTCCCCTCCCATGTTACCTTTAGCCGGGCGGGGTAGAACATGGCGTATTACACTTTGAGTTAGCGCAATTTTACTTTGGCTTGAGCGAATTCTCTTCGCGCCTGTTGGACTGCGATAGTGAAGTGATCTGTTGCTTCTCCCTTGCCAACCGTAGCGCCACATCTCTATCCCTATAGTTCAATATTCGAGCGATGATTGGGCGCGGGCCACTCCCGGGGGTGGCCGCGGTGCCAGTGACCTATGCGCCCGTTCCACAGTTAGGACAGGTGAGAAATTCTCTCCTCCAAACACTGACCTGAGCATCTCCTCCACATACGCCTCAAGGCGGCCAGTATTTCTAGTCTCTGGGACACCTGCGATGCGAATATTATTCCGGCGTGATCGTGCCTATGAATCCTCGGCCCTGTTCTTCAGTACCTCTAGCAACTTTCCCATTTAGGTGCATTTGCTTGTAGTTGCATGTGCCTCGTCCTCAACAGCTGCGATGCGAGTTTCCGCGTTGTCCAGACGTTCTCCTTGTTTGTCCAGTGGTGATCTAATTTCCCGTTAATGTCCCGCAGGCTAGATTGGATCGCCTTGAGGACAGCCTCCATTTCCCCACCTGCCGCGGATTCCGGCTCTAACTCAGTATCCGAGTGCGATGCCGCACCCTTTGGCGTCTTTCTGGACTCAAAGGTGAGTTTAGGCTGCTGTTTGTCCGGTTTACCCATATTCTTGTTAGCTATTTCCCGCAGAAAGCAGAGGAGCACAATCGCCATGCGGAGCTGCAAGCAAAGGGCTGCAGCTTGCTGATAAGTTGTGTGGCCCCTTCAAGCCTACAATATCAAAATGTACTTTCGCTGCGAGGCCTCCGGGTAGTTACGCGCTATACAAGTGCAATTTTTCATTTTATTTCATTTCATTTCTTTCAGAGGCACTCCAGGCGATTGAGGAGAAGATGGCCAGCGAAGAGGAAGCAGAGTCGTTAATACGCCCAATGACTCAGTATAACTGGGTTGTCAGCAGCCAGATGTATTTTGCAGCGTCGTCTCAGCTCTCCGCCTAGGTCAGTGTCAAAACCCGACAGTGCACATTGAAGACTCTCGGATGCGCTTCAGAACAGGTGCGCTAGTATTTCAACATGTGTACTCGTACTGTGAAAGTTGGGAGCCTTCTTTCTTCCCCCATGAAGATCCCACTTCTGCGACCCCTACTATCCCTCGTACCATTGGTTGCAATGTCCTGCTGTGCAGCAATATGTTGAGTTATCCGCCATGCATTGTTCCAAAATGCTGTCCGATATACAGGGGCAGCACAGCGCTATATGGGTCGTGTCCGTGGCCCAGACAGATTTCACTTATTCACAAGCTTCCCACCAAGCGCCGCCATTTTGCGAGTAGGTCGAGTCTCCAGCCCGGTGTCCCCCTGCAGAGTCGTCTATCCTCAAAGTCAGAACTGCAATGACCCATGGCGTGTGGGACCCTGCTAATTTTGCGTTTTATTTGTCTCATGTGCCATTGGAAGGTCGAAGCCTTACTAAGCGCATTATCTCCGTAAGTCGTTCAGATATCGGGTACCGCCACTTTGCGCATACCTCAGTCTGCCTGTACCAGAGACCCACCGCTACTCCCGTATTTCCCGATGGAGGCGAAATCGGCCGTGCCCAGTGTCTGTATGCAATCCGCTAATAGTAACTCACCCGTTCTCCTCGCATAGTTCGCATAGGTTTATCCCGTGCCCACACATATACCCAAGTACTGTTCAGCAAACTGCGTTGCCCAGGTCCCGGTAGCGCGTTGAGCACTGCAGTATATCCTACCTCCGCATGGACTCTCCGGGAGCGGCTCCCGCACACATTGTCCTGCCACCGAGCCCAATGCACTCCCGGTGCAACTACTTTGGGGCAGTAGCGGCTCCTTCCGATCGTTGCCAGCCCCAGCCTGCTCTCCAGCCCCCGCAGAGCTTCTGTAGCGCTGCTACCAGGCGGCCACCATGTTGCTGAGGTCCGCGGTGGTCAGGCCCTCTCACCCACCAAGTAGATTTTATCTTCTTTTCGCGCCTCACCACAGCATTCAGCCCACGTCCAGTTAGGCACCACCACCTCCGGATCCGACTGCGGCCAAATGTCAGAAATTATTAACACTGCCACTGCCACATTTTTACCAAGTCGTGCACTCGACCGGCGGAGCTGTCTTAACAGGCAGCCATTCCGCAGTGTGCCCTCTAGCGCCCCCTTTATTGGTATATATTGTTAATTTATTGTTAATTAATTATTCAATTGTAATTAGTTTTTTAGATTTGAAAAATATTTTAGTGTTCAATATTTATTATTTGGTAACTAATCTTTATTAATTAATATTTATTGGTATATATTGTTAATTTATTGTTAATTAATTATTCAATTGTAATTAGGTTTTTAATAATTATTAATAGGTATTTGCAGATGATGTAGAGTTTGAAAAAAATTAAATTATTAATTATTTTAGTTACAACAATTTTTTATAAGTATGTTATATTTAACTTCTACCTTATCCAACAATTTCCCTACTGTTGCACTCTCTGGAGTTGGAATAGTAATTTTTATCCCTACGCTATCCAACGCTTTCTCTACTGTTGCACTCTCTGGAGTGGGAATAGTAATTTTTACCCCTACGCTATCCAACGCTTTCCCTACTGTTGCACTCTCAGAAGTTGGAATAATAATTTTTACCCCTACGCTATCCAACGCTTTCGCTACTCTTGCACTCTCTGGAGTGGGAATAGTAATTTTTACCCCTATGCTATCCAACGTTTTCCCTACTGTTGCACTCTCTGGTGTTGGAATAGTAATTTTTACCCCTACGCTATCCAACGCTTTCCCTACTGTTGCACTCTCTGGAGTGGGAATAGTAATTTTTACCCCTACGCCATCCAACGCTTTCCCTACTGTTGCACTCTCTGGAGTTGGAATAGTTATTTTTACACCTACGCTATCCAACGCTTTCCCTACTGTTGCACTCTCTGGAGTGGGAATAGTAATTTTTACCCCTACGCTATCCAACGCTTTCCCTACTGTTGCACTCTCTAGAGTTAGAATAGTAATTTTTGCCCCTACGCTATCCAACGCTTTCTCTACTGTTGCACTCTATGGCGTGGGAATAGTAATTTTTACCCCTACACTATCCAACGCTTTCCCTACTGTTGCACTCTCGGGAGTGGGAATAGCAATGTTTACCCCTGCGCTATCCAACGCTTTCCCTACTGTTGCACTCTCTGGAGTTGGAATAGTAATTTTTACCCCTATGCTATCCAACGCTTTCCCTACTGTTACACTTTTTGGAGTGGGAATAGTAATTTTTACACCTACGCTATCCAACGCTTTCCCTACTGTTGCACTCTCTGGAGTGGGAATAGTAATTTTAACCCCTACGCTATCCAACGCTTTCCCTACTGTTGCACTCTCTGGAGCTGTAGTAGTAATTTTTACTCTTACGCTATCCAACGCTTTCCCTACTGTTGCACTTTTTCAAGTTGGAATAGTAATTTTTACCCCTACGCTATCCAACGCTTTCCCTACTGCTGCACTCTCTGGAGTTGGAATAGTAATGTTTACTCCTACGCTATCCAACGCTTTCCCTACTGTTGCACTCTCTGGAGTTGGAATAATAATTTTAACTCTACGCTCTCCAATGGTTTCTCTACTGTTGCGCTCTCTGGAGTGGGAATGGTAATTTTAAGTTCTATGCTATACAACATTTTTATTACTGTATTTTTTTTTAGTTTTGGGTTTTGAATAGTATTTTTATTTATTTAGCTATTTGATGTTTTTTGTATAATTTTAGATAATATAGTATATAATTAATTATAAAAATATTAAAAGTACATATATTTTTTAATTTATTAATAATCATTTACTTTTTATTTATGTTTTTGTTTTATGTTTGTAAATGTATTTGTAATTTATAACATTTGTTATTAATCTATAAATTACTAAAATAATTATTAAAACGTATTGTTAAGTAAGTATATATTATATGTGGTCTGTATATGTTTTATTAATGTATTATTATTTATGAATTATTTATTCATTTTAAACATTATTAGATATTTTTAACTATATTTATTTTATTTATTAGCGTTATTTATTTTATTTTACCTTTATATTTTTACAGAAAAAATAAACGATATGCCACTGTCCAGAAATAAAACCATGCCCGACGCGTTTCGAGGACAACACCTCTTAATCATGGGCTGCTCACAGAGGCGGGGAAGGGCTCACCTGTTGTTTCACTTGTTTTTATTAAGATAAACTTCCCACAGTGGGCATGGTTTTATTTCTGGACAGTGGCATTGGGTGCTGCCTCGAGGAAATCACTGACAAAGCATCGTTGAGTGCAAGCTTGAGCGCAAGGGCCTTTGTTGAGCAATATATATACATTAAACATTAAAGAACAATACTAAAATCACCATAAAACCCGCGGACAAGGGGGGGAATATTGTCCTGATGAAAACAACTGATTACATAGAAGAGGCAATGAGACAATTAAACCAGGCAAACAACTATCAAAAATTGACAACTAATCCGTACGAAAGGATGAAAAAAGAACTGCATGAATATTTGGAAACATGGCACAAAAATGGTCTAATAGATGAAGAAGAAAAAAAGTACTTAACCATTGACCACCCTATAACACCGTGCATATATTTTCTCCCGAAGATTCATAAGACCTTAAACCAACCACCAGGGAGGCCAATTGTTTCTTCGTGCGGATCATTATACGAAAATGTCTCCAACTATGTCGATAAATTCTTAGCTCCCATTGCGCAGAATCTTCCATCGTACATAAGAGATACTGGTGATTTTTTAAGAATTTTAATGAATGTGACCTGGAACCCTGAATTCTTACTGGTAACCATTGATGTGGTCTCACTTTACACCTCAATCCGCCATGACATTGGAATGCAAGCCTGTGAATATTATTTCAAACAACGAAATATCATATACCTGGACCATTCGAAAATGCTAATATCAATGATTGATCTATGCTTAAAAAACAATGTTTTTTTCTTCAACAAACAACTATTCAGACAAACCTGTGGCACCGCTATGGGCATTTCTCTATCACCAAACTACGCCAATATCACTATGGGGTGGTGGGAGAAGACCATAGCGTGGAATGAAGAAAATCACCAAGATCTGGAAAGAATAATGTTATGGGTCAGGTATATTGATGACCTGTTCATTATATGGCACGGTACAAATGAGCAATTCCAGTCATATTTCAACAAACTCAATAACAATGATGTCGGACTGCAATTCACATGCAACACAAGCACCAAAGAAATAGACTTCTTGGACACAAAAATATATGTGCACAATGAAAAGTTGGAATCAACTCTATTTCGCAAGAAGACAGCCACGAACAGTGTGCTTCATGGGACAAGTTTCCATCCCACACCACTGCTGCGAAGCATACCATATGGCGAATTTACAAGACTAAAAAGGAACTGCTCAGTAGCTGAAGATGCGGAGAAAATCATTGAGGAAAGCAAATGCAGATTCAGAGCGAGAGGCTACGAAGAAAGAGTGTTGACCAATTGCAAAAAGAAAATTGATCAAAAAACACGCACCCAAACCTTGATGGAACAACCTAAAAAGAGTGAAACCCACACACCTCCAAGACTAATAATGACTTACAGCAAAGAAAGCTCCAATATTGCCAAAATAATGAGAAAATACTGGCATCTCTTGAAAAATGATTCTGATATTGGCAACACCATTGGCAACTCACCGCAGATAACATACAAGAAAAACACTTCACTTAAAGACCTATTGGTCAAAAGCCACTTCCAAGAAAAACCGAGAGAAAACTGGCTAGAAATGCAGCGAAAAGGATTTCAACCATGCAACACTTGCAAAGCCTGCAAAATTGGAAAGAGCATGAAAACAATCGAAGAACCAGATGGCAAGCTAATGAGAATAGATCAACAAATCTCATGTACCTCAAAAAACGTCATCTACATAATCGAGTGCAAATGTGGAATGAGATATGTGGGATGCACCACATGCATGCTAAAAAAAAGGATCCTAGAGCATAGTCGAGCAGTAAAAAATGCCAACATGCAATATGCCACTGCGAAGCACATGAGTACATGCCAAAACGGGGATTGGAGGCAAATGCATTTTTTTGGAGCGAAAGTTCTAGACAAAATGGAAAGAGGAGGTGATGTGGTCAGAAGATTGCGACAAATGGAGTCTCGTATGATAATTAGACTCCGAACCAAACACCCGAAGGGGATGAACTTTGGAGAGGATCTGCATGTCCATCTGGAATAGAACCTCAGAACTAAAATGGGTACTACACCCAGAACAACTCCTAAGTGGAACATCTAACAAAGACAATGGGTACTAAACCCTTGATTTCGAACAATAATCATTATTTAAGTGCAAAAAAGATGCAAAGTCTTTCTTTTCTTTTTTAATTACTTGCACTAAAACTACATCTCCCATAATGCCTCATAAATGGCTACAAATGGGTCAGTATAAATACAAACACTGTAGAGGGACTAACCAACCGTGAGCAAGGCCGAGTTAGGCCGAAACGCGTTGGTGGGGTGAAGTCTTGCAATAAATAAGGCTTAAATCGATCTCTGACTGTGCCGCCTCCTTTGTTCTAAATAATTATCCGGGTCAGGATCCGACCCCTGGGCAGAGCACACACTGTGGAGCGCGCTCCCATGGCTATGGGATCTCTTTGGTTGCTGATATATATATATATATATACATATATTCACTGAAAGAACCATAGGTTTCAGGGGTGTTATAGTTAGCTAGACATTTCACTCGTATAAAACCTTTGAAATTCCCCTGTTATAGTTAGTTGTACTAACTATAACTCGCGTGCCTGCAATCCAATGCTGATGATGTCACATATTAAAACATTCATGACATGGTCAGTGACATCACTGATTACATCACTGATGACATCTCAAATGACATAACTGATGACATCACTGATGACATCAACCAGTAAATGTGGTTTACTTTGATATTTAAATAAGTATTATATATACATAGCAATCTGCCTTGAAGACTGAGTGGATGTATAAGTGTCTGAATGGAGCATTTAGTAGCAATGTGATTCACTGTCTAAGTGACAAATTTAAAGTGTCTCACTAAATATATGGGATAGTGATTAAACTGTGTGAATACTTGTATAACTCTAACTCTTGTTCTATAAACTACTACATAAGATGGTTACTAGCTATGTGAAAGTCTACATTAGTTATTAATTACTTAAGCGAGTATTTGTATGGGATGGTGAATGCATGTGTGTGTGATTGGGTGGGACGTGTGTGACTGGCGAAAGATGTGTAAATAGTTCATTTAGTAGGTATATGAGGTTAAGACTGTATGTGGAAACACTTGTTTGGGTGAGTGAATCTCTTTATGGGTGTGGTGATGAGTAGATATATTTCGAAATGATTTATGTCGAACAAACTAGAAATATAAAAGGCAGTGTATGTGACAGTTGTTGTATATAAATAAGTATACATAAGACTCAGTCATTGTATGAGTGACGTATGTATACTTGTAATAGTAATTTTATACCACACTAAGGGGTCGATTCTGATCCGGTAAAATACCCCACGAATCGCTGTACGGTCAGTTTTCCCCATACAATTCATACACCTACACCGTCCCCGTACGTACGATGAAGTACGATTATAACCCAAAGCATTTCTATATACGATTAGTAACAAACACCATACGAACTAAAAATACATACGATTCATATCCGGGTCACGCTGTACGTGCCGTCCGTACGTAAACAGGCAGCAGCTTCCGGCACAGCAAGTACGATTTGTCTCGGTGACACTCAGTACGACCCTATTGCTACGGGAGCTGAAAATGACTGAAAAAGCAGAGTTCGGTCCGAACCGCACCCCGGTACGCCACAGACACGCCATGAACCCCATTGCCCATGTCATCCCAGTCCTGTATGCCTACGACCTGGTGCATAGAAACCGACGACGGAGCAGACGGTGAGTACAATGTACCGCAACAACGGAAGTGTACCTGTACGGTGTGCCACACGCGTACATCAAAATTGCAATAGTGCTACGAGCCGCACATACGCCAGGAATGTTGGGGTAGGGTGCATCACACGCTCGCGTATTTCACCATTGCAATAGTGTAACGAGCCGCACATAAACCATTAACGTTGGGGTACGGTGCGTGGCATGTGAGGGGTGTGTGGATAGGACACCCAGCAGTGCCCAACAGTATGGGGGTGGGTGCAGAGGACTCCCAGCAGTGCCCAGACATAGGAGGGGTGGGTGGATAGGACTCCCAGCAGTGCCCAGACATAGGAGGAGTGGGTGGATAGGACTCCCAGAAGTGCCCAGACATAGGATGGGTGGGTGGTTAGGACTCCCAGCAGTGCCCAGACATAGTAGGGGTGGGTCGATAGGACCCCCAGCAGGGCCCAGACATAGGATGGGTGGGTGGATAGGACTAGTAGAAGTGCCCAGACATAGGAGGGGTGGGTGGATAGGACACCCAGAGGTGCCCAGACATAGGAGGGGGGTTGGTTAGGACTCTAAGCAGTGCCCAGACATAGGAGGGGTGAGTGCAGAGGACTCCCAACAGTGCCTAGACATAGGAGGTGTGGATGGATAGGACTAGTAGAAGTGCCCAGACATAGGAGGGGTGGGTGGTTAGGACTCCCAGCAGTGCCCAGACATAGGAGTGTGGGTGGATAGGACCCCCAACAGTGCCCAGACATAGGAGTGGTGCGTGGATACGACCCCCTGCAGTGCCCAGACATGGGAGGGGTGGGTGGATAGGACTAGTAGAAGTGCCCAGACATAGGAGGGGTGGGTGGATAGGACTCCCAGAAGTGCCCAGACATAGGAGGGGTGGGTGGTTAGGACTCCCAGAAGTGCCCAGACATAGGAGGGGTGGGTGGATAGGACTCCCAGAATTGCCCAGGCATGGGAGGGGTGGGTGGATAGGACTAGTAGAAGTTACCAGACATAGTAGGGGTGGGTGGATAGGACTAGTAGAAGTGCCCAGACATAGGAGGGGTGGGTGGATAGGAATAGTAGAAGTGCCCAAGCATTTGAGGGGTGGGTGGATAGGACTAGTAGAAGTGCCCTGTTAGAGGGTGAAAGGTCTCTGGGGGGACAGGGGTAAGTCCTCCTGGCCACCCTGGGACCTCCCTCCTCGAGGAACGTTACCGAGCTCTAGAGTCAGGCCTCCGCGAGAGGAGGATTACACATTTACGATCATGTACGCAGAGACACCAGCACACTACAAAGGGACGCCACACCAAAGGAGATAAATGTAACAAATTCTTTATATAAGGTTTTGCATCAGATCAGTAACACATACATTGGGGTGAGGGGGGTAGCTTCGGTGTTTGAGGGTTGATGTTCGTGGGTGGGATGCTGTTCCCCTTTGGAGGTACTCACAGTCATCTGTAGTCCGTCTTGTCTCCTGGCTCTCAATCCTCGAGCTACGGGGTAAGGTTGGGGGATTCACAGTGGGGGGGGAGATCTCACGCGTAAGGCTCACAATCCTCGAGCTGCGCGTGCGTGGATCTCTCCCGGGTACAATTGTCCACGTCTCCGTAGTGTGCAGAGCCACGTCCCTCAAGCGAAGCGCACAGTCAGGCTGCGGGGTGTACCCTGGAGCACGACTGCCCTCAAGTGCTCCCAGGGACGATGCGATCAGCGATGGCAATGATGGGGCCGCCGTGAGTATGCGTCGTACCCTGGAGCGGGCGTCTCTCAAGCGCTCCCAGGGACGCGGCGTTCGGTGATGGCCAAGATGCGTGCAGCAGTGAATACTCCTCGTACCCTGGAGCGCGGCTTCTCTCAAGCGCTCCCAGGGACACGGCGTTAGGTGATGGCCACGAGGCGTACAGCAGGCAAACACGTCGTACCCTGGAGCGCGGCATCTCTCAAGCGCTCCCAGGGACGCGGCGTTAGGTGATCGCAAAGAGGCTTATGAGGGTCAGTACAGCCCGAAGCTCGAGCGGCGACCAAGTCTGCAGGGCTCGAGTCTGGGGTGCCAGGCGTGATTCAAGCGCTGACTGGGGCATTCAAAGAGAGCCGCAATTCTATCTGCAGGGCTCCTAGGTCTCTCGTTGGTGGGCACAGCATTCCGTTTCTCTGATGGCGGCGACCACGTCAGCAGGCCTTTCTTCTCCGATCCAACTAACTTTCCCGCTTCCCTCGTAGTCCTTATCTTCCCTTGCTCCTCCCTTCTCGAGTTAACGCCCCCCTCCAGATGGCTCCGTGGGGCCCGGGGCCAGAGTGCTCGGCCTCTGCCCATTTGCCAGTTCTCCTTTGAAGTCCGGAGGTGGGAGGGGTTCCCTGCGGCCAGGATCGGCCCGTCCTGGCAGGAGGTGTTATCGAAACTCCTCCGCCCCATCCTGCTGGTCAAAGGCTCGCTTCTCATGGCTGGCCAGGGGGTGATGGGGGCTCTGGTTTCTCTCTAGTTGGGGCTCTGGGGGGAAGGGCGCTGGCTGGCCTTACTTCCTATCGACGGCCCTGGGCCCTAGGCTTTCTGTTCTCGGGGGGAAGGGTGTGGGCTGTACATGGGGTGGCTAACGCTATTGTGTGGCATAGGACAGGATTACGCTAGTGGGGGGCCCCACTCAGGTGTATGCAGGGCCACGCCGAGGAGGTCTGGTTTAACATGCCCAGACATGAGAAGGGTGGGTGGATAGGACTCCCAGCAGTGCCCAGACATAGGAGGGGTGGGTGCAGGGGACTCCCAGCAGTGCCCAGACATAGGAGGGGTGGGTGGATAGGACTCCCAGCAGTGCCCAGACATAGGAGGGGTGGGTGCAGAGGACTTCCAGCAGTGCCCAGACATAGGAGGGGTGGGTGGTTAGGCCTCCCAGAAGTGCCCAGAAATGGGTAGGGTGGGTGGATAGGACTCCCAGCAGTGCCCAGACATAGGAGGGGTGGGTGGATAGGACTGACAGAAGTGCCCAGACATAGGAGAGGTGGGTGGTTAGGACTCCCAGCAGTGCCCAGACATAGGAGGGGTGGGTGGATAGGACACCCAGCAGTGCCCAGACATAGGAGGGGTGGGTGCAGAGGACTCCCAGCAGTGCCCAGACATAGGACGGTGGGTGGGTAGGACTCTCAGCAGTGCCCAGACATAGGAGGGATGGGTGGCTAGTACTCCCAGCAGTGCCCAGACATAGGAGGGGTGGGTGCAGAGAACTCCCAGCAGTGCCCAGACATAGCAGGGGTGGGTGGTTAGGACTCACAGAAGTGCCCAGACATGGGAGGGGTGGGTGGAAAGGACTGCCAACAGTGCCCAGACATAGGAGGGGTGGGTGGATAGGACTCCAAGAAGTGCCCAGACATAGGAGGGTGGGAGGATAGGACTAAGCATGGGCGTAAAATCCGTTCCGCTCGCGGATTTTGCGGATTTTCGTTAAATTCGCAATCCGCGAACTCTCGCGAACTTACCGAAAATTCGTAAATCCGTGCGAAGCGGATTTTTTTGCTTGGTCGCACTTGCCAACTAGAATACTATACAATTTCGCGGGAGTAAACACTTGCGAAAACGTAGATGCGGCGGGCAGCGACAATCTCGCAATTGCGAGATTGCAAAATTTGCAATTTCGCACAAGAAATCCACCAGCAGGCAGCATAAACCTTGAAAATTATGATTTTTATCAGAATAACTCCTCAGGTTGACATTTGCCTGCACTTTTTTTTTGCAAGGAGTCCATTTTGGGGGGGGGGAGGAAGGAAGTGCCCCACAGTCTCCAACTTCCTGTTCCTGTCCAGCAGGCTCCTCTCAGTGCTTTCTTCATGTGCTGGTCACTTTGATTTGGATCTTGACCTGGAAGGATTACTTTTTGTGGATGCTGCTGGATATTTGGATTTTTCCAAAACTGAAAGCACTCAGCAGGTGCAAAAGTTCAATCTTATCATTAGTAACCATTCCCTGTAGTGCTTCCTGAGGGGCCCCTTCAGAGTTCATTTGCCTACTTGCAACTATTCTATGTCCCTGCTCTGACCCTCACAGCAGGCTGAGAGAATAGCTACAAGTATACAACAAAGGTCCTGATAAAAAAATTACACTGCAACAGAAAGCAATTACAGACATAACTGAAAGCATTCAGCAGGTGCAAAAGTTCAATCTTATCATTAGTAACCATTCCCTGTAGTGCTTCCTGAGGGGCCCCTTCAGAGTTCAGTTGCCTACTTGCAACTATTCTATGACCCTGCTCTGACCCTCACAGCAGGCTCAGAGAAAGCAATTACAGATAAGGAAGCAGGTTCCAGCCAGGAAGTTCAAATTCAGTAACACATTAATCAGCCCCTAATTCATTTATAACAAGGGGTGGTGATGGACAGAGTCTCTGAATTAAGCAGAGTACTCTCACCCAGTCAAGAGATCAGGGCTAGATCCAACACCGTTTTTTAGCTCATTGCACCATCCCAGTTTCAGAACCTGGCTGTATGCAAATTAGTCTGTCCCTGGCCCAGTGCATCATGGGAACAGGGCAGACCAGACTACAAAAGCCAATTCTTACACTGGGAAGGAAACAAGCTTCCGGGGACCGGTTTCTGCCATTTCAGGTGTCTTCGGCCCGGCTTGCTTGAATCCTGATGGTGCAATGAGCAAGGGACTCACATCTGAGTATACCCTTCCACGCTTAGGGTGGACAAAATAATTTACAACAAGGGGTGGTGATGGACAGAGTCTCTGAATTAAGCAGAGTACTCACACCCAGTCAAGAGATCAGGGCTAGATCCAACACCGTTTTTTAGCTCATTGCACCATCCCAGTTTCAGAACCTGGCTGTATGCAAATTAGTCTGTCCCTGGCCCAGTGCATCATGGGAACAGGGCAGACCAGACTACAAAAGCCAATTCTTACACTGGGAAGGAAACAAGCTTCCGGGGACCGGTTTCTGCCATTTCAGGCGTCTTCGGCCCGGCTTGCTTGAATCCTGATGGTGCAATGAGCAAGGGACTCACATCTGAGTATACCCTTCCACGCTTAGGGTGGACAAAATAATTTACAACAAGGGGTGGTGATGGACAGAGTCTCTGAATTAAGCAGAGTACTCTCACCCAGTCAAGAGATCAGGGCTAGATCCAACACCGTTTTTTAGCTCATTGCACCATCCCAGTTTCAGAACCTGGCTGTATGCAAATTAGTCTGTCCCTGGCCCAGTGCATCATGGGAACAGGGCAGACCAGACTACAAAAGCCAATTCTTACACTGGGAAGGAAACAAGCTTCCGGGGACCGGTTTCTGCCATTTCAGGCATCTTCGGCCCGGCTTGCTTGAATCCTGATGGTGCAATGAGCAAGGGACTCACATCTGAGTATACCCTTCCACGCTTAGGGTGGACAAAATAATTTACAACAAGGGGTGGTGATGGACAGAGTCTCTGAATTAAGCAGAGTACTCTCACCCAGTCAAGAGATTAGGGCTAGATCCAACACCGTTTTTTAGCTCATTGCACCATCCCAGTTTCAGAACCTGGCTGTATGCAAATTAGTCTGTCCCTGGCCCAGTGCATCATGGGAACAGGGCAGACCAGACTACAAAAGCCAATTCTTACACTGGGAAGGAAACAAGCTTCCGGGGACCGGTTTCTGCCATTTCAGGCATCTTCGGCCCGGCTTGCTTGAATCCTGATGGTGCAATGAGCAAGGGACTCACATCTGAGTATACCCTTCCACGCTTAGGGTGGACAAAATAATTTACAACAAGGGGTGGTGATGGACAGAGTCTCTGAATTAAGCAGAGTACTCTCACCCAGTCAAGAGATCAGGGCTAGATCCAACACCGTTTTTTTAGCTCATTGCACCATCCCAGTTTCAGAACCTGGCTGTATGCAAATTAGTCTGTCCCTGGCCCAGTGCATCATGGGAACAGGGCAGACCAGACTACAAAAGCCAATTCTTACACTGGGAAGGAAACAAGCTTCCGGGGACCGGTTTCTGCCATTTCAGGCGTCTTCGGCCCGGCTTGCTTGAATCCTGATGGTGCAATGAGCAAGGGACTCACATCTGAGTATACCCTTCCACGCTTAGGGTGGACAAAATAATTTACAACAATGGGGTGGTGATGGACAGAGTCTCTGAATTAAGCAGAGTACTCTCACCCAGTCAAGAGATCAGGGCTAGATCCAACACCGTTTTTTAGCTCATTGCACCATCCCAGTTTCAGAACCTGGCTGTATGCAAATTAGTCTGTCCCTGGCCCAGTGCATCATGGGAACAGGGCAGACCAGACTACAAAAGCCAATTCTTACACTGGGAAGGAAACAAGCTTCCGGGGACCGGTTTCTGCCATTTCAGGCGTCTTCGGCCCGGCTTGCTTGAATCCTGATGGTGCAATGAGCAAGGGACTCACATCTGAGTATACCCTTCCACGCTTAGGGTGGACAAAATAATTTACAACAAGGGGTGGTGATGGACAGAGTCTCTGAATTAAGCAGAGTACTCTCACCCAGTCAAGAGATCAGGGCTAGATCCAACACCGTTTTTTAGCTCATTGCACCATCCCAGTTTCAGAACCTGGCTGAGGCTGAAATGCCAGAAACCGGTCCCCGGTAGCTTGTCTCCTTTCTGGTGAAGAATTGGCTTGGTAGTTTGGTCTGCCCTGTTCCCATGATGCACTGGGCCAGGGACAGACTAATATGCATATAGCCAGGTTCTGAGCTGGGATGGGGCAGTGAGCTAAATAACGGTGATGGATCAAGCCCTGATCTTTGGACTGGGTAAGAGTGGTCTGCTTAATTCAGACACTCTGTTCATCACCACCCCCTTTTCTGAATCGTTTTTGGCCACTATAGGTGTGGCAGGGTATACTCAGACATGAGTCCCTTGCTCACTGCTCCATCAGGATTCAAGCAAGCCGGGCCGACGAGGCTGAAATGCCAGAAACCGGTCCCCGGTAGCTTGTCTCCTTTCTGGTGAAGAATTTGCTTGGTAGTTTGGTCTGCCCTGTTCCCATGATGCACTGGGCCAGGGACAGACTAATTTGCATATATCCAGGTTCTGAGCTGGGATGGGGCAGTGAGCTAAATAACGGTGATGGATCAAGCCCTGATCTTTGGACTGGGTAAGAGTGGTCTGCTTAATTCAGACACTCTGTTCATCACCACCCCCTTTTCTGAATCGTTTTTGGCCACTATAGGTGTGGCAGGGTATACTCAGACATGAGTCCCTTGCTCACTGCTCCATCAGGATTCAAGCAAGCCGGGCCGACGAGGCTGAAATGCCAGAAACCGGTCCCCGGTAGCTTGTCTCCTTTCTGGTGAAGAATTGGCTTGGTAGTTTGGTCTGCCCTGTTCCCATGATGCACTGGGCCAGGGACAGACTAATTTGCATATAGCCAGGTTCTGAGCTGGGATGGGGCAGTGAGCTAAATAACGGTGATGGATAAAGCCCTGATCTTTGGACTGGGTAAGAGTGGTCTGCTTAATTCAGACACTCTGTTCATCACCACCCCCTTTTCTGAATCGTTTTTGGCCACTATAGGTGTGGCAGGGTATACTCAGACATGAGTCCCTTGCTCACTGCTCCATCAGGATTCAAGCAAGCCGGGCCGACGAGGCTGAAATGCCAGAAACCGGTCCCCGGTAGCTTGTCTCCTTTCTGGTGAAGAATTGGCTTGGTAGTTTGGTCTGCCCTGTTCCCATGATGCACTGGGCCAGGGACAGACTAATTTGCATATAGCCAGGTTCTGAGCTGGGATGGGGCAGTGAGCTAAATAACGGTGATGGATCAAGCCCTGATCTTTGGACTGGGTAAGAGTGGTCTGCTTAATTCAGACACTCTGTTCATCACCACCCCCTTTTCTGAATCGTTTTTGGCCACTATAGGTGTGGCAGGGTATACTCAGACATGAGTCCCTTGCTCACTGCTCCATCAGGATTCAAGCAAGCCGGGCCGACGAGGCTGAAATGCCAGAAACCGGTCCCCGGTAGCTTGTCTCCTTTCTGGTGAAGAATTGGCTTGGTAGTTTGGTCTGCCCTGTTCCCATGATGCACTGGGCCAGGGACAGACTAATTTGCATATAGCCAGGTTCTGAGCTGGGATGGGGCAGTGAGCTAAATAACGGTGATGGATCAAGCCCTGATCTTTGGACTGGGTAAGAGTGGTCTGCTTAATTCAGACACTCTGTTCATCACCACCCCCTTTTCTGAATCGTTTTTGGCCACTATAGGTGTGGCAGGGTATACTCAGACATGAGTCCCTTGCTCACTGCTCCATCAGGATTCAAGCAAGCCGGGCCGACTAGGCTGAAATGCCAGAAACCGGTCCCCGGTAGCTTGTCTCCTTTCAGGTGAAGAATTGGCTTGGTAGTTTGGTCTGCCCTGTTCCCATGATGCACTGGGCCAGGGACAGACTAATTTGCATATAGCCAGGTTCTGAGCTGGGATGGGGCAGTGAGCTAAATAACGGTGATGGATCAAGCCCTGATCTTTGGACTGGGTAAGAGTGGTCTGCTTAATTCAGACACTCTGTTCATCACCACCCCCTTTTCTGAATCGTTTTTGGCCACTATAGGTGTGGCAGGGTATACTCAGACATGAGTCCCTTGCTCACTGCTCCATCAGGATTCAAGCAAGCCGGGCCGACGAGGCTGAAATGCCAGAAACCGGTCCCCGGTAGCTTGTCTCCTTTCTGGTGAAGAATTGGCTTGGTAGTTTGGTCTGCCCTGTTCCCATGATGCACTGGGCCAGGGACAGACTAATTTGCATATAGCCAGGTTCTGAGCTGGGATGGGGCAGTGAGCTAAATAACGGTGATGGATCAAGCCCTGATCTTTGGACTGGGTAAGAGTGGTCTGCTTAATTCAGACACTCTGTTCATCACCACCCCCTTTTCTGAATCGTTTTTGGCCACTATAGGTGTGGCAGGGTATACTCAGACATGATTCCCTTGCTCACTGCTCCATCAGGATTCAAGCAAGCCGGGCCGACGAGGCTGAAATGCCAGAAACCAGTCCCCGGTAGCTTGTCTCCTTTCTGGTGAAGAATTGGCTTGGTAGTTTGGTCTGCCCTGTTCCCATGATGCACTGGGCCAGGGACAGACTAATTTGCATATAGCCAGGTTCTGAGCTGGGATGGGGCAGTGAGCTAAATAACGGTGATGGATCAAGCCCTGATCTTTGGACTGGGTAAGAGTGGTCTGCTTAATTCAGACACTCTGTTCATCACCACCCCCTTTTCTGAATCGTTTTTGGCCACTATAGGTGTGGCAGGGTATACTCAGACATGAGTCCCTTGCTCACTGCTCCATCAGGATTCAAGCAAGCCGGGCCGACGAGGCTGAAATGCCAGAAACCGGTCCCCGGTAGCTTGTCTCCTTTCTGGTGAAGAATTGGCTTGGTAGTTTGGTCTGCCCTGTTCCCATGATGCACTGGGCCAGGGACAGACTAATTTGCATATAGCCAGGTTCTGAGCTGGGATGGGGCAGTGAGCTAAATAACGGTGATGGATCAAGCCCTGATCTTTGGACTGGGTAAGAGTGGTCTGCTTAATTCAGACACTCTGTTCATCACCACCCCCTTTTCTGAATCGTTTTTGGCCACTATAGGTGTGGCAGGGTATACTCAGACATGAGTCCCTTGCTCACTGCTCCATCAGGATTCAAGCAAGCCGGGCCGACGAGGCTGAAATGCCAGAAACCGGTCCCCGGTAGCTTGTCTCCTTTCTGGTGAAGAATTGGCTTGGTAGTTTGGTCTGCCCTGTTCCCATGATGCACTGGGCCAGGGACAGACTAATTTGCATATAGCCAGGTTCTGAGCTGGGATGGGGCAGTGAGCTAAATAACGGTGATGGATCAAGCCCTGATCTTTGGACTGGGTAAGAGTGGTCTGCTTAATTCAGACACTCTGTTCATCACCACCCCCTTTTCTGAATCGTTTTTGGCCACTATAGGTGTGGCAGGGTATACTCAGACATGAGTCCCTTGCTCACTGCTCCATCAGGATTCAAGCAAGCCGGGCCGACGAGGCTGAAATGCCAGAAACCGGTCCCCGGTAGCTTGTCTCCTTTCTGGTGAAGAATTGGCTTGGTAGTTTGATCTGCCCTGTTCCCATGATGCACTGGGCCAGGGACAGACTAATTTGCATATAGCCAGGTTCTGAGCTGGGATGGGGCAGTGAGCTAAATAACGGTGATGGATCAAGCCCTGATCTTTGGACTGGGTAAGAGTGGTCTGCTTAATTCAGACACTCTTCATCACCACCCCCTTTTCTGAATCCTAATTCATTTATGTCAGTTGAGGCAGGGCAGGTGTGCTTTTCCACCCATAATCTACAGTGAAGAACTAGAGGGTGGCATGGGTGAGCCAGAGGGTGGCAGTGGTGAAACAGAGGGTGGCAGTGGTGAAACAGAGGGTGCTGTGATGAACCTGATGTAGAAACAACATGTTCGCGACCGTTGCTACCCGAAAAGTAAGTTCGCGTTTGCGAACTGGTACAAAATCCTCGCGAACTGGCAGAAATCCTTGCGAACACAAAAAAAAAATCCGCAAATTCGCGAGAGTTCGCGGATTTTGCGGATTGCGAATCCGTAAATACGCAATTTCGCGGATTGCCAATTCGCAAAATCTGCCCATGCTTAGATAGGAGGGGTGGGTAGATAGGACTAGTAGAAGTCAGAGATGGTGTGGGAGCACCCCGCTGACCTCTCAGCCTGGGTACACCTCTGGCTTGCTGGGAAATGTAGTTTTTCTTCAAGTGTTCAAGTGTTTCGCTAGAGTTAGCGCAGGAAGTACTGATCTCTAGACACAGCGCATGTTTCTGGTTTCTTTACCGTCTTCAGTAGAGAATACAGCCAATATAAAAGGTTTGCTGAGGGCTGCCAAATGTTCATCAGGTAAAGTGCCTCTCATGGCATGCGGGTGCTTCAGCCACTGGCTCGTCAGCCCAAGCCCTCACAGGAGCGCTTTTAAATAATCAAAGATGGTGTGGGAGCACCCCGCTGACCTCTCAGCCTGGGTTCACCTCTGGCTTGCTGGGAAATGTAGTTTTTCTTCAAGTGTTCAAGTGTTTCGCTAGAGTTAGCGCAGGAAGTACTGATCTCTAGACACAGCGCGTGTTTCTGGTTTCTTTACCGTCTTCAGTAGAGAATACAGCCAATATAAAAGGTTTGCTGAGGGCTGCCAAATGTTCATCAGGTAAAGTGCCTCTCATGGCATGCGGGTGCTTCAGCCACTGGCTCGTCACCCCAAGCCCTCACAGGAGCGCTTTTAAATAATCAAAGATGGTGTGGGAGCACCCCGCTGACCTCTCAGCCTGGGTTCACCTCTGGCTTGCTGGGAAATGTAGTTTTTCTTCAAGTGTTCAAGTGTTTCGCTAGAGTTAGCGCAGGAAGTACTGATCTCTAGACACAGCGCGTGTTTCTGGTTTCTTTACCGTCTTCAGTAGAGAATACAGCCAATATAAAAGGTTTGCTGAGGGCTGCCAAATGTTCATCAGGTAAAGTGCCTCTCATGGCATGCGGGTGCTTCAGCCACTGGCTCGTCAGCCCAAGCCCTCACAGGAGCGCTTTTAAATAATCAAAGATGGTGTGGGAGCACCCCGCTGACCTCTCAGCCTGGGTTCACCTCTGGCTTGCTGGGAAATGTAGTTTTTCTTCAAGTGTTCAAGTGTTTCGCTAGAGTTAGCGCAGGAAGTACTGATCTCTAGACACAGCGCGTGTTTCTGGTTTCTTTACCGTCTTCAGTAGAGAATACAGCCAATATAAAAGGTTTGCTGAGGGCTGCCAAATGTTCATCAGGTAAAGTGCCTCTCATGGCATGCGGGTGCTTCAGCCACTGGCTCGTCAGCCCAAGCCCTCACAGGAGCGCTTTTAAATAATCAAAGATGGCGTGGGAGCACCCCGCTGACCTCTCAGCCTGGGTTCACCTCTGGCTTGCTGGGAAATGTAGTTTTTCTTCAAGTGTTCAAGTGTTTCGCTAGAGTTAGCGCAGGAAGTACTGATCTCTAGACACTAGTAGAAGTGCCCAGACATAGGAGGGATGGGTGCAGAGGACTTCCAGCAGTTCCCAGACATAGGAGGAGTAGGCGCAGAGGACTCCCAGCAGTGCCCAGACATAGGAGGGGTGGGTGGAAAGGACTCCAAGAAGTGCCCAGACATAGGAGGGTGGGAGGATAGGACCCCCAGCAGTGCCCAGACATAGGAGGGGTGGGTAGATAGGACTAGTAGAAGTGCCCAGACATAGAAGGGGTGGGTGGTTAGGACTCCCAGCAGTGCCCAGACATAAGAGGGGTGGGTGCAGAGGACTCCCAGCACTGCCCAGACATAGGAGGGGTGGGTGGATAGGACTCCCAGAAGTGCCCAGACATAGGAGGGGTGGGTGGATAGGACCCCCAGCAGTGCCCAGACATAGGAGGGGTGGGTGGATAGGACTCCCAGAAGTGCCCAGACATAGGAGGGGTGGGTGGATAGGACTCTCAGAAGTGCCTAGACATAGAAGGGGTGGGTGGTTAGGACTCCTAGCAGTGCCCAGACATAGGAGGGGTGGGTGCAGAGGACTCCCAGCAGTGCCCAGACATAGGAGGGGTGGGCGCAGAGGACTCCCAGCAGTGCCCAGACATAAGAGGGGTGGGTGGATAGGGCTCCCAAAAGTGCCCAGACATAGGAGGGGTAGGTGGATAGGACCCCGAGCAGTGCCCAGACATTGGAGGGGTGGGTGGATAGGACTCTCAGAAGTGCCCAGACATAGAAGGGGTGGGTGGTTAGGACTCCCAGCAGTGCCCAGACATAGGAGGGGTGGGTGCAGAGGACTCCCAGCAGTGCCTAGACATAGGAGGGGTGGGTGGATAGGACTCCCAGAAGTGCCCAGACATAGGAGGGGTGGGTGGATAGGACCCCCAGCAGTGCCCAGACATAGGAGGGGTGGGTGGATAGGACTCCCAGAAGTGCCCAGACATAGGAGGGGTGGGTGGATATGACTCTCAGAAGTGCCTAGACATAGAAGGGGTGGGTGGTTAGGATCCTAGCAGTGCCCAGACATAGGAGGGGTGGGTGCAGAGGACTCCCAGCAGTGCCCAGACATAGGAGGGGTGGGTGCAGAGGACTCCCAGCAGTGCCCAGACATAGGAGGGGTGGGTGGATAGGACTCCCAGAAGTGCCCAGACATAGGAGGGGTGGGTGGATAGGACCCCCAGCAGTGCCCAGACATAGGAGGGGTGGGTGGATAGGACTCCCAGAAGTGCCCAGACATAGGAGGGGTGGGTGGATAGGACTCTCAGAAGTGCCTAGACATAGAAGGGGTGGGTGGTTAGGACTCCTAGCAGTGCCCAGACATAGGAGGGGTGGGTCCAGAGGACTCCCAGCAGTGCCCAGACATAGGAGGAGTGGGCGCAGAGGACTCCCAGCAGTGCCCAGACATAAGAGGGGTGGGTGGATAGGGCTCCCAGAAGTGCCCAGACATAGGAGGGGTAGGTGGATAGGACCCCGAGCAGTGCCCAGACATTGGAGGGGTGGGTGGTTAGGACTCCCAGCAGTGCCCAGACATAGGAGGGTTGAGTGCAGAGGACTCCCAGCAGTACCCAGACATAGGAGGGGTGGGTGGATAGGACTCCCAGAAGTGTCCAGACATAGGAGGGATGGGTGGATAGGACCCCAAGCAGTGCCCAGACATTGGAGGGGTGGGTGGATAGGACTAGTAGAAGTGCCCAGAGATAGGAGGGGTGGGTGGATAGGACTCCCAGAATTGCCCAGACATGGGAGGGGTGGGTGGATAGGACTAGTAGAAGTTCCCAGACATAGTAGGGGTGGGTGGATAGGACTAGTAGAAGTGCCCAGACATAGGAGGGGTGGGTGGATAGGCATAGTAGAAGTGCCCAAGCATTGGAGGGGTGGGTGGATAGGACTAGTAGAAGTGCCCTGTTAGAGGGGGAAAGGTCTCTGGGGGGACAGGGGCAAGTCCTGCTGGCCACCCTGGGACCTCTCTCCTCCTGGAACGTTACTGAGCACTAGAGTCAGTTCTCCGCGAGAGGAGGATTACACATTTACGGTCATGTATGCAGAGACACCAGCACACTACAAAGGGACGCCACACCAAGGGAGATATAGGTAACAAATTCTTTATATAAGGTTTTGCATCAGATCAGTAACACATACATTGGGGTGAGGGGGGTAGCTTCGGTGTTTGAGGGTTGATGTTCGTGGGTGGGATGCTGTTCCCCTTTGGAGGTACTCACAGTCGTCTGTTGTCCGTCTTGTCTCCCGGCTCTCAATCCTCGAGCTACGGGGTAAGGTTGGGGGATTCACAGTGGGGATGTAGATCTCACGCGTAAGGCTCACAATCCTCGAGCTGCGCGTGCGTGGATCTCTCCCGGGGACAATTGTCCACGTCTCCGTAGTGTGCAGAGCCACGTCCCTCAAGTAAAGCACACAGTCAGGCTGCGGGGTGTACCCTGGAGCGAAACTGCCCTCAAGCGCTCCCAGGGACGATGCGATCAGCGATGGCAATGATGGGGCCGCCGTGAGTACGCATCGTACCCTGGAGCGCGGCGTCTCTCAAGCGCTCCCAGGGACGCGGCATTAGGTGATGGCCACGAGGCGTACAGCAGGCGTACACGTCGTACCCTGGAGCACCGCGTCTCTCAGGCGCTCCCAGGGACGCGGCGTTAGGTGATGGCCCAGAGGCGTACAGCAGGCATACGCGTCGTACCCTGGAGTGCGGCGTCTCTCAAGCGCTCCCAGCGACACGGCTTTAGGTGATGGCCCAGAGGCATACATCAGGCGTACGCGTCGTACCCTAGAGCACTGCGTCTCTCAAGGGACGCGACATTAGGTGATGGCCCAGAGGCGTCACAGCAGGCGTACGCGTCGTACCCTGGAGCGCGGCGTCTCTCAAGCGCTCCCAGGGACACGGCATTAGGTGATCGCAAAGAGGCTTATGAGGGTCAGTACAGCCCGAAGCTCGAGCCGCGACCAAGTATGCAGGGCTCGCGTCTGGGGTGCCAGGTGTGATTCAAGCGGTGACTGGGGCATTCAAAGAGAGCCGCGATTCAATCTGCAGGGCTCCTAGGTCTCTCGTTGGTGGGCACAGCATTCCGTTTCTCCGACAGCGGCGACCACATCAGCAGGCCTTTCTTCTCCGATCCAATTAACTTTCCCGCTTCCCTCGTGGTCCTTATCTTCCCTCGCTCCTCCCTTCTCGAGTTTCCGCCCCCCCTCCTGATGGCTCCGTGGGGCCCGGGGCCAGAGTGCTCGGCCTCTGCCCATTTGCCAGTTCTCCTTTGAAGTCCGGAGGTGGGAGGGGTTCTCTGCAGCCCGGCCGGGATCAGCCCGTCCTGGCAGGAGGTGTTATCGAAACTCCTCTGCTCCATCCTGCTGGTCAAAGGCTCGCTTCTCATGGCTGGCCAGGGGGTGATGGGGGCTCTGGTTTCTCTGTTGTTCGGGCTCTGGGGGGCAGGGCGCTGGCTGGCCTTACTTCCTATCGACGGCCCTGGGCCCTAGGCTTTCTGTTCTCGGGGGAAGGGTGTGGGCTGTACATGGGGTGGCTAACGCTATTGTGCGGCATAGGACAGGATTACGCTAGTGGGGGGCCCCGCTCAGGTGTATGCAGGGCCACGCCGAGGAGGTCTGGTCTAACATGCCCAGACATGAGAGGGGTGGGTGGATAGGACTCCCAGCAGTGCCCAGACATAGGAGGGGTGGGTGCATGGGACTCCCAGCAGTGCCCAGACATAGGAGGGGTGGGTGGATAGGACTCCCAGCAGTGCCCAGACATAGGAGGGGTAGGTGCAGAGGACTCCCAGCAGTGCCCAGACATAGGAGGGGTGGGTGGATAGTACTGACAGAAGTGCCCAGACATAGGAGGGGTGGGTGGTTAGGACTCCCAGCAGTGCCCAGACATAGGAGGGGTGGGTGGATAGGACCCCCAGAAGTGCCCTGACATAGGAGGGGAGGGTGGATAGGACTAGTAGAAGTGACAAGACACAGGAGGGGTGGGTGGATAGGACTCCCAGAAGTGCCCAGACATAGTAGATGTGGGTGGATAGGACTCCCAGAAGTGCCCACACAAAGGAGGGGTGGGGGGTTAGGACTCCCAGGAGTGCCCAGACATAGGAGGGCTGGGTGGATAGGACTAGTAAAGTGCCCAGGCATAGGAGGGGTGGGTGGTTAGGACTCCCAGCAGTGCCCAGACGTAAGAGTGGTGGGTGTGTACGACCCCCAGCAGTACCCAGACTTAGGAGGAGTGGGTGGATAGGACTAGTAGAAGTGCCCAGACATAGGAGGGGTGGGTGGATAGGACTCCCAGAAGTGCCCAGACATAGGAGGGGTGGGTGGTTAGGACTCCCAGCAATGCACAGACATAGGAGGGGTGGGTGCAGATGACTCCCAGCAGTGCCCAGACATAGGAGGGGTGGGAGGATAGGACTCCGAGAAGTGTCCAGACATAGGAGGGGTGGGTGGTTAGGACTCCAAGAAGTACCCAGACATAGAAGGGGTGGGTGGATAGGACTAGCAGAAGTGCCCAGATATAGAAGGGGTGGGTAGATAGGACACTCAGAAGTGCCCAGAAATAGGAGTGGTGGATGGTTAGGACTCCCAGCAGGTCCCATACATAGGAGGGGTGAGTGCAGAGGACTCCCAGCAGTGCCCAGACATAGGAGAGGTGGGTGGATAGGACACCCAGAAGTGCCCAGACATAGGAGTGGTAGATGGTTTGGGCTACCAGCAGGTGCCAGACATAGGAGGGGTGAGTGCAGAGGACTCCCAGCCGTTCCCAGACATAGGAGGGGTGGGTGGATAGGACTAGTAGAAGGGCCCAGACATAGGAAGGGTGGGTGGTTAGGACTCCCAGCAGTGCCCAGACATAGGAGTGTGGGTGGATAGGACCCCCAACTGTACCCAGACATAGGAGGGGTGGGTGGATAGGACTAGTAGAAGTGCCCAGACATAGGAGCGGTGGGTGGATAGGACTCCCAGAAGTGCCCAGACATAGGAGGGGTGGGTGCAGAGGACTCCCAGCAGTGCCCAGACTTCGGATGGGTGGGTGGTTAGGACTCCCAGCAGTGCCCAGACATAGGCGTGGTGGGTGGATAGGACCCCCAGCAGTGCCCAGACATAGGAGGGATGGGTTGATAGGACTAGTATCAGTGCCCAGACATAGAAGGGGTGGGTGGTTAGGACTCCCAGAAGTGCCCAGACATAGGAGGGGTGGGTGGATAGGACTCCGAGCAGTGCACAGACATAGGAGGGGAGGGTGGATTGGACCCCCAGAAGTGCCCAGACATGGGAGGGGTGGGTGGTTAGGACTCCCAACAGTGCCCAGACATAGGAGGGGTGGGTTGATAGGACTAGTAGAAATGCCCAGACATAGGAGGGGTGGGTGGATAGGACTCCCAGAAGTGCCCAGACATGGGAGGGGTGGGTAGATAGGACTAGTAGAAGTGCCCATACATGTGAGGGGTGGGTGGATAGGACTAGTAGAAGTGCCCAGACATAGGAGGGGTGGGTGGATAGGACTAGTAGAAGTGCCCAGACATAGGAGGGGTGGGTGGATAGGACTCCCAGAAGTGCCCAGACATAGGAGGAGTGGGTGGTTAGGACTCCCAGCAGTGCCCAGACATAGGAGGGGTCGGTGCAGAGGACTCCCGGCAGTGCCCAGACATAGGAGGGGTGGGTGGATAGGACTAGTAGAAGTGCCTAGACATAGGAGGGGTGGGTGTATATGACTCCCAGAAGTGCCTACACATGGGAGGGGTTGGTGGATATGACTAGTAGAAGTGCCCAGACATAGGAGGGGTGGGTGGATAGGACTCTCAGAAGTGCCCAGACATAGAAGGGGTGGGTTGTTAAGACTCCCAGCAGTGCACAGACATAGGAGGGGTGGGTGCAGAGGACTCCCAGCAGTGCCCAGACATAGGAGGGGTGGGGGGATAGGACTAGTAGAAATGCCCAGACATAGGAGGGGTGGGTGGATAGGACTAGTAGAAGTGCCCAGACATAGGAGGGGTGGGTGGATAGGACTACTAGAAGTGCCCAGACATAGGAGGGGTGGGTGGATAGGACTAGTAGAAGTGCCCAGACATGGGAGCGGTGGGTGGATAGTACTAGTAGAAGTGCCCAGACATGGGACGGGTGGGTGAATAGGACTCCCAGTAGTGCCTAGACATAGGAGGGGTGGGTGCAGAGGACTCCCAACAGTGCCCAGACATAGGACGGTGGGTGGATTGGACTCCCAGAAGTGCCCACAAATGGGAGGGGTGGGTGGATAGGACTGCCAGCAATGCCCAGACATAGGAGGGGTGGGTGGATAGGACTCCACGAAGTGCCCAGACATGACATAGGAGGGTGGGTGGATAGGACCCCCAGCAGTGCCCAGACATAGGAGGGGTGGGTGGATAGGACTATTAGAAGTGCCCAGACATAGGAGGGGTGGGTGGATAGGACTCTCAGAAGTGCCCAGACATAGAAGGGGTGGGTGCTTAGGACTCCCAGCAGTGCCCAGACATAGGAGGGGTGGGTGCAGAGGACTCCCAGCAGTGCCCAGACATAGGAGGGGTGGGTGGATAGGACTAGTAGAAGTGCCCAGACAAAGGAGGGGTGGGTCGATAAGACTCTCAGAAGTGCCCAGACGTAGAAGGGGTGGGTGGTTAGCACTCCCAACAGTGCCCAGACATAGGAGCTCCCTTCAGCCGCAGCTCCGGACCACCACCTCCTCCCAGGCCTTCAAGACTGGCCTCGGAGTTCTCCTCCTTCAGGGACACTTCCAGGTGTGATCCATGCCCTCTCTGTTGTCTGAGGGAAGCCCTTCCATTATGGAGGATTCTACTGTACATGACTATGGAAGTGTCTTCCCAGTGTGTTCTTGTGGTTTGAGAGTCTGCCATTTCTTGCGGTATTATCTTTCTACCTGTGTTTGGTACTCGTGTGTAACATGCACCCGTCACTTTCCCTTGTAACACACTATTTTCTACCTCTTACATGTGTTTATTTTCGCTACCTGCACAAGTGCCACCATGGCCTACGTAATGTTTGCTCTTGTGCTTGAGGGCCCTCCATATATTGCAGTATTATACCTCTATGTTTACTTTGTATGCTTTTGTAACCTGCACACGTCACTTTTTCTTCCTGTAATGCACCGTTTGCTACCTCTTGTATTTTGTTGGTTCACGATTGTCAATTTTGTAATGCACCGTTTGCTACCTCTTGTATTTTGTTGGCTCACGATTGTCATTATTGCTTCACTTAATGTAACGTTTGCTTTTGTATTTTGTTCACTTGTAATGTTCTGATGTATCAGTTCTGTTCCTATTGTGAAGTGCTCTGTCACCTTCGGGTAAAGTCAGCGCTATATAAAAACGCACAAATAAAATAAAATAAGGAGGGGTGGGTGCAGAGGACTCCCAGCAGTGCCCAGACATAGGAGGGATGGGTGCAGAGGACTCCCAGCAGTGCCCAGACATAGGAGGGGTGGGTGCAGAGGACTCCCAGCAGTGCCCAGGCATAGGAGGGATGGGTGGATAGGGCCCGAGCAGTGCCCAGACATTGGAGGGGTGGGTGATTAGGACTCCCAGCAGTGCCCAGACATAGGAGGGGTGGGTGGATAGGACTAGTAGAAGTGCCCAGACAAAGGAGGGGTGGGTGGATAGTACTCCCAGAAGTGCCCAGACAAAGGAGGGGTGGGTGGATAGTACTCCCAGAAGTGCCCAGACATAGGAGCGGTGGGTGGATAGGACGACCAGAAGAGCCCAGACATAGGAGGGGTGGGTGGATAGGGCCCCAAGCAGTGCCCAGACATAGGAGGGCGGGTGGATAGGACTCCCAGAAGTGCCCAGACATAGGAGGGTTGGGTGGATAGGACTCTCAGAAGTGCCCAGACATAGAAGGGGTGGGTGGTTAGGACTCTCAGCAGTGCCCAGACAAAGGAGGGGTGGGTGCAGAGGACTCCCAGCAGTGCCCATACATAGGAGGGGTGGGTGCAGAGGACTCCCAGCAGTGCCCAGGCATAGGAGGGATGGGTGGATAGGGCCCCGAGCAGTGCCCAGACATTGGAGGGGTGGGTGGTTAGGACTCCCAGCAGTGCCCAGACATAGGAGGGGTGGGTGGATAGGACTAGAATAAGTGCCCAGACAAAGGAGGGGTGGGTGGATAGTACTCCCAGAAGTGCCCAGACAAAGGAGGGGTGGGCGGATTGTACTCCCAGAAGTGCCCAGACATAGGAGGGTGGGTGGATAGGACGCCCAGAAGTGCCCAGACATAGGAGGGGTGGGTGGATAGGGCCCCCAGCAGTGCCCAGACATAGGAAGGTGGGTGGATAGGACTCCCAGAAGTGCCCAGCCATAGGAGGGGTGGGTGGATAGGACTCTCAGAAGTGCCCAGACATAGACGGGGTGGGAGGTTAGGACTCTCAGCAGTGCCCAGACATAGGAGGGGTGGGTGCAGAGGACTCCCAGCAGTGCCCAGACATAGGAGGGGTGGGTGCAGAGGACTCCCAGCAGTGCCCAGGCATAGGAGGGATGGGTGGATAGGGCCCGAGCAGTGCCCAGACATTGGAGGGGTGGGTGGTTAGGACTCCCAGCAGTGCCAAGACATAGGAGGGGTGGGTGGATAGGACTAGTAGAAGTGCCCAGACAAAGGATGGGTGGGTGGATAGTACTCCCAGAAGTGCCCAGACATAGGAGGGTTGGGTGGTTAGGACTCCCAGCAGTACCCAGACATAGGAGGGGTGGGTGGATAGGACTCCGAGAAGTGCCCAGACATAGGAGGGGTGGGTGTTAGGACTCCAGCAGTGCCCAGACATAGGAGTGGTGGGTGGATAGGACCCCCATCAGTGCCCAGACATAGGAGGGGTGGGTGGATAGGACTCCCAGAAGTGCCCAGACATAGGAGGGGTGGGTGGTTATGACTCCCAGCAGTGCCTGTACATAGGAGTGGTGGGTGGATAGGACCCCCAGCAGTGCCCAGACATAGGAGGGGTGGGTGGATAGGACAAGTAGAAGTGCCCCGACATAGGAGGGGTGAGTGGTTAGGACTCCCAGAAGTACCCAGACATAGGAGTGGTGGGTGGATAGGACTCCGAGCAGTGCCCAGACATAGGAGGGGTGGGTGGATAGGACTAGTAGAAGTGCCCAAACATAGGAGGGGTGGGTGGATTGGACCCCCAGAAGTGCCCAGACATGGGAGGGGTGGGTGGCTAGGACTCCCAGCAGTGCCCAGACATAGGAGGTGTTGGTGGATAGGACTAGTAGAAATGCCCATATATAGGAGGGGTGGGTGGATAGGACTAGTAGAAGTACCCAGACATAGGAGGGGTGGGTGGATAGGACTCCCAGAAGTGCCCAGACATAGGAGGGGTGGGAGGTTAGGACTCCCAGCAGTGCCCAGACATAGGAGGGGTGGGTGCAGAGGACTCCCAGCAGTGCCCAGACATAGGAGGGGTGGGTGGATAGGACCAGTAGAAGTGCCCCGACATAGGAGGGGTGAGTGGTTAGGACTCCCAGAAGTACCCAGACATAGGAGGGGGGCTGGATAGGACTCCGAGCAGTGCCCAGACATAGGAGGGGTGGGTGGATAGGACTAGTAGAAGTGCCCAAACATAGGAGGGGTGGGTGGATTGGACCCCCAGAAGTGCCCAGACATGGGAGAGATGGGTAGATAGGACTAGTAGAAGTGCCCTGACATATGAGGGGTGGGTGTATAGGACTAGTAGAAGTGCCCAGACATAGGAGGGGTGGGTAGATAGGACTAGTAGAAGTACCCAGACATAGGAGGGGTGGGTGGATAGGACTCCCAGAAGTGCCCAGACATAGAAGGGGTGGGTGGTTAGGACTCCCAGCAGTGCCCAGACATAGGAGGGGTGGGTGCAGAGGACTCCTAGCATTGCCCAGACATAGGAGGGGTGGGTGGATAGGACTAGTAGAAGTGCCTAGACATAGGAGGGGTGAATGGATAGGACTCCCTGAAGTGCCAAGACATGGGAGGGGTTAGGTGGATAGGACTAGTAGAAGTGCCCAGACATAGGAGGGGTGGGTGGATAGGACTAGTAGAAGTGCCCAGACATAGGAGGGGTGGGTGGATAGGACCAGTAGAAGTGCCCAGACATAGGAAGGGTGGGTGGATAGGACTAGTAGAAGTGCCCAGACATGGGAGGGGTGGGTGGATAGTACTAGTAGAAGTGCCCAGACATGGGACGGGTGGGGGAATAGGACTCCCACAGTGCCCAGACATAGGAGGGGTGGGTGCAGATGACTCCCAGCAGTGCCCAGACATAGGACGGTGGGTGGATAGGACTCTCAGCAGTGCCCATATATAGGAGGGATGGGTGGTTAGTACTCCCAGCAGTGCCCTGACATAGGAGGGGTGGGTGCAGAGGACTCCCAGCAGTGCCCAGACATAGGAGGGGTGGGTGGTTAGGACACCCAGAAGTGCCCAGACATGGTAGGGGTGGGTGGATAGGACTGCCAGCAGTGCCCAGACATAGGAGGGGTGGGTGGATAGGACTCCAAGAAGAGCCCATACATAGGAGGGTGGGTGGATAGGACCCCCAGCAGTGCCCAGACATAGGAGGGGTGGGTGGATAGGACTAGTAGAAGTGCCCAGACATAGGATGGGTGGGTGGTTAGGACTCCCAGCAGTGCCCAGACATAGGAGGCGTGGGTGGATAGGACTAGTAGAAATGCCCAGACATAGGAGGGGTGGGTGAATAGGACACCCAGAAGTGCCCAGACATGGGAGAGGTGGGTAGATAGGATTAGTAGAAGTGCCCAGACATATGAGGGGTGGGTGGATAGGACTAGTAGAAGTACCCAGACATAGGAGGGGTGGGTGGATAGGACTCCCAGAAGTGCCCAGACATAGGAGGGGTGGGTGGTTAGGACTCCCAGCAGTGCCCAGACATAGGAGGGGTGGGTGCAGAGGACTCCCAGCAGTGCCCAGACATAGGAGGGGTGGGTGGATAGGACTAGTAGAAGTGCCTAGACATAGGAGGGGTGGGTGGATAGGACTCCCAGAAGTGCCTAGACATGGGAGGGGTTGGGTGGATAGGACTAGTAGAAGTGCCCAGACATAGGAGGGGTGGGTGGATAGGACCAGTAGAAGTGCCAGACAAAGGAGGGGTGGGTGGATAGGACTAGTAGAAGTGCCCAGACATAGGAGGGGTGGGTCGATAGGACTAGTAGAAGTGCCCAGACTTGGGAGGGGTGGGTGGATAGTACTAGTAGAAGTTCCCAGACATGGGACGGTTGGGTGAATAGGACTCCCACAGTGCCCAGACATAGGAGGGGTGGGTGCAGAGGACTCCCAGCAGTGCCCTGACATAGGAGGGGTGGGTGGTCAGGACTCCCAGAAGTGCCCAGACATGGGAGGGGTGGGTGGATAGGACTGCCAGCAGTGCCCAGACATAGGCGGGGTGGGTGGATAGGTGTTGCACCCGGCTTGTGGCATGGGTCGCCTCTGTCCCTCCACACCCTGTGAGCGTAGGCCTGTACCCCGAGTCCCCTGCGCAGCCTCCCCGTTAGTGTAGCCGGCAACCCGAGCCTGGGCGTCCTACCCCTGTTAAGCCTAGACCCCCCTGGAACCTCGACCAGGCCTGCCTTCCCCGCTCCACTCCCGGCTCCGAGCGCCTAACCTTGCATGCCCCCGAGGCCCGGACGCCATCTTCCCTTCCCGACATCCCTGTCTCCCTGGGCCTAGCGTGACCCCGGCCCCAGCGAAACCCAGACTCCAAAGGCGCGCCAGTCCTGGCTGGGGGGTAGGGCTTCCCAAGTGAGATAAGCCAGGGAGTTTCGATGGCACCTCCGGCCTCCCCTGAGGGGCTGGTTTCTGTCACACCTTTGGCCCTCCCCTGTGGGCCTGTTTCGATCACCCTTCTGGCCTCCCCGAGGGCTGGCTCCAGACCCGCTGGGCGTCTGGGAATCCCCGGACCCATCTTTCAAAAGGATCAAAGAGCCACCCGCCGGACCTCGCCAACGACCAGCCCCCAGGGCCTAAGACCTCCGCCTGCGAGGGTCCGGAGATCAAAGAGCAGGAGGACTATAACTGGGCCCGCCCGACAACTAGCGGGCAGTTGTATCTTGGACCTGAAGCCCTGCTGATCTGATCGCGGCTGACCCTAAGAAGACTCATCCTGAACCTCTGAGCCCCGTTGACGCTGTCGCAGCTCAAGCTGAACTTGCAACCATCGGAGCCCTGCTGACGCTGTCGCGGCTCAAGCTGAACTGAACCATCGGAGCCCTGCTGACGCTGTCGCGGCTCAAGCTGAACGGAACCATCGGAGCCCTGCTGACGCTGTCGCGGCTCAAGCTGAACTGAACCATCGGAGCCCTGCTGACGCTGTCGCGGCTCAAGCTGAACGGAACCATCAGAGCCCTGCTGACGCTGTCGCGGCTCAAGCTGAACTGAACCAGCGGAGCCCTGCTGACGCTGTCGCGGCTCAAGCTGAACGGAACCATCGGAGCCCTGCTGACGCTGTCGCGGCTCAAGCTGAACTGAACCATCGGAGCCCTGCTGACGCTGTCGCGGCTCAAGCTGAACTGAACCATTGGAGCCCTGCTGACGCTGTCGCGGCTCTCCCGAACTTCTCCAGATCGAGCCCTGCTGACCTCGTCGCGGCTCGAGGAGTACTCTGGTCCAGCTGGACCACCGAGACCACCATCACGACCGCACCAACTCGACGGAGGTGAGGCAGCCAGTACGACCATCATCCCGTACCCCCCGGCTCGAGGATTGAGAGCTGTGCGTAGGGTACGCCGCGTACGGACCCAGAGACTAAAAGACTGTCCCGCTTCCCTCGTCCCGAATCCTCCAAGACTTTGTGGTCCCTTGACCACTGTGTATATAAGAGTGCTTCCTTCGTTATTTGCTTATATAAAGATCTTTGTTACTAAAACCCCCCCCGGTGTGGTGTCTGTTCGTAGTGTGGAGTGAGCTCAGTGTGTACGATCCTAGACCCGAAGTCCTCCCCGGTGAGGACCTCGCAATCAAGACTCGGCAAGTTCTGTGGGAGAGGTGGATCTTGGGGTGTCTGGGTGAGCACCACCTGGCCCTCGGAGATCGCCCCTTCTAACATTGGTGACAGCGTCGCAATAAGAACCTACGTCTAGGGATCGTACAGTACTGACACACTACTCGAACGAAGAGCAGCCATGAGCGTCACGGCCGACAAGACCACCTTCCAGATGGAGCTTCTGGGAGACTATTCGCACCGTGAGCTCAAGTAATTCTGCAAACATCTCCGTATCCCGTCAACGGGATTAAACACCAAAGAGGACCTTCAGCAAGCTCTAACAGCCTGGGTGGAGACCGGAGCCCAACCTCCAGCACCGACAGAAGCCGATGGAGGGGGAGCCCCCCTGATCGAAACCCACGCCCCAGAGCAAGAAAGAGCAGACTCCCCGACGCGGACTCACAGCACGGAGAGAGGTCTATCTCAAGAAGAGATGACCGACCGAGAACACAACCGAAGCCACGAGCTAGAACTAGCCCGTTTAAAGATGGAGGTAGAACTCAAGCTGGCCGAGAAAAAGCTAGCCATCGAGCAGCTGCGGCTGCAAGGAGAACTGGAGGAGAAGAATCTCCAGCGAGAACATGACGGAAAGAAGCTCCAGCTGGAGCACGAGCGCAGCATATTAGAAATAGAACTAAAGGCCCGGAACGAAGGCAACAAAACAGCAGCGACCCGAGAGTCTGTTCCCCCGGTGGAACCCAAGGTCCACATCCCCAAGGATGTGGTCAAAGAATATTATAAAAACGATGACATCCAGCAATGGTTCAAGGCCTACGAGGTCGCTATGACCTCCCACTGAGTTCCGCAGAAAGATTGGGGAGCCGGGCTGTGGGGTCGATTCCTGAGCGAGGGGAGAGACACCCTACTCGACCTACCGTCTGCCGAACAGACCTCCTACAGCCACATGAAAGAGGCCCTCCTCACAAGGTACGGGCTCACCCCAGAAATGTACCGCCAACGCTTCCGAGAATGCAAGAAGATCCCCGGCACCACGTGGGTAGAATATGTTAATTTCTACAGCCGGGCCCTGGAAGGGTGGATCAAGGGCAGCAAAGTATCCACCTTCGAGGGGCTCATCGACCTCATTGCATATGAACATTTGTCCCTGAATTGCTTTGTGGAACTCCGACAGCACCTCCTGGACAGCAAGTTGGCTGACCCCCGGAAACTGGCCGTCGAAGCCGATCGCTGGGTGAGCACCAGAGTCCCCCGGGGGCCCGGGGGAGATTCTGGCCGAAATGAACAGGGATCGTCCCGCCAGAGGGGAGGGGGGAATCAGAATAGACAGAGGGGTTCCCAGGTAGGGTCCCCGCGTAGTCCCCCCAGAAACCAGCCCGGCACCTCGCCTCCCACAGCGCGCGCAGGGTTTCCCCCAGCTAAGCCAGGGCCCCGAGTCAGCCAAGCCTGCTACCATTGCCAGCAACCAGGGCACTATGCCAATGACCCCCGCTGCCCTTTGTTCAAGAAGCCTGCCGCTGCCGGGCCCCCAGTGCGCCACATCACCTCGGTGGCCCTAGAAGAGGAGGGGGAAGAAGAGTTCGAGGGAGCAGACCCCGCGGCTATGATGTTAGTCTCCCTGGGTGATAAGGAAATGGTCCCCGGAGCTCCCTTACCCGACAACACAGAGAAGTACCGACAGCAGGTGACTGTCAATGGCCATCACATAGGGGCGCTCAGAGAAACTGGGGCCAGTATCACCGCCGTCAAACGGCACCTCGTCACCGAGGCCCAGATTGTTCCCCACATCTCCTGCAGGGTGATCGCAGCTGATAACTCCGTCCGCACCTGCCGGATAGCTCAAGTCCCGTTCGAATGGGGGGGCGTCTCTGGAGAGTTACAAGTAGCGGTCCGCTCCGACATGCCGGTGGACTGCCTGCTCGGCAACGACCTAGAGAGCTCCCCATGGCAGCGGGTTGAGAAAATGACCCACTTGGAGATGGTGGGCCTACCCGAGTGGGCCTGTGTGAGCACCCGGTCGATGTCCGCCCGAAAGGCCGCCCCCGCAGGGGCGACCTTAGAGGCGGCACCGGCGACCCCTGAGGACCCCGAGGTCCCTGAACCCTCCGAGACCCCTGAGCTGTTCCCCGGGGAGAGCTGCCCCCCCGACGCAGGTCCCCTCGGCCCTGGTGTCGAACCGTCCACGAGCTTGGACGACCTTCCTGAGCTGGCCCAATGGCGCCAGGAAGGGGGACCGTCTCAAGAAGAATTCTGCCTAGAGCAGACCTCCTGTCCATCCTTGGTTGGGCCGCGGCAGCAGGCCGCCGCCCAGGCCGCCGGTGACCAGTCCAGCTCACACTTGGTATATTGGGAAAACGGCCTCTTATACAGCGAGCAAAAATCCGCCGAACTAGGGTCCGGCCGAGTGCTAGTGGTCCCCCTAAGCTTCCACGGCTTTCTTCTGAACCTGGCCCATGACGTGCCCCTGGCGGGAGACTTGGGACAAGACAAAACGTACCATCGCCTGGTCACCCACTTCTACTGGCCGGGCATGCGCTCCGACGTAGAAGGACACTGTAAGTCCTGCCCCACATGTCAGTCCAGCGGAAAGAGCGGAGGGAAGCGCAAGGCTCCTCTCCAACCCTTCCCCGTGGTCAGTACCCCCTTTGAGAGGGTGGGAATCGACATCGTGGGCCCCCTCGACCCCCAGACCTCCTTGGTGCACCGATTTATCCTGGTCCTGGTGGACCATGCCACCCGATACCCCGAAGCTATTCCCCTCCGAACGGTGACCGCCCCCGTAGTGGGGCAGGCCCTCATGGCCATCTTCTCCCGGGTGGGATTCCCCCGAGAAGTCGTCAGCGACCGAGGGACCAACTTCATCTCAAAATACATGAAGTCCCTTTGGCAGCAATGTGGGGTGACGTACAAATTCACCACCCCATACCACCCCCAAGGTAACGGCCTGGTTGAGCGGTTCAACCGGACTCTCAAGGGAATGATCATGGGTCTTGAAGAGCCCCTGAGGCGTAAGTGGGACGTCCTCCTTCCCTGTCTCCTCTTCGCGTACCACGAAGTCCCCCAGAAGTCCCTGGGGTTCAGCCCCTCCGAGCTGTTCTACGGGCACCCCGTCCGGGGACCCCTCACCCTGGTCAAGGAAGGGTGGGAGACGGCGGCCCCAGAGCCCCCTCCCGATGTGTTTCGATACATCCTGGCCCTCCGGAACCAGACAAGGAAGTTCCGAGAACTGGCCGAGGCAAACCTCGAGGCCAGCCAAGAAGAAATGAAACAGTGGTATGACCAAAATGCCACTCTGGTCGAGTTCTAGCCCGGACAGCGGGTCTGGGTGATGGCCCCGGTGGAGCCCTGTGCCCTTCAAGACAAGTGGACAGGGCCCTTCAAGGTGGTAGAACGCAAGAGTCAGGTGACTTATCTCATCGACGTGGAGTCCCCCTGGAACCCCTTGCGGGTCCTTCACGTAAACCGCCTCAAACCCCACTTCGCCCGGTCCGAGTTGAGCTTACTCCTCGCCACGGACGATGGGGAAGAAGAAGAAACGGAGCCTCTCCCCGATCTACTGTCCATGAAAGAAAAAGATGGCTCCGTAGAGGGAGTGAGTCTCCCCTCCTCCCTCTCTCCAGAGCAGCGCGAGGACTGTCGCCAGTTGTTGGGACAGTTCTCGGACCTCTTCTCCCTCACCCCCGGCGTCACTAACTGGTGCGTCCACGACGTGGACACCGGGGACATCCCCCCAGTACGGCACAGAGCCTACCGCGTCCCTGACCGAGTCCGGGCCAGCATCAAAGCCGAGGTATCAAAGATGTTAGCTCTTGGGGTGGTCGAAGCCTCTGACAGCCCATGGGCTAGCCCCGTGGTCCTGGTTCCGAAGGCAGCCGCCCCCGGTGCTGTTCCCGAGCTGAGGTTCTGTGTTGACTACCGCGGGCTCAACGCAGTCACCAGAACCGATGCGCATCCCATCCCTCGAGCCGACGAGCTTATCGATCGCCTCGGGGCTGCTCGGTTCCTTAGCACATTCGACCTGACCAGTGGATACTGGCAGATCGCCCTCACCGAGGGAGCCAAGGAAAGATCCGCTTTTTCCACCCCGGATGGTCACTACCATTTCCGGGTGATGCCCTTCGGGATGAAGAACGCCCCCGCCACCTTCCAGAGGCTGGTGAACCAGGTACTGGCGGGGTTGGAAGAGTTTAGTGCCGCGTATCTGGACGATATCGCAGTGTACAGCTCCTACTGGCCTGAGCACCTCCAGCACCTCTGGGCGGTGCTGACCGCCCTGAGGAGGGCGGGTCTGACCATTAAGGCAAGCAAGTGCCAGATCGGACAAGGGTCCGTAATCTACCTCGGGCACCAGGTCGGAAGCGGCCTCGTAGCCCCCCTCCAGCCCAAAATCGATGCCATCGTGGCCTGGGAGGCCCCCACGACCCAGACGGAAGTGCGGGCGTTTCTAGGGCTCACGGGGTACTACCGCCGGTTCATCAAGAGTCACGGCAGCATCGTAGCCCCCCTCACGGAGTTAACCTCCAAAAACCAGCCGAAGAAAGTCAGCTGGACCTCCGCCTGCCAAGAGGCGTTTGAAATGTTGAAGGAAGCCATGTGCACCGCCCCCATCCTACAGGCCACCGACTACTCACGAGAGTTTGTAGTCCAGACGGACGCGTCCGAGCATGGCATCGGAGCAGTCCTGTCCCAGGTGAACGAGAACGGCCTAGACCAACCAGTGGTATTCATTAGCCGGAGGCTACTCCCTCGAGAACAAAGGTGGAGCACCATCGAGCGGGAGGCCTTCGCGGTGGTTTGGGCCCTGAAGAAGCTGAGGCCCTACCTGTTCGGAACTCACTTCCGGGTCCAGACCGACCACCGACCCCTCCGGTGGCTAATGCAGATGAGAGGGGAAAATACCAAATTGCTGCGCTGGTCATCTCCCTCCAGGGGATGGACTTCACTGTTGAACACCGGCCCGGCTCTGACCACGCCAACGCGGACGGCCTGTCCCGATTCTTCTGCCTCAGCGAAGAGAACCCCCAAGAGGATGGGTAGATCTCTCCGCCTTCAGCTGGGGGGGACGCGTGTTGGACCCGGCCTCGTGGCGTGGGTCGCCTCTGTCCCTCCACACCCTGTGAGCGTAGGCCTGTACCCCGAGTCCCCTGCGCAGCCTCCCCGTTAGTGTAGCCGGCAACCCGAGCCTGGGCGTCCTACCCCTGTTAAGCCTAGACCCCCCTGGAACCTCGACCAGGCCTGCCTTCCCCGCTCCACTCCCGGCTCCGAGCGCCTAACCTTGCATGCCCCCCGAGGCCCGGACGCCATCTTCCCTTCCCGACATCCCTGTCTCCCTGGGCCTAGCGTGACCCCGGCCCCAGCGAAACCCAGACTCCAAAGGCGCGCCAGTCCCGGCTGGGGGGTAGGGCTTCCCAAGTGAGATAAGCCAGGGAGTTTCAATGGCACCTCCGGCCTCCCCTGAGGGGCTGGTTTCTGTCACACCTTTGGCCCTCCCCTGTGGGCCAGCTTCGATCACCCTTCTGGCCTCCCCGAGGGCTGGCTCCAGACCCGCTGGGCGTCTGGGAATCCCCGGACCCATCTTTCAAAAGGATCAAAGAGCCACCCGCCGGACCTCGCCAACGACCAGCCCCCAGGGCCTAAGACCTCCGCCTGCGAGGGTCCGGAGATCAAAGAGCAGGAGGACTATAACTGGGCCCGCCCGACAACTAGCGGGCAGTTGTATCTTGGACCTGAAGCCCTGCTGATCTGATCGCGGCTGACCCTAAGAAGACTCATCCTGAACCTCTGAGCCCCGCTGACGCTGTCGCAGCTCAAGCTGAACTTGCAACCATCGGAGCCCTGCTGACGCTGTCGCGGCTCAAGCTGAACTGAACCATCGGAGCCCTGCTGACGCTGTCGCGGCTCAAGCTGAACGGAACCATCGGAGCCCTGCTGACGCTGTCGCGGCTCAAGCTGAACTGAACCATCGGAGCCCTGCTGACGCTGTCGCGGCTCAAGCTGAACGGAACCATCAGAGCCCTGCTGACGCTGTCGCGGCTCAAGCTGAACTGAACCAGCGGAGCCCTGCTGACGCTGTCGCGGCTCAAGCTGAACGGAACCATCGGAGCCCTGCTGACGCTGTCGCGGCTCAAGCTGAACTGAACCATCGGAGCCCTGCTGACGCTGTCGCGGCTCAAGCTGGACTGAACCATCGAAGCCCTGCTGACGCTGTCGCGGCTCAAGCAGAACTGAACCATCGGAGCCCTGCTGACGCTGTCGCGGCTCAAGCTGGACTGAACCATCGAAGCCCTGCTGACGCTGTCGCGGCTCAAGCAGAACTGAACCATCGGAGCCCTGCTGACGCTGTCGCGGCTCTCCCGAACTTCTCCAGATCGAGCCCTGCTGACCTCGTCGCGGCTCGAGGAGTACTCTGGTCCAGCTGGACCACCGAGACCACCATCACGACCGCGCCAACTCGACGGAGGTGAGGCAGCCAGTACGACCATCATCCCGTACCCCCCAGCTCGAGGATTGAGAGCTGTGCGTAGGGTACGCCGCGTACGGACCCAGAGACTAAAAGACTGTCCCGCTTCCCTCTTCCCGAATCCTCCAAGACTTTGTGGTCCCTTGACCACTGTGTATATAAGAGTGCTTCCTTCGTTATTTGCTTATATAAAGATCTTGTTACTAAAACCCCCCCGTGTGGTGTCTGTTCATAGTGTGGAGTGAGCTCAGTGTGTACGATCCTAGACCCGAAGTCCTCCCCGGTGAGGACCTCGCAATCAAGACTCGGCAAGTTCTGTGGGAGAGGTGGATCTTGGGGTGTCTGGGTGAGCACCACCTGGCCCTCGGAGATCGCCCCTTCTAACAATAGGACTATTAGAAGTGCCCAGACCTAGGAGGGGTGGGTGGATAGGACTCTCAGAAGTGCCCTGACATAGAAGGGGTGGGTGGTTAGGACTCCCAGCAGTGCCAAGACATAGGAGGGGTGGGTGCAGAGGACTCCCAGCAGTGCCCAGACACAGAAGGGGTGGGTGGATAGGACTCCCAGAAGTGCCCAGACATAGGAAGGGTGGGTGGATAGGACCCTGACCAGTGCCCAAACATTGGAAGGGTGGTTGGATAGGACTAGTAGAAGTGACCAGACATAGGAAGGGTGGGTGGATAGGACTCCCAGCAGTGCCCAGACATAGGAGGGGTGTGTGGATAGGACTAGTAGAAGTGCCCAGACATAGGAGGGGTGGGTCGATAGGACTCTCAGAAGTGCCCAGACGTAGAAGGGGTGGATGGTTAGGACTCCCAACAGTGCCCAGACATAGGAGCTCCCTTCCGCCGCAGTTCCGGACCACCACCTCCGCCCAGGCCTTCAAGACTGGCCTCGGAGTTCTCCTCCTTCAGGTACACTTCCAGGTGGGATCCATGCCCTCTCTGTTGTCTGAGGTAAGCCCTTCCATTATGGAGGATTCTACTGTACATGACTATGGAAGTGTCTTCCCAGTGTGTTCTTGTGGTTTGAGAGTCTGCCATTTATTGCGGTATTATCTTTCTACCTGTGTTTGGTACTCGTGTGTAACATACACCCCTCACTTTCTCTTGTAACACACTGTTTTCTACCTCTTACATGTGTTTATTTTCGCTACCTGCACAAGTGCCACCATGGCCTACGTAATGTTTGCTCTTGTGCTTGAGGGCTCTCCATATATTGCAGTATTTTACCTCTATGTTTACTTTGTATGCTTTCGTAACCTGCACACGTCACTTTTTCTTCCTGTAATGCACCGTTTGCTACCTCTTGTATTTTGTTGGTTCACGATTGTCACTTTTGTAATGCACCGTTTGCTACCTCTTGTATTTTGTTGGCTCACGATTGTCATTATTGCTTCACTTAATGTAACGTTTGCTTTTGTATTTTGTTCACTTGTAATGTTCTGATGTATCAGTTCTGTTCCGATTGTGAAGTGCTCTGACACCTTCGGGTAAAGTCCGCGCTATATAAAAACGCACAAATAACATAAAATAAGGAGGGGTGGGTGCAGAGGACTCCCGGCAGTGCCCAGACATAGGAGGGGTGGGTGGATAGGACGCCCAGAAGTGCCCAGACATAGGAGGGGTGGGTGGATAGGGCCCCCAGCAGTGCCCAGACATAGGAGGGTGGGTGGATATGACTCCAAGAAGTGCCCAGACATAGGAGGGGTGGGTGGATAGGACTCTCAGAAGTACCCAGACATAGAAGGGGTGGGTGGTTAGGACTCTCAGCAGTGCCCAGACATAGGAGGGGTGGGTGCAGAGGACTCCCCGCAGTGCCCAGACATAGGAGGGGTGGGTGCAGAGGACTCCCAGCAGTGCCCAGACATAGGAGGGGTGGGTGGTTAGGACTCCCAGAAGTACCCAGACATAGGAGGGGGGGTGGTTAGGACTCCCAGCAGTACCCAGACATAGGAGGGGTGGGTGGATAGGACTCCGAGAAGTGCCCAGACATAGGAGGGGTGGGTGTTAGGACTCCAGCAGTGCCCAGACATAGGAGTGGTGGGTGGATAGGACCCCCATCAGTGCCCAGACATAGGAGGGGTGGGTGGATAGGACTCCCAGAAGTGCCCAGACATGGGAGGGGTGGGTGGTTATGACTCCCAGCAGTGCCCGTACATAGGAGTGGTGGGTGGATAGGACCCCCAGCAGTGCCCAGACATAGGAGGGGTGGGTGGATAGGACAAGTAGAAGTGCCCCGACATAGGAGGGTTGAGTGGTTAGGACTCCCAGAAGTACCCAGACATAGGAGTGGTGGGTGGATAGGACTCCGAGCAGTGCCCAGACATAGGAGGGGTGGGTGGATAGGACTAGTAGAAGTGCCCAAACATAGGAGGGGTGGGTGGATTGGACCCCCAGAAGTGCCCAGACATGGGAAGGGTGGGTGGCTAGGACTCCCAGCAGTGCCCAGACATAGGAGGTGTGGGTGGATAGGACTAGTGGAAATGCCCAGATATAGGAGGGGTGGGTGGAGAGGACTAGTAGAAGTACCCAGACATAGGAGGGGTGGGTGGATAGGACTCCCAGAAGTGCCCAGACATAGGAGGGGTGGGAGGTTAGGACTCCCAGCAGTGCCCAGACATAGGAGGGGTGGGTGCAGAGGACTCCCAGCAGTGCCCAGACATAGGAGGGGTGGGTGGATAGAACCAGTAGAAGTGCCCCGACATAGGAGGGGTGAGTGGTTAGGACTCCCAGAAGTACCCAGACATAGGAGGGGGGGCTGGATAGGACTCCGAGCAGTGCCCAGACATAGGAGGGGTGGGTGGATAGGACTAGTAGAAGTGCCCAAACATAGGAGGGGTGGGTGGATTGGACCCCCAGAAGTTCCCAGACATGGGAGAGGTGGGTAGATAGGACTAGTAGAGTGCCCTTACATATGAGGGGTGGGTGGATAGAACTAGTAGAAGTGCCCAGACATAGGAGGGGTGGGTAGATAGGACTAGTAGAAGGACCCAGACATAGGAGGGGTGGGTGGATAGGACTCCCAGAAGTGCCCAGACATAGGAGGGGTGGGTGGTTAGGACTCCAAGCAGTGCCCAGACATAGGAGGGGTGGGTGCAGAGGACTCCCAGCATTGCCCAGACATAGGAGGGGTGGGTGGATAGGACTAGTAGAAGTGCCTAGACATAGGAGGGGTAAATGGATAGGACTCCCTGAAGTGCCAAGACATGGGAGGGGTTAGGTGGATAGGACTAGTAGAAGTGCCCAGACATAGGAGGGGTGGGTGGATAGGACTAGTAGAAGTGCCCAGACATAGGAGGGGTGGGTGGATAGGACCAGTAGAAGTGCCCAGACATAGGAAGGGTGGGTGGATAGGACTAGTAGAAGTGCCCAGACATGGGAGGGGTGGGTGGATAGTACTAGTAGAAGTGCCCAGACATGGGACGGGTGGGGGAATAGGACTCCCACAGTGCCCAGACATAGGAGGGGTGGGTGCAGATGACTCCCAGCAGTGCCCAGACATAGGACGGTGGGTGGATTGGACTCTCAGCAGTGCCCAGATATAGGAGGGATGGGTGGTTAGTACTCCCAGCAGTGCCCAGACATAGGAGGGGTGGGTGCAGAGGACTCCCAGCAGTGCCCAGACATAGGAGGGGTGGGTGGTTAGGACGCCCAGAAGTGCCCAGACATGGAAGGGGTGGGTGGATAGGACTGCCAGCAGTGCCCAGACATAGGAGGGGTGGGTGGATAGGACTCCAAGAAGAGCCCATACATAGGAGGGTGGGTGGATAGGACCCCCAGCAGTGCCCAGACATAGGAGGGGTGGGTGGATAGGACTAGTAGAAGTGCCCAGACATAGGAGGGGTGGGTGAATAGGACTCCCAGAAGTGCCCAGACATGGGAGAGGTGGGTAGATAGGACTAGTAGAAGTGCCCAGACATATTGTGGTAAATAAGCAATTAATTACCGGTTCTATTTTTCAGAATAATCAATAAACAGGTAGCTCAATAAATAAGAGTCAAGATTCGAGGTAGCTCGGGTTTACAGGCTTTAATCAGGCATAAAGGACAGGAACAGGACAGCCTGTACGGGAATAGGATGGCAGCTGCCGGGGGCAGGATCTGGAATGGCTAGCTTGGGATAACTTTTAATATGGGTGCACAGTATATATATATCAAAACAAAATACATTACATTCAATACAGTAGGCGTAGCAGTAGGCGGGGTTCGTAGCAGTCGCGAAAGATAAGGCATAAAGTGGTTGTAACAAGAGGCGTGTACAGGGCGTATACATAGACATGTGGTGTAAACGTAACAGAATATGTCATAAACGGGGCGGAAACATGGAGGGGGCTACCTGAGGAGCTGGGACCTTTAACCTAGTGGTGCGCGCAAACTGGCAATGACGTGTTACTAGGAGGAACTGGGGGCTATGACTTCTGCACTAGAAGAGGAGACTAAAGTCTGGAGTGTCAGAGCGACATGTAACTAAAGCCTATCTAGTATCTGGTGTTTAGAGAACATGTTGATAGAATCCAAAAGTTATCAGGGTAAAGGCTAACAGACTCTAAGACTGGTGCATGCATTATTCTACATGTAGTGCGGGTGCGAGGAATATTCTATGAATATAATACAGTATTTCTCTTACATGGAGACATAAAGGCTAGACCATGACAGAAACTATTGATGCGATTCAGTAGCTTAGGAATGCAGAGAAGGAGGGCTGGACTGATAACTAGAAACATAACATACTCTTGGCAGACTGGGAGGCAGAGCCAGGCCGGGCCGGGCACTGCGAGGCATGAAGTAAGCGAAGGGTCAGGGATACAGGTGGGGGCTGTATCGCTCCTCGGAGAGGGTTCAGGAGACAGGAGCTGAATCTGGGTCCGGGCCCTTTTGAGGCCTAGAAACGGGGACTTTTCAATAAATTAACGTGCACACTGAAAAACGTGGCAACGTAGGTTTACATAGGCCTGATACTCGTAGCTTTCACGAAGACTGGAAACTGACATACTGGAGTTGGACACAACTGTAATTGCGTCTTTAATCGATCAGAGAGGAATACATATGCATATTAATCATGCACGTATAACAAAAGATGGGGAACACGTAGGCACATATAACATGGCAAAATTTACTTTTCCACAATATGAGGGGTGGGTGGATAGGACTAGTAGAAGTACCCAGAAATAGGAGGGGTGGGTGGATAGGACTCCCAGAAGTGCCCAGACATAGGAGGGGTGGGTGGTTAGGACTCCCAGCAGTGCCCAGACATAGGAGGGGTGGGTGCAGAGGACTCCCAGCAGTGCCCAGACATAGGAGGGGTGGGTGGATAGGACTAGTAGAAGTGCCTAGACATAGGAGGGGTGGGTGGATAGGACTCCCAGAAGTGCCTAGACATGGGAGGGGTTGGGTGGATAGGACTAGTAGAAGTGCCCAGACATAGGAGGGGTGGGTGGATAGGACCAGTAGAAGTGCCAGACATAGGAGGGGTGGGTGGATAGGACTATTAGAAGTGCCCAGACTTGGGATGGGTGGGTGGATAGTACTAGTAGAAGTTCCCAGACATGGGACGGGTGGGTGAATAGGACTCCCACAGTGCCCAGACATAGGAGGGGTGGGAGCCGAGGACTCCCAGCAGTGCCCAGACATAGGACGGTGGGTGGATAGGACTCTCAGCAGTGCCCAGATATAGAAGGGATGGGTGGTTACTACTCCCAGCAGTGCCCAGACATAGGAGATGTGGGTGCAGAGCACTCCCAGCAGTGCCCAGACATAGGAGGGGTGGGTGGTCAGGACTCCCAGAAGTGCCCAGACATGGGAGGGGTGGGTGGATAGGACTGCCAGCAGTGCCCAGACATAGGAGGGGTGGGTGGATAGGACTATTAGAAGTGCCCAGACATAGGAGGGGTGGGTGGATAGGACTCTCAGAAGAGCCCTGACATAGAAGGGGTGGGTGGTTAGGACTCCCAGCAGTGCCCAGACATAGGAGGGGTGGGTGCAGAGGACTCCCAGCAGTGCCCAGACACAGAAGGGGTGGGTGGATAGGACTCCCAGAAATGCCCAGACATAGGAGGGGTGGGTGGATAGGACCCTGACCAGTGCCCAGACATTGGAAGGGTGGGTGGATAGGACTAGTAGAAGTGACCAGACATAGGAAGGGTGGGTGGATAGGACTCCCAGCAGTGCCCAGACAAGGAGGGGTGTGTGGATAGGACTAGTAGAAGTGCCCAGACATAGAAGGGGTGGGTCGATAGGACTCTCAGAAGTGCCCAGACGTAGAAGGGGTGGATGGTTAGGACTCCCAACAGTGCCCAGACATAGGAGCTCCCTTCCGCCGCAGTTCCGGACCACCACCTCCGCCCAGGCCTTCAAGACTGGCCTCGGAGTTCTCCTCCTTCAGGTACACTTCCAGGTGGGATCCATGCCCTCTCTGTTGTCTGAGGGAAGCCCTTCCATTATGGAGGATTCTACTGTACATGACTATGGAAGTGTCTTCCCAGTGTGTTCTTGTGGTTTGAGAGTCTGCCATTTATTGCGGTGTTATCTTTCTACCTGTGTTTGGTACTCGTGTGTAACATACACCCGTCACTTTCTCTTGTAACACACTGTTTTCTACCTCTTACATGTGTTTATTTTCGCTACCTGCACAAGTGCCACCATGGCCTACGTAATGTTTGCTCTTGTGCTTGAGGGCCCTCCATATATTGCAGTATTTTACCTCTATGTTTACTTTGTATGCTTTTGTAACCTGCACACGTCACTTTTTCTTCCTGTAATGCACCGTTTGCTACCTCTTGTATTTTGTTGGTTCACGATTGTCACTTTTGTAATGCACCGTTTGCTACCTCTTGTATTTTGTTGGCTCACGATTGTCATTATTGCTTCACTTAATGTAACGTTTGCTTTTGTATTTTGTTCACTTGTAATGTTCTGATGTATCAGTTCTGTTCCTATTGTGAAGTGCTCTGACACCTTCGGGTAAAGTCCGCGCTATATAAAAACGCACAAATAACATAAAATAAGGAGGGGTGGGTGCAGAGGACTCCCGGCAGTGCCCAGACATTGGAGGGGTGGGTGGATAGGACGCCCAGAAGTGCCCAGACATAGGAGGGGTGGGTGGATAGGGCCCCCAGCAGTGCCCAGACATAGGAGGGTGGGTGGATATGACTCCCAGAAGTGCGCAGACATAGGAGGGGTGGGTGGATAGGACTCTCAGAAGTGCCCAGACATAGAAGGGGTGGGTGGTTAGGACTCTCAGCAGTGCCCAGACATAGGAGGGGTGGGTGTAGAGGACTCCCAGCAGTGCCCAGACATAGGAGGGGTGGGTGCAGAGGACTCCCAGCAGTGCCCAGACATAGGAGGGGTGGGTGGATAGGGCCCCGAGCAGTGCCCAGACATTGGAGGGGTGGGGGGTTAGCACTCCCAGCAGTGCCCAGACATAGGAGGAGTGGGTGGATAGGACTAGTAGAAGTGCCCAGACATAGGAGGGGTGGGTGGATAGTACTCCAAGAAGTGCTCAGACATAGGAGGGGTGGGTGGTTAGGACTCCCAGCAGTGCCCAGACATAGGAGGGGAGGGTGGATAGGACTCCGAGAAGTGCCCAGACATAGGAGGGGTGGGTGTTAGGACTCCAGTAGTGCCCAGACATAGGAGTGGTGGGTGGATAGGACCCCCAGCAGTGCCCAGACATAGGAGGGGTGGGTGGATAGGACTCCCAGAAGTGCCCAGACATAGGAGGGGTGGGTGGTTAGGACTCCCAGCAGTGCCCAGACATAGAAGGGGTGGGTGCAGAGGACTCCCAGCAGTGCCCAGACATAGGAGGGTTGGGTGGATAGGACTCCCGGAAGTGCCCAGACATCGGAGGGGTGGGTGGTTAGGACTCCCAGCAGTGCCCAGACATAGGAGTGGTGGGTGGATTGGACCCCCAGCAGTGCCCAGACATAGGAGGGGTGGGTGGATAGGACTAGTAGAAGTGCCCCGACATAGGAGGGGTGAGTGGTTAGGACTCCCGGAAGTACCCAGACATAGGAGGGGGGTCGGATAGGACTCCAAGCAGTGCCCAGACATAAGAGGGGTGGGTGGATAGGACTAGTAGAAGTACCCAAACATAGGAGGGGTGGGTGGATTGGACCCCCAGAAGTGCCCAGACATGGGAGGGGTGGGTGGCTAGGACTCCCAGCAGTGCCCAGACATAGAAGGCGTGGGTGGATAGGACTAGTAGAAATGCCCAGACATAGGAGGGGTGGGTGGATAGGACTAGTAGAAGTACCCAGACATAGGAGGGGTTGGTGGATATGACTCCCAGGAGTGCCCAGACATAGAAGGGGTGGGTGGTTAGGACTCCCAGCAGTACCCAGACATAGGAGGGGTGGGTGCAGAGGACTCCCAGCAGTGCCCATACATAGGAGGGGTGGGTGGATAGGACCAGTAGAAGTGCCTAGACATAGGAGGGGTGGGTAGATAGGACTCCCAGAAGTGCCTAGACATGGGAGGGATTGGGTGGATAGGACTGGTAGAAGTGCCCAGACATAGGAGGGGTGGGTGGATAGGACTAGTAGAAGTGCCCAGACATAGGAGGGGTGGGTGGATAGGACCAGTAGAAGTGCCCAGACATAGGAGGGGTGGGTGGATAGGACTAGTAGAAGTGCCCAGACATGGGAGGGGTGGGTGGATAGTACTAGTAGAATTGCCCAGACATGGGACGGGTGGGTGAATAGGACTCCCACAGTGCCCAGACATAGGAGGGGTGGGTGCAGAGGACTCCCAGCAGTGCCCAGACATAGGACGGTGGGTGGATAAGACTGTCAGCAGTGCCCAGATATAGGAGGGATGGGTGGTTAGTACTCCCAGCAGTGCCCAGACATAGGAGGGGTGGGTGCAGAGGACTCCCAGCAGTGCCCAGACATAGGAGGGGTGGGTGGTTAGGACGCCCAGAAGTGCCCAGACATGGGAGGGGGTGGGTGGATAGGACTGCCAGCAGTGCCCAGACATAGGAGGGGTGGGTGGATAGGACTCCAAGAAGAGCCCATACATAGGAGGGTGGGTGGATAGGACCCCCAGCAGTGCCCAGACATAGGAGGGGTGGGTGGATAGGACTAGTAGAAGTGCCCAGACATAGGATGGTTGGGTGGTGAGGACTCCCAGCAGTGCCCAGACATAGGAGGCGTGGGTGGATAGGACTAGTAGAAGTGCCCAGACATAGGATGGGTGGGTGGATATGACTCTCAGAAGTGCCCAACATAGAAGGGGTGGGTGGTTAGGACTCCCAGCAGTGCCCAGACATAGGAGGGGTGGGTGCAGAGGACTCCCAGCAGTGCCCAGACATAGGAGGGGTGGGTGGATAGGACTAGTAGAAGTGCCCAGACATAGGAGGGGTGGGTGGATAGGACTCCCAGAAGTGCCCAGACATAGGAGGGGTGGGTGGATATGACCCCCAGCAGTGCCCAGACATAGGAGGGGAGGGTGGATAGGACTCCCAGAAGTGCCCAGACATAGGAGGGTGGGTGGATATGACCCCCAGCAGTGCCCAGACACAGGAGGGTGGGTGGATAGGCCTCCCAGAAGTGCCCAGACATAGGAGGGGTGGGAGGATAGGACTCTCAGAAGTGCCCAGACATAGAAGGGGTGCGTGGTTAGGACTCCCAGCAGTGCCCAGACATTTATTTATTTCAAAGGTTTTTTATAGCGCTACTGGACCCAAGAGTATCAGAGCACTTTACAAGGATGGTGAACATAATGAGATAAAATTAACAATTAAGCGAAAAAGAGTTACAGTATGATAATGCATTCAACAGGGATGAGGGGGCAAAGAAACAGAGAGATAAAATTAAGTGGAAAGTGAATATTAAAAGTTAGGAGAGAGAGGGGGTGAAGAGAGGGCTAGTGAGAAAATGAAGGGATTGAGAGGGGGTGGGAAGAGGAGCGGACAAGGGAAGAGAAAGGAGTGAACATGGTCAGAGTCAGTAACATTAGATACCCCAGTATTTGTTGAGAAGAAGTACTTTGAGTTCCTTTTTGAAGAGAGGGTAGGAGGGGTTGCAGCAAGGATCCTTAGGGAGAGAGTTCCAAATTGTTGGAGCGTTACTAGAGAACGCACAGGATTGGGCCTTTTGACAATTGAGTCTGGGTGGGATCAAGACAAGGGAGTTTCTGCTCCTCAGGGACCTGGAGCAACCAGCTTTGTGTCGTTTTGTTTTAAGGTAAGAAGGGGTGTTTTGGGGAAGAGCTTTGTGAGTGATGCAGGCAATCTTTAGGTGGATCTTCCTTCTATTGGGAGCCAATTGAGATTTTTTAGGACAGGGGAGATGTGATCAAATTTTTTACAATCAGAGATGAGTCTCGCCGCTAGATTGAGGACAGATTTAATCGGAGCAAGATGGATTTTAGGGGTGCCAGCCAAAGTGGCGTTGCCATAGTCAATCCTGGAAAGGACAAGCGATTGGACAACAAGTTTGAAATCGTGTGCTGGAATAAATGGTTTAAGTTTCTTGAGGTGGAGAAGGGTGAAAAGCGTACTTTTGGATCCATTTTTAATGTGGGGGATGAGATTTAGATTCTGGTCGATACTGATGCCTAGGGATTTGACAGAATTAGAGGTGGAGAGTGGGCAGTTAAGAGCTTTGATGTCCTTTATCCAGAGTTGAATGGGAAGGGAGTTGTTTTTGGGGGAGAAAAGGATGATTTCGGTTTTATTTGGGTTCAGTTTGAGATGGTTCCGATGGAACCAGGTTTGAATTCTGGTCAAGGTCTCATTGAGGTGGAGAATGTCTTTGTGGGATTTGATCTTATAATATAATTGGGTGTCATCGGCATAGAGGTGGTAATTGATATTAGCTTGTTTGAGGATGAGGGTGAGTGGTTCCATGAACAGATTGAATAGGGTTGGGGAGAGGATGGATCCTTGAGGGACACCGAGTGAGACAGGTTGAGGTTTAGAGAGAAAGTGGCTGAGCTTGATTTGCTGTGATCTGTTTTGAAGGAATGAGGAGAACCATTTGAATACATTGCCATCTAATCCGAACCGGTCTTTGAGAGTGTTGAGAAGGGTGGGGTGGTGGACGGTATCAAATGCAGCTGAGAGGTCGAGGAGGATTAGTAATGAGGATTCCCCTTTGTCTAAGGAGCGATGAATGTCGTCAGTGATATTTAGCATAGCAGTTTCTGTACTACATACCTTTCTAAAGCCGGATTGAAAAACATCAAGGAGGTTGAAGGAGGCGATATGTTTCTCTAATTGCAATAGGACGCATTTTTTGAGGGCTTTAGAGAGGAATGGAAGGTTAGAGATAGGGCGAAGGTTGTTAAGGTCATTGGGGTCAGCAGTGGTGTTTTTGGGAATGGGTGAGATTTGACCATGCTGAAGGGAGGTGAGGACACAGCCAGTGGAAAGAGAGGAGTTGATGATTTTGGTCCATATAGGGGCAATGATAAATTTAAGTTCTTGAACCAAAGGGGCGGGAAGAGGATCTTTTGAGTGGGAGGAGGGTTTTAGTTTGGAAATAATATTAGTGAGCGTAGATTCTGAGACTGGACTAAAATCACTCCATGAGGCATTGTTTTTAGCAGGGGGGCTTATTTTCGGAAAGGTATCTTGTTGGGGGAGAGCAGGGAGCGGATGAGAGGGATCGAGAAGTGTGGAAAAAGTGGACGGAGGAGAGTTAGGAGTGTTGGGGAGGGTGTATAGGGTGGGGGTAGGTTGTAGTGAGAGTGGGAGGGAACAGAAGGATAGTTCGATCTTGTTGATTTTGTTCGTAAAGAAACTGGCAATTTCTTCACATCTGTCAATAGAGGCTAATATTTTAGGAGGGCCAGTGGAGGTTTGTTTTTTAACAATGTTAAAGAGTTCTCAAGGGCGGTTTCTGGCTTGATCAATTTATGATCGTAAAAAGGAGGCTTTCTCATTAAAGATATGTTTTTTGTACTGGGCTCTAGCAGTTCTAAGGAGAGCCATATTGTCAACGGTTGGATGATTCCTCCAAACCCGTTCAGAATGTCTAAGGGTCCGTCTTTCGTTGTTAAGTTCAGAATTGAACCAAGACTTAGGAGGGTTGCTTTTTTGTTGTTTGAGTTTGATTGGAGTAATTTGGTTGAGGGCATCAAGAATAGAATTGTTATAATTGTTAGTTAGGTCGGTGGTGCTGTCAGAGAGATGGGGAAGAAGTAAGTGGGCCTTAATTGTGGCTTCCAATTCGCCAGGAGGAATAAGGTGAAGGTTGCGTGTTGATTTCTTAGGTAAAGAGCTAATGGGGGCGGGGTGAGTCATGGATCTATTTATGGTGAAGAGGATAAGGTAGTGGTCAGACCAGTCTACTGGAAGTATATTTGAGAGGGAGGTCAGGTCGTTGTTAGTCATAATAGCATCAAGGGTGGCACCTTTGTTATGGGTGGGAGAATGGCAGAGTTGGGTCATGTTGGTGATGTCCATGGTATCATTAAATAGGATGACAGTAGGATCATCACTTTTGTTCCAATGGATGTTGTAGTCACCGAGGAAGAGATTTTTAGAATGTGAGAGCGATGATTGTATGATAAGATCAATCAACTCTTCCGTGAAGGGGATGTTATTTCCAGGGGGATGGTAGATAGTGTGCAACTGGGTGATGGGGGAGTCAGGTATAATGAGATCAGCACAGAGGTATTCAAAGGATGAAGGGTCTTGCAGATGAACGAGCGAGATGTTAAGTTCAATTTTAAAAATGATGGCGAGTCCTCCTCCTGTTTGTTCGATTCTATCTTTTCTAATGATAGAGTAACCAGGGGGTATAAGCAAGTCGAGGATGGGAGTGGAGTGGGAGGTGAGCCAGGTTTCAGTTAGGAATGCAATGTCAATATTTTCACTAAGAATGGTTTCAGCAATCTCAGTAGTGTGGCAGGAGGCGGATCTGCATTAATCAGCATGCAACAGAGGGGAATGGGGTCGGGCGATTTGAAGGGGGGACAAGGGGGATAGGTCTAAGTTGTTGGGGTGGTCTAGGGGAAGTCGGAGGAAGGGGGAGTCTGCTTAATCCTAAGAGAATTGGGATGGTAGACAGTTGGGTAGGGGGGATAGTGGACGAAGGTGGTGAGGGAGAGGTAGTTAAGTTAGTGGAACTGTTAGCTTCAGAGGTTTTTGGGCGAGTACCAAGTTGTGGCGGTGAGGAAATGTGGGTAGTGTGGGGAGGAACGATTAAGGAAGGTTCAGTGGGTAAGGTGCTGGTTGTGTAGTTGTTAGAAGTTAAGTTAGTGGAACTGTTAGCTTCAGAGGTTATTGGGTGAGTACCAAGTTGTGGTGGTGTGGGTATGTTAGTATTGTAGGGAGGGACGATTGAGGAAGGTTGAGTCGGTAAGGTGCTGGTTTTGTAGTAGCTAGAAGGAGGAGTGTTTCTGTTGGGGATAGAGTTTGGCGGGCAATATGTGGGTGTGTTGAGGAGAGTGTTGTTGTGCGAGGAGATGGTTTTAGTAAGGAATGAGATATCGCTTCTGAGTGAGGAGAGTTCTAAGATGAGGGCCATAAGGACAAGTTCAATGGTAGGGGAAGCCAGTGTGTGTGTTGATGAGTGCTGTGGATCCGTATTTATTGGGCTGTAGGTCGAGTTAGGGTTGTTTAGGGGGGATAACTTGTGGATGATGAGGAGAAAAGTCTGGAGGGGGTGAGATTATAATGAGGGGGAGGATCATTTTTGGAGAGCGGAGGTGAACAGGAGGAGGATGTAGGAAAGGTATTCATTTCGGACAGACAGTTCGGTGAAAGTGGCATAGAGGAAGTAGGACGTGGTGTTGTATTTGTTGGATTGTGAGTTGTTGAAGAAAGCATGGAGGTGTTGGAGGGTGATTGTGGGGGATATGTGGGGGCAGTTAAGGGGGAGTGGGGAACTGAGTCAGAGATAGATGTGGTAAGGGAGTCAAGGGGAGGGAGGAGCATAGAAGAGAGTGTGTAGTTGTAAAGGGGGGGTACTATGGGGTAAGTGGCAGAGGGAGAATTGATAAGGGAGTCAGGGGAGGGAGGAGTATATAAGGGAGTGTATTATTGGAACAGGGGGGAATCTGGGGATACGTGGCAGAGGGGTAAGGGATGTGGGAGTCAAGGGGAGGGAGGGGCAAAGAAGAGAGTGTATTTATGGGACACGGGGGTCCCAGGAGGTATGAGGCAGAGGGAGAAGCGGGAAGGGAGTCAAGTGGAGGGAGGAGCGTTGAGTAGAGTGTGTTTATGGAATTGGGGAGATCATATGGTAATTGGGGGATGCAGGTGGTATCGTTGTGTGGATGTATGATGTGGTGCAAGGAGGGGGGATGTTGGAGAGGAGGTTGAAAGGAGAGGCGCGTGTACCAGAGCATATTAGATTAGGAAGAGGCCATAGGGAGGAGGGAGTAGTGAAGGGAGATGAAGAAAATAAGAATTGGGGAAGGTCAGATAGACGAGGTAAGGGGGACGGGGATGAAAACAGGGGGGGATAAATCAAGGGGTAGAGGGGGTGAGAGGTCAGGGTTCGGGGATTGTGCGAGGGTTTGGGATAAAATGCTGAAGTTTTGTTCATTGGGAGTAGGAGAGGGAGGGGGGAAATCAGGAAGAGGCGATAGAGGGAAGGGAGAAGAAGGCAATAAAAGTTGGGGTAGGTCAGAGAGACAAGGTAATGGTATCCGGGATGAGAGGGGGGTGATGAGTCTAGGGGTAGAGGGGGTGAGAGGGCAGGATTCGAAGATATTGTGAGAGTTTGGGATATAGCGCTAAAGTGTTGTTCAAAGATGTTGAGGTGTTTTTCAGACGCTTGGATGAGTATAGTTCCAGATTTGAAGATGGAGATATCTATTTTGCCTGGAAAGGAAGAAGATGGTGTAGTGGAGAGTTTTAGACCGTATGGGATGTTGCGTGAATTGGAGATCAGGAGGTGACGTAGAAATAAGCTTTTCCATTTAGATGGTCATTTGGTGAAGAAGATGAAGTTGGTGATAATTGGGGAGTTAAGGCTGTTATGGTGGTCAGCAAATAATGCAGAGGACTCCCAGCAGTGCCCAGACATAGGAGGGGTGGGTGCAGAGGACTCCCAGCAGTGCCCAGACATTGGAGGGGTGGGTGGATAGGGCTCCCAGAAGTGCCCAGACATTGGAGGGGTGGGTGGATAGGACCCCGAGCAGTGCCCAGACATGGGAGTGGTGGGTGAAAAGAACTCCCAGTGGTGCCCAGACATAGGAGGGGTGGGTGCAGAGGACTCCCAGCAGTGCCCAGACATAGGAGGGGTGGGTGGATAGGACTCCCAGAAGTGCCCAGACATAGGAGGGGTGGGTGCAGAGGACTCAGAGCAGTGCCCAGGCATAGGAGGGGTGGGTGGATAGGACTCCCAGAAGTGCCTAGACATAGGAGTGGTGGGTGGTTAGGACGCCCAGTAGTGCCCAGACATAGGAGGGGTGGGTGGTTAGGACTCCCAGCAGTGCCCAGACATAGGAGGGGTGGGTGCCGAGGACTCACAGCAGTGCCCAGACATAGGAGGGGTGGGTGCAGAGGACTCCCAGCAGTGCCCAGTCATATGAGGGGTGGGTGGATAGGACTCCCAGCAGTGCCCAGACATAGGAGGGGTGGGTGCACAGGACTCCCAGCAGTGCCCAACAGTATGGGGGTGGGTGCAGAGGACTCCCAGCAGTGCACAGTGAAAGGGGTGTGCATTATCATCATCATACAACAACTGCTTGTGTGTATGTTTACAGCACAACCTGTGACAGTCCTGATAGTGCCATAGCAACACATCACTAACAGCAGTGTCCCACTCTATGGAGGTTTTCTACCTTTCACACACTGTGTGACACACCACATGTGGGTGTGATGTCACATCACAAACACACTGATCCACCCATGGAGGTTGCAGGCAACCTACACACCCTACTATCATGACTCTGTAGTGTATAGTCATGTAACAGCCCACCAAACAAATAGAGCAAAAAGGATTAACACACTTTCATGTATATCCCGGACCTGATATGAATGTCCAGGTGGTGAAACAAGTACTCTTTCATGGAAGGAACTTGGTTGAAACACCTTAGATACAAAGCAATCAATTGTGAGTTCTGTGCACAAATCCCCAGCATTACAAATCCAAACATAAGGGTAAGGCTGTGACCATATATATCTGCATTGTGTGAAAAAGTCAGATGGTGTCCATGATGGCATTACCACATACTACAAACACAAGTATAGTGAGTAGCATGGATGGCATAGACCAATGATCACAACTCATCTGTGAGCAGGCATGGCCATTGCTGAAGGGAATGTCCTAAAAAGTAACCACAACAATGGTGCAACTGTCTGTAGTGAGGATCTCATGTGTCACTGAGGAAGGGACACTCTTTTGGTCAATGTCTGTATGCAAACTGCACACACACAAATCAAGTTAATTTGCTGCAACATTCGGATGGCACCGAGATACCATGGTCCACCTCATTGCCATCAGAAAATAGACATCTTTCCCAATACAAAAACATTAACATTACAACAACTCCTAGGCAGACAGCACCTAAAGCAAGTACCTAAAATGCAATAGTTCTGAATGGGAAAAAAATAGCTTTATTCAGTTCCAAAATGAAAATTAGATCATAAATGAGTCCAGGCTCAAAGAAGGCCAATGGCCAGTCCATAATATTGTCTCTTTTGGTGGTATGTTGGGGAGGTTGTCACCCCCAAACTTGCCGGCACATGTTGGATTTAAAGGTTGGTGGACCTACGGGGGGCATCAGCTGGGTCAGTGACCGACACCGCAGGGACAGGAGAGGGAAGGGTAGGTGTTGTGGGTGCAGGGGGGGGAGGAATCCTCCTCAGTGGCTGCTGCACTGCAAAAGGTAGCAACATATTCTGCACTGCACACTGCTGCCAGTTCTGACAGCCCACCACCTGCACCCGGCGACACAATGGGAGTGGAGGTAGAAGGATGTGAGTATGGTGTAGTGTGTCTGTGTCTGCGTGACTGCTGTCTGTCCCCAGTCCCTGTGGGTGTGCCTACATCCTCATGAGATTGGGTCCCTGGAGAACTGCACCTAGACTTCCGTGGTGGTGTGCTGGGTGTCTCTGGTGGTGTGCGTGCTTTGGTGTGTCTGCGTGTTTTGTGGACAGGTATGGGAGAGGGGGATGTGGATGGGTCCAATGGAGTTGGGGGGATGGACCGCTGCTGGAGGGCAACTGCTGCCGTCAGTGTGGAGTCTATGGACGATAGACTCCGACGTTGGCCAGAGATGTTAGTTGAATGACAACAACTGTGTCCTGATGTGAGTTTGGCCATGGAGGACAGTCAGCATTGATGTCTGACCAACAAGAATCTGCCGGAGTAGGTCCAAAGACTCAGCATTGAGGGCAGCAGGGGAGACAGGGGCAGGGGCTGCGGTGCCTGGGACGAAGGAGACACGGGGGGCAGCACGGACAGAAGGGACACTAGCAACTGGGAGGGTGGAGATGGGTCTGGAGGAGGCGGGGACAGACACAGGGATGGAAGCTGCTGTTGCTGTGTATTCCCCCTCCTCCTGGGAGTCAGAAGCCGAACCGTCTGCTTTGTAAGAGCTGTCAGCTTCCAAATGTCCGGCCATCTGACTCCCCTCACCCTCCATGCCACTGCCTGCCTCCAGCTCCTCTGCGCAGGTGGCACAGTGGCTGGGTCCCTCCTCCTGGTCCGTGCTCATGTCTCCTCCAGTTTCGGTTGATGATGCTGTTGGCAAGGAGAAGAAACAAAAATGCATCAGCCACCTGTACACATCTGACACATGACCAGAAAATCATTTGTCCACATAGCAAATCATGGCATGCATCTAGAGTAGCAGACACATTACTCAGCACATATTTTGGACTAGTACTGCACAGTTGGGATAGACACAATGCTATTTGGACACAAGGTTCCAAATAACTGACCAGGCCACAACTTGAGTGAGAGTCACACTGAGGAGGGTCCGTTTGTGTACATGAGAGCTCACCTATACAATGAAGTTATGCCACCTCAAGTTAAGAAATTAATGACCATTGGGTTGGCCCTCAGGGCAAAGTGACACAGCTCACCCCCCAAAGTTACACCACACAGAGAGCCCAGGAAGTACTCTTTGGTTAGAAGTAAAGTATTAAAATCTTGGCATATTGGGACTCTTCATACTTCACATAATCCATATGTATTGCATGTTCTAAATATCCATCGTGTGAACATAACACATATGTGCCCGCGTGAAAGAACGCCCACAAGGAAATGCACACAAACAACATACACACATTTTTTAATACAGCTTGCACACTTCAAGATGAAGCACAGTTAGAAATAAATGGCGTGGACCATATACCATATACATGGTCCAAATGAGGTCTTGATGAATATTAGCCAATTGTGGGGGTAGTGGCACCAAAGGTTTTAAGTAAGTTACTATGTGTCTATTATGCGAATAGTGATATTTAATTTGTGTACCTGTAGCACATTTTTTTACGCTTCAAAATATAAATGTTATACTTTTTTAATGTATGTATTTAATGGATTGCGTACTTTTATTGTGACTTATATGGTTTACTTGATGTAAAACCGAATAAAGTTTAATATGATGATGATGATGATGATGACCGCTATGCTATGCATCTTTGCACAGTGCTACGTGCAATTGGCGTAGTGAGAAGTAGCAAAAACTTCACAAACTATGCAAGCGTAGAGTAGTACTTCGCCCAGGGTTACTGGGTAGCCCTGCTCCCTGACATCGCCTGGTTGCTCAACGTCACCCGTTAGTGAAAAAAACGCATGCTGATCTCCATAAATAGCAAGTACTACTGCTAAATCCCCTCTGAGGAGTCACCCTCTTTAAAATGATGATACTATCCCAGTTCCTCTATTTATTCCAAAACACCCCCTTTCAATTCCCACAAACCTGGTGTAAGGAGCTTGATGGCTTGAATATTGAATTCCTTTGGGATGAGCTGAGACCTCGCTTGGCCCTATCTCAGTGCCGGATCCCGTCCTTCGATGGTGGCATGGGCATGACCAACCTCTCTCTCTACTATTTGGCAACCCGCCTACTCACACTATACGACTCGTTTAACGGTGGCAGGTCAGACCCAGCATTCAGGCTGTAACTAGGTGATCTGGGCCTATCCGAGATCCAGGCGATGATGTACGGTGCCACTATCCCCAGGTGATGCCAACGATGACGCAAACGGTTCTTCTGGCCTGGCGCGCCTCCTTATGCCACACCCAATGGACGACAAAATTGGCCCAATACACTGCACTCTGGCAAGGGACCCAGCTTCGAGAAGTCAGTGGCCTAGAGGGATTTTGACCATGGGACCTTATTGGCATCTTGCAGCTTGGAGACGTGTGGACGGGAGACCATATGAGTACCTTCCGAGATCTACAAACCCGCTATACCCTGCACTCCC